>NW_020837965.1:1768896-2090045 GCF_003676395.1 Aethalodelphis obliquidens | reverse complement strand
TGTGTGTGTGTGTGTGTGTGTGTGTGTGTGTGTGTGTGTGTGTGTGTTTAGAGCTGGGGAGTGGAAGGGAGGAGGAAGGGGGGAAAACTGGAAAAAAATATTTTTGATAGTGCTATTTTGAAGGTAACAACTGCTGAAGGAAATTCTGAACAAAAGTAATGACTCTTCTTTGAGAAAAAGAAATTCCTTCCCTGAGTTTATCGTTGGCCATCACACTGGTGTAGTAAACGTATATACATACATACATGTATATTGGTTTACCTTTCGTCTGAGACTTACTACAAGGGATTAAAGACCAAAATGATTTGTAATCCAGCAGTAACTAACAGGCAAGTCCATTCTGTTTAGAAAGTAACTTTAAGAGCTTCCCTGGTGGCAGAGTGGTTGAGAGTCCGCCTGCTGATGCAGGGGACACAGGTTCGTGCCCCGGTCCGGGAAGATCCCACATGCCGCGGAGCGGCTGGGCCCGTGAGCCATGGCCGCTGAGCCTGCACGTCTGGAGCCTGTGCTCCGCAACGGGAGAGGCCACAACAGTGAGAAGCCCGCGTACCGGAAAAAAAAAAAAAAAAAAAAAAAAAAAACGCCGAAAAAAAAAAAAAAAAAAAAAAAAAAAAAAAAGGAAGTAACTTTAAGAAAAACACAGAATGTTAGAATACGGAGGAACTTTGAAAACATGCCAAGTGAAAGAAGCCAGTCATAAAGGACCACGTAACATATGATTCCATTTACATGAAATGTCCAGAATAGGCAAATCAGAGAGACAGAAAACAGGTTGGTGGTTGCCTGGGGCTGGGGAGGTTGCAGGGGGACACAGGCAGTGACTACTAATGGGTATGGCGTTTCTTTAGGGGGTAATAAAAATGTTCTAAAAGTGATTGTGGTGATGACACTACAGCTCTGAAAATATACTAAGAACAGCTGAATTGTACCTTTCAAAGGGGTGAATTGTAAGGTATATGAATTACATCTCAGTAAAGCGGTTATAAAAAATAAAAGAACAACACAGGAGCACAGTGTCCCCTGCCCGCCCCCCGCCCCCGCCCCCCACCCCGTGACCTGCCAGCACTCACTTGGAAGCCTTCATGGAGTCATCTGCCCAGCCTCCTTGCCTGCGTGGTGGCTTGGGAGGGGGAGCCTGCAAGGGAAGAGACGTCAACAAAACAGTCACCCAAGACCAGCGTTCAAGCACACAGGGCTGAGGTTAAGGTAACCTAAACCAACCTTCTGAAACCTTCAAATGCAAATACAATACTATGAAACCTGGGTGCTTTCGTACCCTTCTGGAGGACAATCTGGCAACGTCTACTGAAAGCCTTAGAAATGCTCACACTTTTTGAGCCAGCAATTCTAACCCCAGGAATTTATCCCAAGGAAATAATCAGAGAGAAACACAATGTCATTTTTGAATATAATGAATAACTGGATGTCAATAAGGAATTTAAGTAAATCACGGAATACACATGTGAAAATACTATGCAATAATAAAAAACTGTATTAAAAAGGAATTAATGATATGAGAAAGTTCAACATGTGCTAACTTTTTAAAACATGTTCAAAATAGTAGCTATATGCTTCTAATTTTGTGAAAAGATCACTAACACAGAACATGTAGCGTTAATCAGCTATCAGTGCATGAATGAGAGGATCCAGTGAAAGAATTATGGCGATTCCTTTTTCCTTCTTTATGCTGTTGTGCATTTTCCAATTCCTTTTTACCGTCAATTTATATCACTTTTATAAAAAGAAAAGTAATAAAATAAAAATATAAGAGAGAGGCTTGCTTCAAAGACACAAACTCAAGTGGTGGGTTAAAAAGCTACTCAAGTTATTTGGGCAGGAAGCATTCACCTGCAATAGATACATCCACAAACCCAAGTGCAGGAATTCTTGTAACTATTTTTGATTTTGTGGGCCGCACAGTCTCTGTTGCAGCTACTCAACTCTGAAGCTGCAGGGCAATCAAACCACAGACAAGAAGTAAACACCTGGGTGTAATGTGTTCCAATAAAACTTTACAGAGACAAGCAGTGGGCCAAATTTGGCGGGAAGTATTCTGCAGACTCCTGCGCTAAAATCACTGTAATGCCCTTTCAATCTGTTGCTTAAAACCTAGCTTGCAGCTTTTTAAGACAACATTCCCTCAATATGGTGAAATACCTTTTAACTTTTGATATTTTTATTTTACACCAAGATGTGTTTCCTTTCCTGCTTCTCTGGTAGCACCCCAGCCTGCCAAGGACATGTTCCATCTAGAGACGGAGTCTTTCTGCGGGATGAAGCAGAAACTATTGGAAAGGCCTGATGGAGGAGAAGGCAAGTCCTGGAAAGCCTGCATCCAACTCAGCTCCTGGGAAACCTAAGTAGTACTTTAGAGAAAACAAACTTGAGTAATGAGGTTCTGTACTCTCAGAAACAACAAAAATGTAGAAGTAGAAAACGCACTATTGCTTGTCTCTCTCGGGGGGAACCCAAAGAAGATGAACGAAGAGATCCCCACCATTAATTCCCAGTCCATGCATCCTTTTTTAGTATCCCTGCCACACACAATCACCGGTCCCCAGGCTGGATGGAGAAGCCTTCCATCCCAGGACCCCTCTTCCCTTAGACACAGGTGACTGAACCAGGGCTGCACCAGTCAGAGCCAGTCACAACCAATCAAGTTCTCTGTCCCAGGAATCTGGAACTGAAGCTCAGAGGTTAGGCTGCTCAGACAGCACTGAGTGTTGGAACTATAAGGACCAGCTGGAATCAGAATAAGCCCAAACTACCACAAGCCAAAGTTGTGTATAAGCAGAGACCAAGAACGTTGTCTTGTTCAGCTCTTACCATGTGGAAGGCATTGCAAATGTTAAAGAGATTGGAACTGAACCATATCGGGCCCCTACAGGAGGTTTTAAACGAATCTGGCCCACAGCTTTCTTCCCTATGCTTTTCCAGATAACATCCCACTTTCCTTTACCCAAGGGTAGGACCATCTTGTGACAATGTGCATTCCTGAATTTGGAGGTCCCAACTAGGAACTGCATATTTGGTTTGGCCATACAGTGGTTTTTGTCTGTTTTTAAATTTAAACTACCATTCTAAAAATTGTAAGATTTCCACACAAAACAGGACTCTCCGGCTTCTCTCGGAAAACTGGAAACTCTAGCAATGCTGGGGCTGAGAAGCAGCCGCCCTCTGGTGACTGGACACGTGCATTCTAGCTCGCCACGGCCCCCACCCGCTCTGTCTCTCTCCTTCCTGCTGAAGTCAGGTGCCAGTTGACATCTATTACGATGGCGGTTGTGCTGTTGTTTCTCTTCCAGTACAGAATTCTCTCTCGCTTCCTAGGCCTACTGGAAGTGGGAAAATGAAAGCTATGTCAGATGTTTTGACAAAAATGGGAACAAGCATATTTCTTGGGTGGAAGTGAGATCTTTTCTTACCACGTCAGTGTGCACACTGCAGGTATGCCTGTGTCTAACCCCCAGTCCCACTTCACTCACCCAGGTGCCCTGCCTAGCCCCTGTGGCATCTGAGTGTGTGGCCCTGGAACTAGCTTCTCAGAGCTGGGATCCCCTGTTGTCTGCTCTTTGCTCTGGGTGTTGGACAGAATAAACCCACGTGAAATCCGTGTTGCCATGGTGTCAGGAGGCCCAGGCCTATTTGGCACTTTTCCACTGATAGTCTACAAGAAGAAGGGAAGGGGTCTGGTGGCCTTGGCAAGGTTTCTCAACCTGTGTGTCCTGACCCCACCTCTGCTTTCTGCCATGGGGTGTAGGTGACAAGGGGGACAGGAGGGGACTTCCCTGGTGGCGCGGTGGTTAAGAATCCGCCTGCCAATGCAGGGGACTTGGGTTCAATTCTTGGTCCAGGAAGATCCCACGTGATGCAGAGCAACTAAGCCCGTGCACCACAACTACTGAGCCTGCGCTCTAGAGCCCACGAGCCACAACTACTGAAGCCCGCACGCCTAGAGCCTGTGCTCCGCAACAAGAGAAACCACTGCAATGAGAAGCCCGCGAACCATATTGAAGAGTAGCTCCTGCTTGCCGCAACCAGAGAAAGCCCGCACACAGCAACAAAGACCCAACGCAGCAAAAAAAAAAAAAAAAAGGTGGTGGTGGACAAGAGGAGCGGGGATTGAACTGGGGAGGGATTGTGAAAGATTAGGCATCGTGGGAAAGGAGCATAAGTGACATAAATTTAGGTCAAAACTCACTCCTTTGAGTAACCACTGAGCTGTTGAGGGATTAAATTAGTGACTATATGGTAAATGCTTAGAGCAGTGCCTGGCACATAACAAGTACTATATCTTCACTGTTAGCAGCAGCAGCAGCATCACTAATGTCAATATTTGAAAGGTTAGGCCACGTGTAATAACATATACTGTACCATTTGGAAAAGAGGGGGAATAAAGACTCCTCTGAGCCTGGCCTGAGCTGTCATTTTGACTACTGATGCATCATATGGTTAATAAAGTTCCCTAAGATTCCAAACCCCCAAATGATCTGCTTTCTCTTCTTTAACCACAAACCCCAGAAAGTCACAGCTATTGGAAGGATGAGTGAGAATCCCTTCGGCCTAGACGTAACACAAAGACACTTCTTTTCTCATCTTCTTTCCACTCCGAAACAGTGCCAGCTGCTAAATTAGGACAGCAGCTTCGAAACAGAAAGACCACCACACAAGAGTCACTCCTCCGCAGCCGAAGAATTTAACAACTAGTCCCCAAATCAAAGGGGCTTTTGCACTAATAACTGAAGACTTCCGGAGTTGACATAATGTTGTAAAAACCGTATAGGCTGCTTTTCCTTGAGATCACCTGGGAGAGGAAGAGTTACAAAGTACTTCTCTGCACCAAATGGGGCAGGGTTATAGTGGCCTTCCCTGCTCCCCACTGGGAGTCCTGGCCAACCTCTGAGAGAGCACTGAGGTGGCCGGGAGATGGGGGGCGGGCAGAACTCAGCTCTCTGCAAGGTAGGGCTTGGGTGTTTGGCGGGAGATGTCTCTCCTGATGGGGAATCCTTATGGTCATGATTTAATACTCTGAGTCCTAGGATAAGAAATTCTTCGTTTTTTTTTTTTTTTAATAAATACTCCCTACTATGAGTCTTGTTACGGGCACACACAAATACCCTGTCTCCGGGCTTCCCTGGTGGCGCAGTGGTTGAGAGTCTGCCTGCCGATGCAGGGGCCACGGGTTCGTGCCCTGGTCTGGGAAGATCCCACATGCCGTGGAGCGGCTGGGACCGTGAGCCATGGCTGCTGAGCCTGCACGTCTGGAGCCTGTGCTCCGCAACGGGAGAGGCCACAGCGGTGAGAGGCCCACGTACCACAAAAAAAAACCAAAACAAAAAACACAAATACCCTGTCTCCATGAGACAGATGTAATTAACCATTATTACCAAGTGACAAAGGCTTCTCCCCATAATTCAACTTTGTTCCTATGTGGGGAGCTGAGCACTGTCCTACACGCATCAGGTGAGTTAGAAAAAGCAGAAGACGTCATTCCTGTCCTCAAATGATACCCCGGGTCCAATGAGGCTGGAAAGAGGCAGAATTCAGGGTGTATCAGGTCTGTATGAAATCTATGTGATGGACATTGGGCTTAATCTGAAAACGCCAAAGCCACACTGGAGTGGGGAGGTAGGTATCAGGGATGGAGGAACTGACAGTCCTTCCAGCGAGAGGCTGCATCAGGGTCCAAAGGTGAAGCTGAGGAGGAATCCCTCAGCCCTGGGGCAGTTCCACTAAACTCTGCAGTTTTCTCGTCACCTTTGGTGGTTTTTATTGGGCCACACTCTCCTGGGGCATCATTCAGACAGCGCTCTGACAAGCGTGCATACGTTTGCAAGGCCTGACTGAAGGCTACACAGAATCGTACCAGCGTGGGAAGTGCTGAGGACGAGGAGGTTGACGGAAGCTTTATGGAATAAGTGGGGCTGGCCCTGGATTGGAAAGATAAGCAGAAATGTAAAGGAAAAGCATTCCAGAAGCAACCAGATGCAAGGTGCAGTGACACCAGGATAGCACATAACACTCAGGCTGTAGCAAATGCTGTTCACTGATCACTGTACTGGTCAGGGTCCAAGGTCCTCAGCACCTATCACTGTACAACGCAGGCTGGAAGCGAAAGCTGATGCAACTTGATCACAATGGAGTAGTTTAAAATTAGGTGCAAATGATCTTTGAAACGTAAGCGGGTGACTGGTTTTTCACAATACAATTTCAAAGGTCTGGTGGGTTCTTTTGCATGGACAGTCCAGCCCCTGAATATCTGGCTGCTCTCCCTAAGAGCTATGACGACGTCATCGAGACACCTGTTAGCACAGTTTCAGAAAGAGCGCCGCGGCCCTCCCCCCACGACGACGTGAAACACAGGACACACTCTAGACCAAGACCCTGCTGTTGCTCCTTTTAGAATCAGCTGCCAGAATTGCTGTGCTCTCCCTGCCTGTGGTGACAGATCAGATGCTGGGCGGCTCTGGGAGCCTGAATGCCCTCCCCAGCTCACTGTCAGAGCCCAGTCCTCACAGAAAGTGCTGAGAAGTTGTCACCCTTCATTACGGACCCCACCATTTGGGCCAGGGGTCCTTCCCTCTCCTGCCCACCAGGTGTGGGTAGGACAAGAGGAGACATGAATGTGTGAGTTATTATTTCTCAAATCTTGTGCGTCTGGGTTCTCTGTGTAATGACCTGGGCATTTAAAGAAAAAGGAATTTACTCTTGCTCCATCCTTGAAACTAGAAACTTAGTCTAAGACAGCTGTGGCTTTTTTTTTCACCGAGCCCACCAACTCCACAATCCTCCTTGACCAAGCACCTGGGAAGACATTACCCATCTGTATGAGGTATGACTCTGGAATAAATCTGTTTCCTATCCCTGTGTTAGGAAGGAGGGAAAAACAAACAAACAAACAAATAAACCCAGATGGGTGAGAGAGAGTAGAGCTCGAATGATCTTAAAAGCCAGAAAGAAGAGAGGACCTAGACCTAGAATTCAAAAGTCCTGGCTTATCCTTTAAATAAGGCATGGCCCCAAGACATCTGCTGGGAAAACGATTTCCAATTTTGGCAGATTTACCGCCAGGTAACATTACCCAAACTTGTTTTTAAAAAAGAAAGAGTCTTAAAATGTGCAACCCCAGGAGGGACAGAAATAGGAGCGGGTGACGGTAGCCCTTAAGCAGTGCATCCCTCGTGTTCTCTCTTAAAAGCTGGAGTCACGTCTCCGAGTGTGGGAAAGCAGCACGGCCTGCCGGGGCTGCCGCCTGATGGACGGAGGGGGCAGGACCCCGCATAGCTCCTGGAGAGAAGCAAAAATGTGCTCTCTCCAAAAATAAACAGGGGCAGAAATGACTGCGAGTAAAGGGGTGGAAGCACGTGACTGGTGGTTGCGGTCCTGAAATACCAGCTTTCTACAAAAAGGAGCCGATGAGAGGCAGAGAGCAGGAAATTCAGGAAACGGCCACTTTATATGGTCTCATCCGAATGGGCCAGGATTCAACTAACTGGAATTACCAAGTCACAGGGAGCCTTTAGGGCTAGACTTGTTTCTGATCTTTATATGGTTCCCCCAGATTCTTAAGATGCCGAAATAGAAAAGATACTGCAGTGCCAAAAAAGGAGCCTTTCGAGTTTAGAAACTTCTCACACACTCTCAGAAGTCCTGGAGAAACCCCACAATGTGAATCAGTCCAAAATCCAAACGGCAGCCTGTTTCAAAAAGCCAGTCCAAACACACGCATGAATTCCCCAAAGAAAAGGCATTCAGTTAAGCAAGAGCCACTGCACACCTCCCACCTCCCACCTCCCATGTCCAACCCTTGATTTCTGGCTAAAAACAAACTTCCTTTCCTTCCTCCAGCAACCTGACGGAAGACCCAGGAAAGCTGCTCTTATGTGCTTGAGGAGAGAGAAGACTAACATTTATTAATAGGTGCGCACACTGCAGGGGCTGCATTTATTCCTCAAATCTGTCCACCAGGCACAGTTCCATCTCTGCCAATTTCTTCCTCCAGCCTCAACCTGGGTCTGACAACTAATTCGTCACAGACCTGAGTCTTCCCCTCACGGGTTTAAGGTCATGGCAGGTAATGGAGCATGCAAGCTTATAACTGAACCCTTATGGATAAATGTAGCTCTTTCAAGCTGAAATGGACATAGCAAGATGCGAACTCTATTTTAGTATAAGACAGAAACCTGATCATCAATAGATGCTAAAGCCATTAGGTGAAAGACTGATTGACAGGGAACTGGACATTCTCTTGATGCCAAAGAATCGCCCCACACATTATGTGCCAGGTGCGAGGGAGAAAATGTTCCTTGACAACAGAGATATCTGTCAGCACCCTAACTCAGTGATCACACTTAGCACGTCAACAATGGGGACGTGATGTGCTACCACCTGAGGCATACAGTGCCACCCAGGAAAAGATACTGCCCCAAGCATTCAGCTGGAATGTAAGCAAGCCTTCCAATCTGACTTCCGGCTTACTGCAGATCAGGTGAAAGAGGAGGAAGTTCAGTGACACTAGGAAAAAAGAATCAGAAAAGCCAGCACAAGGGAAACTCTGAGAATAACTGGCCCAAACTCTTCAAAAAGTTAATACCATTAAAAAGGGGGCTGGGGTGGAGACTATTCCAAATTTTTTAAAAGAGACTTAAGAGAGAGAAACTTAGTAGAGTGGTTCTTGATTGGATCCTGGTTTGAAAACAGTTAGCTATAAAAGATATTCTGGAGACAACTGAGGGAAATGAATATGGCCTGGGTAATAGATGGTATTAGGGAATTGCTAATACTGTTAGGTGTGGAGTTGTGGATTTCTACGAAAATGTCCCTATTTCTCAGAGATATATGCTGAAGAATTTAAGTGACATTTCATGATGTTTGCTTTGAAATAACTCAGCAAAAAGTTATATATAAAACATGTAAATACATATTTTAAAATATTTAAAAAATTATCATTCAAGCAAATACAGCAAAATGTTGAAAACAATTGAACCTAGGTGGTGGGTGTATGTTGTTCATTGTACTATTGTTTCTACTTTTCTGGATGTTTCAAATTTTAATGAAAAGCTAAAGGTAAAAAAGAAAAACTAGATGCATGAAGTTCAGATTAACAAAAGAGAAAAAAGACAGGGGTGGGGAAGAGGAGAGCACCAGTACGAGGGTTGTTCGTAGGTGTATCTGCTCAATGAAGACCTGTGCTGAACAGGAACAGGGACCTTCTCCACTCTGTGGCTGGGAACTCCGAACACCAGTACCCTGAGGGCCAGAAAACAACTCTACACCCAAAAGGTAAGGTCAGATCCCTGCCAGGACTAGACATGACGGGAGAATGAGTTTCTAAATAAAAGTGCCTCCCCGCACCTCTCACCCCACCCCCAATTTGCTGTGGATTGTGTTTTAATTGTGCATATATGCATATGTGAAATTTGGGTAAGGAAAAAAATGTGGTAGAAAGAACACTAGACCAGACTGCTTCTAGTCTGGGCTCTAGTCCTGACTCTGCCACTACCTAGTTTCATGATCCTGGATTTTAACTCATAGTAGAAGTGATTCCTCCCAATTCTACAATTCTGTGATTCTCTGAGTCTATGAATTGTATTTTTCAATTCAGGGAGAGGGTATCTAGGCAAAAAGATGTAAACGATGACATGAAATGTTTATATTCAATCTGAACTTGTATGAAGCGGGTGGGGACAAAAAACAGAGAAGAAAAGGTTACAGGGAGAAACGAGAATACGTAAGCACACAGATTTGATCAGTGGTGAATAAGCCAACCTAGCCAATGAGAAAGAATACATTAACTAATTGATAGCTCATAATTATAATAACAGCCAACATCTACTGAGGGTTTACTCTATGCCAAAGCTTTAGAAGGATTACTTTGCAGAATCCCCGAGACCCTGTGAACTGTCCACTACTGTGCAACAAGTTTACCCACGAGGAAACTGAAGCTGAGAGATTAATTTAAAATCATCCTAGCAGTAAGAAATGAAGCAAGGATTCAAATCCAATTTGGTTTCTGACACCAAAGCTTGGCACTGAACCAGATGATACATGATTTCCCAGACGCTAGGTTCATGCCAGCTAGAACAGGAGTGAAAGGACACAGCGGCTACAGAAAAGAATCTGTCTGGACTGGAACAAAGTGCCCAAGAACAAGAGAGACTAGATCAATGACAAGGTTAAGACCTGGGAAGACCAAACCAAAAGGACCACCTCCTTCATATATCTTCTGGGCACAAAGTACAGTTGACCCTTGAACTACACAGGTTTGAACTATGCGGGTCCACTGATATGCAGATTTTTTTCAGGAAATACAGTACAACACGATCCGTGGTTGGTGGAATCCATGAGGAACCATGGATACGGAGGGTGGACTGTGGGACTTGACATCCACCGATTTTGATATCCATGGCGGGGAGTCAGAGGAGGTGTCCTGGAACCAAATCTATATGCACTGATAATATAAATATGTTCAGTAAGACAGGAGGAACAGCAAGAGGCTTGGTCTAACCCTTACGTCTTTAGTGAGGCAAGATGAGGGAAGGGTTAAGGGTAAAGTCAGGATTAAAAAGTGATGCCAAAAATAAACCTTAACAGCTTGAGCACTATGCCAAACTGTGTTAGGCTGAATTTAATATAAATCTCTGTACTTAGAAAGTAGCTGTCTCTTTACTGCATGTCACAGATACTCTCCACATACCAACAGCGCAGTAGCTTTGAAGAATGAGTGACTGGGGGGCAGGGGGGAGGGAGTTTGCCAGAAAGAAGTAGAGAGGGAAAGCTATAGTTTTCAAGTTATAGTTTAAGGGGGAGGGGAGGGAGGAGAGGGACAGGAGGGAAAGGAGGGATGGTCCTGGGCTCAGATTCTAGAATCCTCACTTTTTAAGCTAGGTAGCCTTGGGCTAGTCACACCTTCACTAAGCCTCTTTTCCTCCTGCACAAAATGAGAGTGATCACGAGTCTGTTACAGACCCACTCTTGGGCACAGAGCAAACACTTAATAAGTGCTGGTGACAGTGGCTACTATATTATTTATAAGAAATGATAAAAGTAATGAAATGCAGCCTTTGGAGGAAAAAAATCCTTAATGCCCAGGGTTGAGACAACGGGAAGATTGGGGGAGGTAAACATAGCAGGGCCTTTTATTTGGGACTGCCTTGCACAAGTTTCATTCCAGGGGTCCAGCTCTTACCTAGTCCAGCTTCCCTGAACAGAGAGAAATTCTTTCAAGTTGCCTGAACCAAGAGGAGGAAGTCACAGTCCCTCTGCTCACTGAGAAATAAATGTGATGTTCAGGCAAACACAGTATCTGGCGATTACTCTCGTGGTGTCACACTCCCCCCAGTATTCCCACATACCCTATCATAAAAAGACCCAAATCCCATATCTCAATACAGTCATCAAACTGCCCACTTCAAATGACTCATGGGATAGGGCTGCCAGCCATTTGTTAAAGAGGCTGATCCAAAGAGAACAGATTTCAGCCCCCAAAATCATTCTTAAAATTCATCCTGGATGTTCTTACCTTGGGTGGCATCCTCTTAAGCTCAATTACATCCCTCTGGGTCATCCGAAATCAGCTTTCTTGGGTCTATACCTTCCACACACTTATAAAGAAATACCCTGTTCCCCCAGACTTTCTTCGGTTCAGCCAAAATAAACATTCCTTTCAACTTGCATCATAAATCAAAACCTATAGTTTTTGTCATTCTCGTAACTCCTTTCAGTTTGTTAAAACCCATGTGCATGTGTGTAACCGGAAGGACGCACAGTGTGGAGGATGTGAGTTCCCAGCACTCCAGGAAGCGAGCCCTCCCGGCACCTGTGACTTCGGATAAGCAGAGCCTAGACTTGCTACCTCAACCCAATCCAGACTGGGATAACCTGGAACAGAAGGAGAGCAGAGAAGCAAGCTGTAACCTTGCTGCTTTAGGAAACCTGATCTCTCACAATCCCTCAAGGGCATTGATGGAAAAGAAGTGGAGGGAGCGTGGAAAAATATTAACCCTTGCGTCATTTGAAGTGGGCAGTTTGAGGACTGTGTATTGAAATATGGGATTTGGGTCTCTTTATGATAGGGTACGTGGGAACATTTGGGAATATTCCCCATCCTGTGGGATGCAGAGAGGAATGCCCGTCCAAATCCCTACTCTGTTCACCGCTGTGAGACCACGGACAACACAGGCCTCGCACTGCAGTCCTTTACCCTGCGGTGGCCCTGGAGGCGAGGGAAGGTGCTCTGGGCGAGACCAAGTCATGGCTGGCAAATTAGCACACACCTCACTACCTCTCCTCACAAGATTTCAAGGGAGCCCAGCAACCCTAAAATATTGTTTTAACCTTCTAGAACTGTGTTTCCTAGACTTCCAGATTTCATGGACAGCCAGTATTTCGAAAAACAAACTTTGTTTGTGGGGGTGGGGGTGGGATGTGGTTGGCAGTATCGAGTTCACAGCTTTTAATTTTGTTAAGAATCTTTAAAAAAAACAACACTATTTCCTCTCACCACTATTTCATTAAAGAAGGGATCTGTTCAAGCTCCCCAAATTAGGAAGGACACAAACCAGAATAAAGAATGGTCCTTGATGGTGAATAAATTTAGTTTATGAAAAACGTGCTACATTGTTCTTGGTTCTCTCATTTTGGAAAAAAACATCCTCCTAGACCAGTGTTAAGACGTGCTATGCTCTCTCTCTTCTTCAGCTTTTCAGTCCAAGCCCAAGGTTGATTTCTCAGGCTCTCTTCCCACCCTTTCACAAACGAGAAAGGCGTAAGGCCATCCGCTCGACTGCTCCCAGGTGACAATGGCCTGGTGCAAAAGGCATGGCCTGGGTACACGTAACCCGTAAATCTTCCTACTCAGCTGACGTACAGCACTGTATAAGTTGAAGGGGTACAGCATAATGATCTGATGTACACACATCATGAAGTTATTATTACAGTACGTTTAATGAATATCTATCATCTCATATAGATGCAGAATTAAAGAGATAGAAAAAAATTTTTTCTTGTGATGAGACCTCTTAGGATTTACTTTCTTAACAACTTTCATATATATCATACAGCAGGGTTCATAGTATTTATCATGTTGTACATTAAACCCCTAGAACTTATTTATCTTATAACTGAAAGTTTATATCTTCTGACTGCCTTTGTCCAACTCCCCCTCCCCCCACTCCCACGCCCACTCCCACCTCTGGTAATCACAAACCTCATCTCTTTTTCCATGAGTCTGCTTGTTTTTGAAGTATAATTGACCTATGTTAGTTCCTGTTACACAACACAGTGATTCGATATTTCTATACTTTTCCAAATGATCACCACGATGAGTCTTGTCACCATACAAAGATATTACATAGTTACTACTATATCCCTCCACACTGTACATTTCATCCCCATGACTCATTTATTCTGCAGCTGGAAGTTGGTACCTTTTAATCTCCCTCACCTATTTATTTCCTCCCCCGCCCCCTCCCCTCAGGCAAACACCTGTTTGTTCTCTGTATCTATAACTTCAGAGTTCTTTCTCGACTACCTTTACAGAGTGTTCAGCACAGCACCTGCAAGGATTAGCTCTTACATCATGGGGACTGAATCCCATGTCTCTGGGCCTCTTGCATACCCATGTTTCTGATCATTACTCCCAAATCACCAGGGATGTTAGAACACGTCCTGTCTCAATAGCTAAGGCACCTGAATGCCCGTCAGTTATTCCAAGAGAAAGTGTTTGTTGTTTCTGCACCAACCACTCTCATTCGTTTCTTGCCAACAGTACCACTTGAAAAAAAAAACCACAGTGTAGTCTGAAACAATCCAAAAGCAACTGACAGCTTCTGGATCCAGTAATGGGGGAGCAGTTTGTATTCAACTCACCTTCACACAGATACCAAGTATAAACTCTGGACAAAATATAGAAAACAACTATCTGAAGGCACTAGTGGGCAAACAAAAGCAGTAGGGAAACTGGAGGGATCTGATCCTTGAAAGACAAGAACTGCACTGGGTAAAAATCCATGTTTAAATGGATTTTCCCTTTGAGTGCACTCTCCAGTCTGGGCAGCAACTGAGCAGCTAGAATTCAAGCAGGAAGCTGCAGTTTTATTGGTTTGAGGACAAATTTGGGGCTGCCAGAGTCACTAAAGATAGACAGGGAGAAATCCTGGGAAGGAGTTAGCCCCAAATCTGCATATAAACTCCCCTAAAATCCTTTGGTCATGGAGGAGACTCCAAGAAACTCAGTGAAAAGCAATTGCTGAAGGGCTAAAAATAAAAAAGAGTGGAGGTAAAATTTCAGCTGCTGCCCACTGCAGGCAAGACACAGATTGGAATATGAGTTCCAGGTTAAAGGTACTTGATACACACCTTGGATTTTCCACTGAAATCCCAGAAAAACCACACCTTAGGAGTAAAGACCACGTCCTGGGTCTATGGGATTTGCTCTGGGACTAAAGGCAAAACCAAAACAGACCTGACCTAGCAAAACCTAAAACCAAGTCTTCACAAATTCAAGGTGATCTGAAAATAATTCAACTGCCTGCTAAAACAAAAATCAACACTTTTCAAAGAAAGGTAACATAATCCAGAGTTTCTACAACGTATTATCCAAAATGTCTGGCATATCAACAAAAATTACTAGACATGTGAAGAAACATGACCTATAGTCAAAAGTAAAAACAATAAAAACTGACACCAACATGACCCAGATATTGGAATTAACAGACAAGGGTTTTAAAGCAGCTATTATAAATATATGTTCAAGGATTTCAAAGATGGTCATAATGAATGAACAAATGGGGAATCTAATAGAGAAATAGAAGCTATGTAAAAAAAAGAAATGGAACTTTAGAATTTAAATGTTCAGTATCTGAAATGAAAAGTTCAGTTTGAAGACAGCAGAGGAAATGATCAGTGAACCTGAAGACAGATCAACAGAAAATATCCAATCTGAAGAACAAAAAGATAAAGGAAAGGGGAAAATTAACAATGCTTCAGGGACAAAAAAAAAACCACACAGGACAAACCGAAGGGACAATATCAAGCAGTTTAACATACAGGTAATTGGAGTCCCAGGAACAAGGAGAGACAAAGCAGAGCAGAAAACATATTAGAAGTAATAATGGCCTAAAATTCTCCAATTTCGTGAGACATATTGACTTACTGACCTAAGAATCTCGGCAAATCCCAAGCAGAACAAATACAAAGCAAATCAGCTAGGCACATCACAGTCAAACTGCTGAAATCCAAAGATGAAAAGGAAGCTTTAAAGCAATCAGAGGAAGGAGAAAAGACTTACATAACGGAGAACAATCGTCAGAAACAATGAAGGCCAGAAGACAAAGGAATGACAATCTTTAAAGTGCTGAAAGAAAAAAATGTTCAGTTCAGAATTCTATATAGATAGAAAAGATCCTTCAAAAATGAGGGTGAGGGCTTCCCTGGTGGCGCAGTGGTTGGGAGTCTGCCTGCCGATGCAGGGGACATGGGTTCGTGCCCCGGTCCGGGGGGATCCCACGTGCCGCGGAGTGGCTGGGCCCGTGGGCCATGGCTGCTGCACCCGCGTATCCGGAGCCTGTGCTCCGCAACGGGAGAGGCCACAGCAGTGAGAGGCCTGCGTACCGCAAAAAAAAAAAAAAAAAAAATGAGGGTGAGATAAAAATATTTTTAGATAGAGCAAATAGAGAAGTTGTTCTTGGCAAATCTGTACTGCAAGAAATGCTAAGGGAAGTTCTTCGGGATAAGGAGAAATGACACTAGATGGAAATTTGGATCTACAGAAGGAGATGAAGAACAATTATAATGGTAAGCATATGGGTGATAAAAGACTATCTTTGCCAAAGCAATCGTGAGAGAAAAAAACGGAGCTGGAGGAATCAGACTCCCTGACTTCAGACTATACTACAAAGCTACAGTAATCAAGACAATATGCTACTGGCACAAAAACAGAAATATAGATCAATGGAACAGGATAGAAAGCCCAGAGATAAACCCAAGCACCTATGGTCAACTAAGCTATGGCAAAGGAGGCAACAATATACAATGGAGAAAAGACAGTCTCTTCAATAAGTGGTGCTGGGAAAACTGGACAGCTACATGTAGACGAATGAAATTAGAACATTCCCTAACACCATACACAAAAATAAACTCAAAATGGATTAAAGACCTAAATGTAAGACCGGACACTATAAAACTCTTAGAGGAAAACACAGGAAGAACACTCTTTGACATAAATCACAGCAAGATCTTTTTGGACCCACCTCCTAAAGTAATTGAAATAAAAACAAAAATAAACAAATAGGACCTAATGAAAATTAAAAGCTTTTGCTCAGCAATGGAAACTATAAACGAGACAAAAAGACAATCCTCAGAATGGGAGAAAATATTTGCAAATGAGTCAACGGACAAAGGATTAATCTCCAAAATATATAAACAGCTGATGCAGCTCAATATTTAAAAAAAAACAACCCAATTAAAAAAGGGGTGGAAGACCTAAATAGGCATTTCTCCAAAGAAGACACAGAGATGGCCAAGAGGCACATGAAAAGCTACTCAACATCACTAATTATCAGAGAAATGCAAATCAAAACTACAATGAGGTGTCACCTCACACTGGTTAGAATGGGCATCATCAGAAAATCTACTAACAGCAAATGCTGGAGAGGGTGCGGAGAAAAGGAAACCCTCTTGCACTGTTGGTGGGAATGTAAATTGATACAGCCACTATGGAGAACAGTATGGAGGTTCCTTAAAAAACTAAAAATAGAATTACCATATGACCCAGCAATCCCACTACTGGGCACACACCCAGAGAAAACCATAATTCAAAAAGACACATGCACCCCAATGTTCACTGAAGCACTATTTACAAAAGCCAGGTCATGGAAGCAACCTAAATGCCCATTGACAGACGAATGGATAAAGAAGATGTGGTACATATATACAATGGAATATTACTCAGCCATAAAAAGGAACGAAACTGGGTCATTTGTAGAGACGTGGATGGACATAAAGTCTGTCATACAGAGTGAAGTAAGTCAGAAAGAGAAAGGGCAAATATCGTATATTAACGCATATATGTGGATGGAATCTAGAAAAATGGTACAGATGAACCGGTCTGCAAGGCAGAAATAGACACAGATGTAGAGAACAAACGTATGGACACCAAGGGGGGAAAGCGGTGGTGGTGGGATGAATTGGGAGACTGGGGTTGACATATATACACTAATATGTATAAAATAGATAACTAATAAGAACCTGATGTATAAAAAATAAATAAATAACATTCCAAAAAAAGGTTCTCTTTTTTCTTAATTTCTCCAAGTGACAACTGTTTAAAGTGAAATGACAATTGTATTGTGGGTTTTATAAAGTATGTAGTTTTAAAGTACATGACATTACTAGCACAAACGATAAAAGGGGACAAATGGATTTATACTGTCACAAGGGTCTCACATTTTATGTGAAGTGATATAATACTAACACTAGCTAGCCAGTGGTAAGTTAAGGATGCATATTCTAATCCCTAGAGCAACCACTAAAAAAATAGTATAAAAAGCTATACCTAAAAAGCCAACAGAGGGATTAAAATGGAATATAAAAGCAATCAGCCAAACACGGTGACATAATTCTCTATCATGCTGGGTAAAGGCATGTGACCAGAAATGTTTCAGTCTATCACCAATCACATTCAACATTAGTCTGAACCCTTTTCCTGTAAAGTATCATTATTAAGAGAATATTTTACTATCATTCTGCTCCTTCTCAGTAATTACTGACATGCCACATAATGAGAAGAAATCTAGCCTAGCTAATGATGTCAATGAGGCTTTCTGCCCACAATCCTATGGTTCCCAAGCAGATTAGACATTCTCTATTCACAGCCCACTCTTTCCATCTCCTTGCCTCTCTTAAATCCTGGCTTTCCCCCATGGACTTCATTTCTCCTGCAGCTCTTTCAAGTACAGCCTGTTCATTTTTTGAAACCCCACGAACAAGGGTCCCAAGGTAACCCTCCTGTCTCGCTCCCCAAAGTTCCTCTAGACCATTACTCTTTCAAATTATTATGGAACATTTTTCTGAAACTCATATTGTTCAGCTACATTGCATCTCTTACCTTCTTCATCCCTGTCACAAATAATTGCCTGAGCACACATTGAGCAAAAACGTGGGCATTCCTCCCCCAACACTAGTGCCATCATTCTAAGTCAAGTCAAGGTTCACATGAACAGTTCATCTAATGCTTAGCCTCATAGTTCCCTGATCCTTTAAATGCCAATGACCTTGCTACTTTTTCGAACTCATACGCTGGAGCTGCTCCAATCTGAAATACCTAGTCCCTTCCTCCCCTCCTGATCTAAGAACTTCCTTCTTGGTTTCTCTTCCTTCCCTATCAACCCAGCTCACTTCCATGGTCCTGATGGCATTCATGTCCTACATTTCCCCTAGAGCTCCCCTGAACCTGGATCAAGCCAATCCTATGCCTTCACTGCGTCAATACCTAGCCTGCTGAGGGGTGTTGGAGAAAACTGCACAACCATGCAAATTAAGGCTTCACAAGCTCATGTTTTGCCTTCTCTCAGCTGGGTCCTACCTGGGCTCCCTGCTTCCAGTCTCACCTTCCTCCAGTCTGTACTCCACCCCTGCCTGCACGGGACCCTAGGAGTTACAGAGAGTTCTAGACAGGAGTTACAGAGTTCTAGATAGGGAGGAGAAGCTAGCTCTCAATCAGGAGGCGTGTCTATGCAAGCATTTCTAACAAGAACTCCAAGAAAGAAACCTGAATGTCCAAGGCCTAGTAACTTGGCTGTGATTTCTTTTCTCATTACAACTATTTACTTTCATATCCATTTTGAATTCATAATTTTGAATTTTTTTTCTTAAAGAAGGTCTCTAAATTGTATAAATTTCAGGACCCACGAAACCTGGATCCATCCCTGACCAATTACTGTCAACGTGCTCTTTCTAAAATGCAAATCTGTCTCTCTTCTCTGCTTAAAATCCTCATACATTTGCACCTGGAAATAATGAAGGGTCTATGTGCCACACAAAGGAATCAGAAGTTCTTCCTGTATGTTCCTCTTAGAGACCCCAGATTATATGATATATGCTGGTAACTCCCACATCTGTTAACACTCGTTTCCAACTTTCTCTCTTAAGCTCCAGACCAAATTTTCAACTGTTTACTCAACAGATCTCTTCGAAAATCCTGAAGGCAACTCACATTCAACATGCCCCAAATTGAAACAATCATCTCTTCTTGGTCCCCGCACTGCTGAGACTCTTTAAGTTCTCAGTCTCAGAAATATCATTATCCATTCAGCCTTTTCGGCTACAAATGGAGTCAACTCCAGACATTCCTTCTCTCCTACTTCCAACAGTCCATCTGTTACTACCTCTTACCCATCTTCCCTGAAAAATGTCTCTGGGCACTGCCCTCTCCTCTTCACCTCTCTGCCAGGCTTTATTTATCGTTTCCCAAAGTAAGGTACGCACGCCACTGGTGTAAGCAAGGTGACTGGAGGTGGCACATGGATGTGCCTCTTAAAAATAGCCATATGTGTATTTTAATGTGTCCTGGGAAAAACATAACTATCAAAAACTGTAGTTTCTTTTCAAAAATAAACGCATTTAAGTATAAAAAGGGAGGTGATTTAAAGAAAATTGTTAACACTAAGGCGAGTGGTATGTGGATACCCGGAACTGCAAAAACGATCTGGGAATGCCTGAAGTTTGGGAACACTGCCTGGTTCATGGCTCATCATCTCAGGAGGAGATGCTCCAACCGCCTCCCACTGGTCTCCCTGCCAACAAGTTCTCGCCCTCTAGACTATCCTCCACATAGCTGCCAGCTTCACTTTCCTAGAAAACAAAGTCAATAACATTTTCCCTGCTTTAAAATCTTTGTGGAATCCCTACAACATATAAAATAAATCCAAACTCCTCCACTTGGAATGCAAGGCCTTCATTCCTAAGACACTAAGTTGTTCACTGTGCCCTGGAAACACCAAGCCCCTTGACGCATGCCTTGGAACAGGCTTTTCCCGCTGTCCTTCCCTCTTACTGGCAAATCCCTCCTCGTTCACTGCAACCCACCTCAAGGGTCACCTCCTTTGGGATGCCATCCCTAAGTCCCAGGCAGGGTTGGTTGCTCCTTCTGTGCTCCCACTCTCTGATGCCACTTAAATATCATAATTTTTTGCTCTAAGTGTGTGGGTCGATATAACTAGAATACGAAGTTATCTTATTCATTTTTGCATTGGAAAGTGTATATTATATTAAATGTAGGATAAATAAGTGAATAAATAAATGAAGGAATAAAGTTCTACTTTTAAATACATCAATAAAAATATATAGGAATGGATGGGCAAAAAGGAGTATGGGGGATGGAGTCCTCCGTTATCGCTGGTGAAGAATAAAAAACAGGAAGAGATATGGGAAAAAGAGAAAGAGGAGGGAAAAAAGGAGAAACAGAGGAAGGCTCAATAACAGAGGAAAAGGAAGAAAGAGACCTGGGAAGGAGACAGGGAGGCCCTTTACATTTGGTGGTGAGTACATGAGCATCGTAACCTATCCACTGAATTCCTTCAGCAAATATTTACTGACAGCCTGCCCGCTGTGTGGTCCTGTGCCAGGTGCACATGGCCCCTTCTCTGACTGCTCCCCTGTGAAAAAAGGGACCCCTAGTTGCTCAATCAGACAGACCCTGCTCCAGAGGGAAGGTCTCGCCTTCCTGGACTCTCCTGACCCCTGAGTCCCTGACACTGTCCCTTACCTGCGCTCTGGACAGCACAGGGGCCTGGTGACGCCCTCTCCCCTCTGGCCACTCCTCCTCCTTCCTTGGCCGTGTGTCCCTTAAACATGGGGGTTCCTCGGATTCTGGCTGAGAGCCTCTCCTCTTCTCTCTCTACAAACTCTCCCTTCCAGAGCTGGGCTCTCATTTACCACCTCGATACGAATGGCTCCCAAACCCTTAGCTCCAGCTCAGAGCCCAGTCCAAAGCATGAGTCCCACACATCAAAGCCTCCCGGACATCTCCAGATGGTGGTCCCACAGGCCCCTCAAGCTAATCTGCCCCTGAGCTGAACACAGCATGCTCCACGCCTGGTTCTCATTCACTGAGGACCTACAAAGTGCCAGGCTCAGGGGAGCGAACAGGAGCTTCTGGAGTGTGCAATTAGTGAGGGAGATGGACCCAAATAATTACACAGACATACAGTTACAAACCGCGGTTGGGGTGACAGGAAAAAAAGTAAAAAAGAAAAAGAAAACACCACCAACAACAAAAAAACACTACCAGAATACAATGCAGGGAGCTAAGTTAAATGAGAAGGTAATATTCTCATTAAATAGAAGAAGGGATATTCAAGCTGAACCCAAAGAAGAAGTTGGAGTCAGCCCAGCAAAGAGCATGGGTAAGTATTCCAGGGAATATTCTATTCTGTTCTATTCTATTCTATTCTGTGGAATTACAGTACTCTAAGGAACCAGAATAGGGAACTGTACAAGCAAAGTAACGACTCCCTGTGACTGCCACAAGGTAGCCGCTGTGAATGAGGCTGGAGACATACATAGGAAGGCCCAAATCACAAAGGGGCAAAGTAAGCATTTGGGATTTTTTGTTTTAAGGGCAATGGGTGTCCTTTAAAGGGTTTTGAGTGTGAAATGAATGATGCGTATTTTATAAAACCACCAGAGCTGACTGCAGGAGGGCAATAATACAAAAGGAGAGACCAGTTATGAGGCAACTGACTCAGTCCAGGAGAGTTTATAGTGGTTTAAGCCATTTCTCTAATTCTCAATTTATTTTTTTCCTAACAGAATACTATTTACAGCCAAAGATTCTGAGAAGTCTTTGCTCTGGGAACCTTGCCTGAATATAAGTCAATTTTCATTGCAACAAAAGTATCATTACCATGAAAATTTTCACATGCCAAAAAAAAAATCTCTAAATATAAGCCAGTAGTCTACTTACCCCCAAAGAAGTCAAACCAAATTCCAATACTATGATTCCATATCTGACCCATACCAAATGGGTCAGGTATGACCTATGGCTGTTAATCATGTGTATGCAAATTAGGAACACTGAGACTACAACAGGTATTCTCATCTTACTTGAGGCAACGCAGTAGTAATAGATCACAGGCACTAACTGGGCTTGTATCATTGATCCACTTACACACACTTATATTAAGCATCTAGCATACACTTGTAATTACTAGAATCTGGGTGACAATCTCTTA
Source organism: Aethalodelphis obliquidens (assembly GCF_003676395.1). Lineage (NCBI taxonomy): Eukaryota > Metazoa > Chordata > Mammalia > Artiodactyla > Delphinidae > Aethalodelphis > Aethalodelphis obliquidens. The sequence continues at coordinate 2,067,813 of NW_020837965.1, read as the reverse complement.
TTTTGTGAAATCAAAAGACATTTTCTAAATCCTATCAGATCATGACTAATTCAAAATTACTTCCATGATTTCTCTCCTAGAGTTACCAGGATCTAATACACACACACACACACACACACACACACACAATCTATCCTTAGAGGAACCGAGGAATTTTTAGGACATAAATTAAGTGTGAACACTGCGAACTACTGATCTACTAAGCCCCTCCTTAAAAAGGATGAGCCAGAAGAGTTCCAAGCCATCAATACTATACTCAAGCACTTCTCAGAGGTTTCCTGACCAGAAAACATAAACGCATAGAGAGAGAAGTGTAATGGTTGCACTGAAGATGCATCTGTGAAAGACAATGCTAGAAAAATATTGAAAGGTCACAGTCTAAACTTCATAATATTACCAATTATTTCAGTGTCATATAAGAAATGTTGGTCTCACATGGTTCATTTGTCAAAAAAGGCAAGGGGGCTGGTTTTTGAATATTTGAAAAACATCACACTGCTTGTAAAAGTCACTGAGGACCACTATTCCATCGCCTGTATGGTCAACTGCTCCACTAACAAATCCCACGTGCCATGCTCTCTCCTTGGCCTCCAAAACTTGGCATATGCTCATCCCTCTACTTGGAATATTCTCCCCTCCTTGGCCCATCCTGGCCCCTTCCCTTGGCTAACTTCTAGTCATCCTTCAAGTCTCAACTCAAACATGGTTTTTTCCTAGAAAACCTTTCCAGATTTCCCCAAAAGTAAAAGGCCTCGATGAAGGCATTCGCATATCTTTCTGTGTTCACCCCCACCTGGCACTTAATTCTCTGCAGCCCCCAGATCGAGGTTCAGAGAGGACAGGGAGCATGTCTGGTTTGTCACTGTACTGCCAGTGCCAAGCACAATGCCTGGCACACAGAAAGCTCTCAATCAAGTTTCATAAGCAAATGAATGAAGAAATGAATGGATGTTACCTTCTACTCCAAGGTCACTGAGGTCACCAAGGTCACTCCTTGCCCTCCTCATTTTTCTACCCATATGCCCCAGAACAACAAAATGATGTTAAGTCAGCAACTAAGGATCACTCTTTGGAAAGACAGCCAATCTCTAGACAGAGGGTTAGATTTTGAAAAGAAGATGAAAAGGTATTAGCAAACAACTGGTCAAGGAGACATACAAAATGGGTCTTAAGCAGCACAAAGAATTCTCACCAAAAGGATTTTTCATCCAAATGTTTCTTTGCCCTAAGAGCCAGTTAGTTCAATGAAATAAGAATATCTCTGTATCTTGAACAGAACGGCAATTGAAGATAAACTGAAAATACCTTCTAATTCTCATGTGACACAGTTAATGACAATAATAGTTAGCACGCGGCGGGCGCTGTCCTAAGAGCTTTGTACATTCTCTTATTTAATCCTCCAGCAACACTAGGAGATAGCTACTACTATTATTCCGTTCAGCAGATGAGCAACAGGCTCAGAGTGGTTAAGTAACTTGCCTAGAACATACACCGAGGAATTGGCAGAGCTGGGATTAAAGACAAAATGATCATCGTTTCTACTTCTTAGGTTGTGTAGATAATAACAGTGGCTAACTTAAGGGAGCACTGAGCTAAATAAACTCTTACATGTAGTTCTGACTTAACCCTCCCCACAGGTGAGGGAGAGAATTTTAAGTGATCTTCAAGCACCATATTTCTGGTAGGAAGCCAGCTTTACACGTAATACACAGTAGAAGGAGGCACGAGGCATCGTACTGGAGCGCTGAAAGAGACCGAGTAAGCGCTGGAGGAGAATCTTGAGACGCTATTTCCAATCGCATGATCTACCCCGGGGATGACGTTCCCGCCCACATAGTGGCCAGCCCCAGGGATGGGTCGGGAATGCACATCTGCCCACCCCGAGGGAGAGTTCAAAAGTGAGGCATACGGAGCATGACCTAAAGATGAAGTGTGGAAAACGCATTCCTCGTCAACGGGTTCCACGTCGGATTCCCCGCATCCCTCTCCTACGACGTTATCAGAAGCATCATTCAATTCAGCCCATTGGAGAGGGACTACGAAAAAGGCTGAAAAATGTGACTAATCTAGGAAAGTTATTTTTGTGAGAAAGAAGAAAAATGTCACCAAAAAGGGTCAGCAGATAACCCTAGCTGGGCTGAAAATAACTGCCCGTTGGCAGACCAGTCAGGAACAGGCAGAGGGCAAGAGACGTAATGCAACGTGCCAGGGAAGCTCCAGCTGAGTAGAGCTGCTGGGGGATGAGGAAACTGGCCTAATTTGGGAACATGAGCCCAGCAGCATTTCTCAGATTCCTGCAAGAGAATCTGGCTGAGTGTCAGTTCTGCGTCCTAGGAGGAGCACCAAAGAGATGGGGGGCGGAGGAGGAAGAGAAAGAGAACAGCTGTGTCTCAAACACTTTTCCAGACAAGTGGACGAATAAGGATAATCAAGTGAGAACTTACTCCCTCACCAAAAGGATTCCAAGAGGAAAACCCAAAAGTCTCTCAGCTCCCGCCAAAAGCCTTTCTCTACTGGGAGGTCTGTGCATCTAACTACCCAGCAGGTAGGAAAAGTTAGGTGGTGTTTAAGAGTCTGTCTGGAGTCTCAGGGAGTACAGCCAGACGTCAGCTGAATGACTGTGGACAAGTCACTCGACTCCCTGAAATCTCAGTGTCGTCACAGCTAAAATGAGACAATAAGTACAGTAACTACTTTAAGAGTTACCACGGGGCTTAAATAGGCTAGTGTGTATAATTGACAGAGAGGTAGGAACTGTCCCAATGTCAGCTATAATTATTATTATTACAAGGACAATCTGCAAAATGGAAGTTAAGCTACAAACTACTTTAGACCCAAGTGAGAAATGCTCATCCAAAAGACAGGCCAGGGAATTCCCTGGTGGTCCAGTGGTTAGGACTCTGCTCTCTCACTGCCGAGGACCTGGGTTCAATCCCTGGTCAGGGAACTAAAATCCCACAAGCCACGTGCGGCAGCCCCAAAAATAAAAACAAAAAACAGGCCAGTCCTGAGAGGTTTTGCCCTGAGATTCCTTTTTCCCAACTTCAGCGTATGGTAGTGTAACTTGATGGTAGAAAGCGTCCAGGTCTTTTCTTGAGGTTGTGTAGGAGAAGCATCATTTGAATGATAGAAGGTGAAAGTTCAGGCATAGAAATCCAGTTTAATTCTCAGAGCTGCTCTGCCCAGAAAAAGTTATTCACTGCAGATGTGAAGATGCTCATCACGGCACCAAAGTCTCCATAATTGTAATGCCAACCTGAACTGCTAACTGAACTATGCATCTAGGGATCCAAGCCTGATTTGTAACAGGTGGTAAAAAAAAAACAAACACAAAAAAGCAGAGGGATGCAGTCATAAACTTTCTTAGTAGTTACCGTTTCTTGAGAGGTGCCTGTGTGCTGGCACCTTTATGTGCATTACCTAATTTGACCTTCACAACAACCTGAAAGAAGCAGGCATGACGCTAATCAACTCTGAGCTAGTGAAACTACAGGAAGAGTTCATCTTTCTGGTTAATCAGTATGATTAGGCAGGTAAATTCTTTGAAATTATTTGAAAATTTACAGATTGACCAAGCAATAAAGAGACCTTTCCTCTTCTTTCAGAGAGGGAGGAAGAGTCTAATTACCTGCGCTGAGCCACAGGTATCCTCCAGGCAGAAAGCCCCGAGGGGTTACTGAGAAAACAGGAAGAAGGAAAAGATGGAGGCAAGATTTGACACAGGCAACTGCATCAGATGTCTTGGAACTTGAGGGCATACAAATTTTCACTGAACTCTACACAACCCCAAATTAGAAAATGGGAGAGGAATGTGGATTTTTTATTTTTATTTTTTTTGCTACTAAAAATAATTCTTTCCTTTTATACCCAAGCCTATAAGAAAAAAAACAACAAAAAACAAACTCTGTATAAATTCTATTTTTTTAAAAAATTGATATGTCAGTCGCAAACTGCCTACTCAACAGTCATTCCTCTTCTCCTTAACCCCAAAACCCCAATGTGATGGGTGTGGCAACGTGCCCAGCTGAGAAAGCCCTTGAAATTTAGGTGGCTTTAAGACCCAGTTCTGACCAATGACATGTAACTAGAAGTCTACTTGGTGAGGTCTCTGGCTATCATTTTCCTGATAAGAAGGGACATACTTCGTTGGCATGAACCCTGAAGTCTTCCACTCTTCCCCATCTCCTCACCTAAAATACAGATTGGATCCCTGGGGAACAGCCAGCCATCATGTCAGCAACCATGAGAACAAGTTACAAGTTCCAGATGGCAGAGCAAGTGTCTAGACGGGGTGAGGGTAACGCAGGACCTTCTCCAGTGACCGCACCCACCCTGCCCTCCACTGGACTTCTTGCTGTGAGAAAAATCACTCCTGCCTGCTCCAAACCCTGGGGCTGAGTTTCTGATGCATATAGCCAAATTCAATGCCGATAAGGATACCTGAAAATCAATCCATCCTAAAAGAGCAGGAGTTTTAACTTGAATGGAAACAGGAGCCAGGTAGATCAGATGTGAGTAAATCTGACCAGGTGTATTCAAGTAAGAAATGGTGAGCTGGACAGGGCAGGCCAAGCGTACGCAAGCACCGTTCTCAGCTGCAGCCAACTGCTGCCATGTGGGATGCCAGCCCAGCATTCCTGCTGTGCCAGAACTTCTGGTTTCAAAGAGGGGCCCCAAATCTGGACTTTCACGTAAATTTTCCTAATTTAGAAATAATAACAACCAAGTTTTAAAAAATGTTTAATTTTGTACAGGTCAAAGAAGACACAGTTGTAGCAAAATTCAGCCTGAAGGCCACCAGTTTTTAACCGTAGCAGGGTTAAGGCACAATAACAGAACACCCGAGCTCTGGAGAGACAATAATGGTGAGCAGTTATATACTGAGCACTTATGGGTCAGACTGGGTTAAGGGCTTTCTTTATACCTGTTACCTTGTTTTTTCTTTCTGGCCACCCTATCAAGTACGTAATACTAACCCTGTTTTATCAATGAGGAAACTGAGGCTTGAAGAGGTTAAGTAACTTGCTGAGCCATAGAGCTAACATGTGGCAGGGCCAGGATTTCAGCCCAGGGCTGTCTAACCGCAAGGCCTGTGCCCTTATCCACCCTTCAGGAGGAATGCCCGCTGCATCTGGAAGCACAAAACCTGCTTCAGATCACTACTAGTCAGCCTGTGGAGAAATGAGTAGCAACCCTTGGAGAGACTTCCAAATCGCTTCTAAAAGAGACTCAGGCTCACATCCTCCTTCTGTGCGGCCCTTTAATAACAAGAGCAAAGCTCCATCCAAATATTCTCTTGTTCACTACTTACTGAATGAATGAACATTTGTACATTGTACATGTAGCGCCTTTCCGTTTACTAAAGTGCTCTTAAATAGTATCTCACTTAATCTTCACATCAGCTTGGTAGTATTGTTACGACTGTTTGACAGATAATGAAATGGAGGATTAGAGAGATTAGTGGAGTTGTTCAAGACCCAGGCAATTAGCAGAGCCCACGCTCAAGCCCAGGTTTTCAGATGCCAAGCCCGCCTTCCCGCTATTCCAGCACACCTGGAAGTTGCTCCGCTTCCTCCACGGAGCTCCCCATCCCGCCAGCTCGCTTTAAAATCATCATTTGCTTGAACTAATTCCTATATAACTCTAAAGTAACTCCAATATGTCTGACAGCCCCCAGGTACCATATTTACGTTTTCATGAATAGCTTCATCCTAGAATATAGTCAGTGAAAGGACAAAAATAAATATATCAAGTAATACATTCAGAACTGGAATGTAAATGGGCACACACACATAAGGCTTAGAATCTAATCTTAGAAAGAAACAGCCAAAAAGGCCCACACAGCACAATGTGCATCTGGCCCCAGGGGAGGCTGCACGCTGCTTTAAACCTCAATTCAGGGAGAGAAGGAATCCTGGAATTCTGACTGGCATTTTGGTGTCAGAGGCACCAGCTGGGTGAAGAACAGAATGACTTTTCTTTTTTCTTTCTTTTTTTGAAAAAATAAATTTATTTATTTTTGGCTGCATTGAGTCTTCGCTGCTGCATGCGGGCTTTCTCTAGTTGCGAGAGCGGGGGCTATTCTTTGCTGCGGTACGTGGGCTTCTCATTGCGGTGGCCTCTCTTGTTGCGGAGCACGGGCTCTAGGCACGTGGGCTCAGTAGTTGTGGCTCGCGGACTCTAGAGCGCAGGCTCAGTAGTTGTGGCGCACGGGCTTAGTTGCTCCGTGGCATGTGGGATCTTCCCGGAGGGCTCGAACCTGTGTCCCCTGCACTGGCAGGTGGATTCTTAACCACTGTGCCACCAGGGTAGTCCCCAGAATGACTTTCCATCATCTTCCAGAAAAAATACTAAGGACCAGATGGGGCCAAAAAAAAAAGGTACATGCCTCTGCAGAAATAAGTAGGTATTCTAGAAAGGCTGAAACCCTGACAGGTTCATCACAGTCTGCGACTTTGGAGTTAGGTGCTCACAGTACTGACTCTCCCTTGAGCCGAGGGGAAGGGGACAGGTAGGTGAACCAGGCCTACTGACCCCAGCTTGGTAGCTGATTTGGTGTGGGTGCCACAGAGGCTTCAAGGCCATCAGGACATCCCGGCCCATCTCAGACTCACTCACCTCACCACCAAGGTGGCTATAACCTCCTTCACAATTGGGTAGGCTTGTAATTAGCCTCTGTGACTGCCAGTGATCACGAGAAAATAAGTTCCATTACGGCAGGGGATTTGGCTCTTGTTCACTGAAATATGCCAACCCCCTAAAATGGTGCCTGACACACAGTAAGCTTCAGTAAATACTTGTTAAATAAATGAATTAATGATCTGGTGTTGGGACGGATCCTCCAAAGGCCAAGAGTAGACTTCCACTGATCCAGTCATTGGCTTGCCCATCCATGCAGTTCAAGCTCCTTGAGATCCAGGGTTGGGTCTAGTATATCGTCTTTCACTATCTCACTCCATTATACCCCCTTAACTGTGTCTCCAGTGTGCCACAGTCTGCCACCCCTGACCCTGTGACGCTCTTATTTAGCTTCTAAGAGCCCCTCATCACACACTATGTACTTCACCCCCTCACCCTTTGCAGTGTCAATGGCATGCCTGCTCTGTGCCAGGCACTGCGATAAACAAAGGCGGACAAAGGTGAAACACAACCGTCGCCTTCCAAAAGCTCACATCTTCTGAGGGAGCCAGGCACATAAATAATTAGAATACAATGTAATAAGCTCTACAATGGAGGTGCTATGGTCAAAGTCACAAACTGACAACCCTCAGCCCTAATCTAGCCCATATGGTGATTTAACTTTTATAATTAGTCGCTAACCTCTAAAACCGTGCTGCTTTCACATAAAATTTTAGACTGCCATCTCTTGGAAAAATCAGAAGAGCTGGCAGTACTGGACCTATATTCCCCACAGCATCAGCTGGCTGTGGCTAGATAGTGATTACCCTTTGGAGGGTACATGTGGCCTCTGGTTTTTCCACAATCCCCCCCCAGTCTCTCCCTACCATCTTCAGGCAATGAGGCCAAGGTTCAGTCACCAGCTTTTCTGTGTTGGCATGGCTGTTATCTGAGAGGAGGAATGATTCTCTGTACCCATATTTCTAAAATCAGTGAGAAAATGAAAGATAAACTAAAGGTCCATGTGGAACACTTAAAGACATGGTAGATATCTTATTTCTGATGAAAGTGAAGGATATTCCTACCTATGCGATATGTAAGTCAAATGTGTCTGTATCTTGTCCCCAGCATGCTGTACTCGGGCACCTGCATGGCCCATAAGGCCTCCCAGCAGAGATGCCCTCATCTGTTATAAATCTACTGTAGGCCAATGAGCTGGGCAACTGAGAAGCCAGGTTGCCTGTTGCCCAGAAACTCACTGTCTAGTGGGCCAGGCACATAGAAAGAAAATTAGTGCATAATGTGAGATGTTCTATAACAGGTACTATGGGAACTGAGAAGTAGCAGCCCTAAGTCGGCCTGCAGAAGTTAGGAAGAGCTGACAGCGAGGATTACCCTGAAGCCAGCTCTTGAAAAGGGCAGAGTTTTTTCAAATGGGCAGAGGAGGGTGAAAAGAAGTTCTGAGTAAACCGCTGAAAATAGTGCCCTGGCATTAAACGCAATGCTCATCAAGATTACCCACCCTCTGCAAAGAGGCTGGATAAATTCCCACGATTCCAGGCCACTTGGAAAAGTTTCCAGGAAAGTAAGGCCAGTACGGATCCCCTTCCTGCCTGAAAACTGTAGAAAGCGCAGGTCACCACCAAGAGCAAATGTCCAGTTGTGTAATCCAACTTTACGTCACCAGCATGCCTCCCTGGCGTTTATCTGGCAGGAATAAAAACCCGGATTTTGGCTGGATTCTGAAACCTCCCAGTCCCTTGCTTCAGTTAACGTACAAAACTTCTTCACTGGGAATATAAAGCAATGCACAGAAACTACTCTGGCATCAAAAGAAAAAAGTTCCTCTTTCACTTCTTGCTAACAGGACAAATGCCGAGGAAGGGAATTCCCAAATCAAGATAGGAGGAAGGCTGACATTAAAGAGAAGAAGGAGAAAAAAATATGAAATACCAAATCCTTGCTCACTGAGTAATCGCTGACTCTTAGAGTGCATTTCTTCAGAATTTTTTAACACTCACCTCTGCAGTCAGAGTCGAAGAGGAATTCTTGCCAGTGAGATGATTCTCGGCTTGAGCTGACTCCTGTTGAGCTCGGCGCCCCATCTTGGCTCCCTGTAAGGAGAGATGAGGGGCATTGCTGACCCAAACGTCTTTGAGCCACTATGAGGAAGACAATCCTGCCAAGGTAAGCAAGGACTGGATTTATGATGACATGGTGGAGGATGGGATTTGAGCAACTTGAGTATATACTTAGAAAAGGCTCCAAACCCTTAAAACAAAGTGCCCATGGTCAGTTCTATACAGTAGAGCAGGAAATTCATGTACTGATCACAGTGTTTTCTTTTAATGGCCATAGACCTTTTCTACCCAAAGAAATGCAGCTAGAAATTCCTCTAGAGGGGGCAGGGACCTCATGCCATAGCCCAGGAAGAGTGTGGTCAAGGCTCCCATGTTCCTATGCGGGATTTTATGAAGGCCTAATTTCAAAGCTGTAGCTTGGCACGAAAATAGTTATCCAAAAGGCATTTGGGGGGGAAAGAAATTCCATGGTAACTGAAACCAGAGAAATACAGATAGCATTTGCTTTGACGTGTACACTACTTGGATTTGCACTTACAGTCATTAAAGGAAAGATGTTACAAGAATCTTGAGACATTAGCTTTGGACATCAGACCACTTCAAATTCTGAGTCATCAAATGAACCATCTGCACGTGTTTCCCAAAGCCCTGCTGGGGTGGAGGCTCTGTGTCTCAAATACCTCCCAGCACGTACACAAAACATTCTTTAGGCAGACTAGTGGGTGGTGAAATGTTTACATTTTTCTCAAAAAACAAAAAAAAAGCCAGCATTAATGTAAGCACTTTTCGATCTCATCTGATGTAGCTTCATTTGATTTCACAGTAACAGTGACTGGGATTCAGGCCATTTTACAAATAAGGAAACTGAGACCCAGGAAAGCAATTAAGTGGCAGATAAATCTAAGAGCTAAATCTTCTTCTACCTTCAAATCCTGAGTTCCTTCCACTATGCCCTGCTGGAATTTCTTTTAAGATGTTCTAAGACCTGACTGCATCAATAAACTGAGAGCGGTTACATGATACCTACATAAAAACCCTTACGTAGTATTTACATGTCAAATTCTAATCAATCATTTAGGTTTCAGGGATGACAGAAACAATCTTTCTGACAATAAGCAGCTCGTTTTCTTCCCAAGACAGACAACTGCACTCCTTCACCTATGGCTGCCCTTTTCCATTGATCATAACGTTGGGTTTCTGAATACGGCATACTACATGCAGTGAGTTGTGCTCAAACAAAAATTCAAGGATCTTGTCTTTAAATGCTGTTTGTAGACGGTTTCTCTAATAATTGTCAAGTATTTTAAGGTTTTAAACTTTTTGAAGACCCTGTATAAATCCACAGGAATGACTGGCAGAAAACCTACTTTACTACCTGGTTTTATATGTTTTAAATCTATAGTCTGTTTATTGTTCATCTTCTGCCACTGAAATGTAAGCCCCATGAGGGCAGGGACTTAGTTTTTTTCACTGGTATATCCCGAGCAACTAGGACAACCAATGCCTGACAGACAGAAGGGGCTCAATAAATATTTGCTGAAAGAATGAATTTATAACTACATTCACATCCCCTGGTACTAAAAAAGCTCACATATCAGAAAGGCTTGGTGACATAATATTCTCCTTGGTCAGTCAAGCAACCTGCTTCTTCGTAGAACAATTTGCTCCCAATGCTCATATCTCCTCTCCAATTACTTAGAGGATCTCCGATGTTACTAGGGCACTTCAAAACATGTAGAGATTCCACAGCAGAAACTAAGACCTGCCCTGTGGGCCAATCTTTTAGTGACTGTCATCTTTGATAATTTTAAAGGTAAAAAGGCTTGATGAGGCTGTGTTGGAGTTAAAACACACACACACACACACACACACTGAACTTGGGTCTTGAATCTAGCTCAGCTTATTTATATATGTTTGGGTAAATCACAGCCTCAGAAGCAACAGTCGCTAACCTCTTCTAATAACTTAGCACATGCCAGCCACTGTGTTAAATGCTCTCCACGCACGCCTCATTTCATCTTCACTGCAACCCCTTTAAGTAGACATTAACATCTCCATTCTAGACATAAGGAAATCGAGGTTCCTGGAGGTTGACTTTTTTTAACCCATGCAACAGCTTTATACGCCCTCTGACCTCTGGGTCCCCCGAGCACCTAGCCACTCCCCTGCGTTATAAATCTTTATTTCCTTAACTATAAAACTGAGGTAACGCCCACCTCCCCATGAGGATTAGTGGCAAGAAAAGACCTCCCTGTCTAACGCCTTCCTTCCTTCCATGCATAAAACAGTACGATTTTTACATCAACTTCTGCTATGAGATGTCCCAAGGGAAAAGCACTAGGATGAGTGCAAGCGTGACTCTGGCCAGGGCCCCTCCAGTCACCCTCAGATCTGTCCATTCTAGGGGAGTTGGCACTTGGAGCTCCAGAAAGCGGAGAGAAGCTGGGAAATTTCCCACCGGTCCCAGAGGCCGGCGGGGGCAGGATCTGTTTTCCACTCTTTGAGGATTTTAAAGAAAGCAAACCCTAGGCCAGCAGCCGAGGAGCTCACCGCTGCCTCAGGGGCGGGGCGAGGGAGGCCGCCTCCTCCCCGACCTCACCCCCGCAAGGCTCAGAGCCGGCCCGCTCAGGCCGCCACGGACAGGCCGGGCCGAGGGGACTCAGGGAAGCCGGGGCCGGCGGGGTCGCTCCTCCCCACCCGCTAATTCCTGGCCCCAAGCCCCCCGAGTCGGTCCTCACGGAGGTGGCCGAGCCGCGACGCCGCTCCTCGCCTAGGTCCAGCACGTCCTCCATCTCTGCGGCCGCCTGACGTCACTTCCTGGAAACCCAGCGGCCCAGTCGCGTCCCTGACGACGGCTCCGCCCTTCCATCCCAATACTTAAAGGGTCCGCCGCATCGTTCCTGGAGTCTACGTGCCAACCTCCAATTTAAACCAAACCTATCCTAAACCTGCCTTTTTTGACATCTGGAAAAAATCTCCAGATATTAAATCCTGATAAGGGTGCTCCTGTGGGACAGTGAACAGTTTTAGTCTTTAGAAACTGCCTACATCTGTAGCTCTGTTCAAACACATAAGTTGTCAAGTGCAAACACTGCTAGTAATAGTAGTAATTTTCCTGATGCCTTCCATTTGTAAAGCTCTTTGCAATGTACAGAGGACCTTCACAGTTATTAGCTCATGGGAAGGGCATAACAACCTTGTGTGGGAAGCAAGATAAGTTGTATTGTCTCCAATGGACAGATGAAAGAACAGGCACACAGAGGGTCAGGTGCCAATAGATGATTTACAATGAAAAGTGCAATATACATAATCTCTGCCTTCAAGAATACAGAGCCGCTGAAGCAACACATCAAAAACCTGTGTACTGGGCTTCTCTGGTGGCGCAGTTGTTGGGAGTCCGCCTGCCGATGCAGGGGACGCGGGTTCATGCCCCGGTCCGGGAAGATCCCACATGCCGTGGAGCGGCTGGGCCTGTGAGCCATGGCCGCTGGGCCTGGGCGTCCGGAGCCTGTGCTCTGCGGCGGGAGAGCCCGCAGCACCGAAAAAAAAAAAAAAAAACAAAACAAACCTGTGTACTAATAACTTTCAAAAGTACAAATAATCCCTCCAAGACCCCATGAAGTGAGCAGGAGCAGTATCTCTATTCAACAACTGAAGACACTCAGGTGCAGAGCAATGCCTTGAGGAAAGTCACCTGAGTGTTAAGCAGCAGAGCCAGGTGCTTTCTAACACCAGATCTTACTAAAGAATTTTTCTCTGGTGCATGTTACTGGGTGCCAGCCAGTCTCCTGGGCCAGCAGAGGAAGACGGCCCCCAAATTCCCAGTCTAATGGGACAAGCGAGTTGAGTCTTCATTGACTCTCCATGTACAGATCCCCACGTCAATGCCACTGACCAGTCCCTAGTACTGAGGACCCGCAGCCGGGCCCCCAGAAGATGGGCTCATGACCCTGAAAGTGAACAATGTCCCCAACACCATGCCTGGGGTAAGGCTTAGATGGCTACCTCTTAAAAGCGAGGACTTGGAAGTGGGATTAAAGACTCTAAAACAGGAATGCAGGATTTCTTAAATGCCTAGTAAATTATTCAGTTCAACCATTTATCAATACATGTTTACTGGGTAGGGCTATGCGTTAGCATGCCTGTGACAACAACAGTACTGCCTGGATGTCAGAAGAGTTGAAGCCTCATCCTAGCTCTGCTGCTAACTACCTGTGTAGCCAGGCAGAGCCCTCTCTGGACCTCAGCTTCCTCCCTTGTAGTGGCTCTTAGAGATTACCCCTAAAATCTTTCACTCACGAACTCTGATTCTCAGTGAGAAAAATACCCTGTTAGATTTTAACCTGAAGAAACATTCACTGCCAAAAACCCAGGATGGATGAAATATAAGCTCCAGTGAAGCCCTTGTTCCCTTCTTCCTTGGCACCAGATGAGGAAGAAGGGTTTAATCTTTGGATTATTCCATTTCTTGTGATCTCTGTTGAACAATAATCAATATCGAGGCAGCAAAGAATAAAGAGCTTTATTGGGGGGGGGGGGTCTTAAGAATTGCAATTCAGGAGACACAGATTCTGGTAAAGTCAAAAGAGTGTTCCAGGGAAGAGAAAGGGTCAGGGGCTTACAAAGGCAAAAGCCACAAGGCTGTACTCTGACACGAGAAAGGAAATATTTGTCATTAAGGAATCATGAGTTATTTTAGAGTAAGGGTCTGATCAGTAGATAGGCTGTCACGAGGTATTATAAGGTAGGAGTCTGATAACTATCTTGAGTTTCTGGCAGATCTTCTGAATGCCTTCATTAGGACAATAAGTGGTCAAAAGGTCAGATTTTATCCAGGCTGAGACTCACATACTTCACACTTCCTCAAAGGCCTCTGGTTCCATTTTAGAGAGCTCTTAGCAATACCGACTCCATTTCTATTTTCCTTCCACTGCTCATAGCCACACCACCACCACTTTAGAGCTAATTTCCAAGACTCCGCTCCCACTTCTTCCCCAAATTCCTGAAAGCAAAGGGTGCACGTTCTGGGCAGAAAGAAGCCCTGGAGTAGGGCTTTCCAAACCTTGCTGGGCACCTGAATCGCCAGATCTTACTGAAGTATTTTTCTCTGGTGCATGTTACTGCCCCGTCCCTGTAGACTCTGATTTGGTACAGGTGGGGTGCAGAAGGACATCACTTTAATAATTTTCCCTCTCATTTTACAAGTATTTACTTGAAGGTCTCAGTAGGGCCTTCTCTGATTTTAAATTGCAGCGTCCCCCCAGCCTAGGCACTCTGTCTCCTCTTTCCCTGCTTCATTCTCCACCGTGGCACTCACCTTTGATCATACTACATTATTTACATATTTAGCTCATTTATTGCATTTTCCACGGCCCTACTGCCACTTCTAGATGTGAAGTCCATAAGAGAATGGTTTTGTTTGCTTTGTTCACTGTTGCATCTACAGAGCCTAGAACAGTGCCTGGCATATAAGTAGACGTCAAAAATATTTCTCAAATGATAGCTGAATTCCAGAGTCAGTAGAGCACAGTAGTTAAATGCATAGACTCTGGCAATAGATTTCCTGGGTCCAAATCTCAGTGTTGACACCCACTGACTCTATGACCTAAAAGTAATTCAAAAGCAAGTTACCTTAAGCTTTCTACACTTAGGATTCCTCATGTTTTATGCAAATAAATATAGTGTCTTCCAAACCAGACAGCCCTTGTTAAATATCACCTCCACCACTCACAAGCAGTGTAGCCTCTTAAATGGGTCTATGCCTCACTGTCCTCAACTTAAACTGATCAACCAGGGCCCTGGGGATGCAGAGAATCTGCCTATGAGCCAGGGGCAGGAACCAGACCTCGCAGGAAGGGTCTGGAAGGCTAGGGCGAGGTGGGCTGGGGTGGCAGGGAGCAGCGCTGAGTCCCAGGAAAGTGATCAATTCAGAGACAATCCTGGGGACGGGCTCGGGCATGGTGGCTTGCCCTCCCTAAGCTTTTGATGGGAAAAGACCTAGAAGCTTAGGCTGAGAAAAGGAACGAAAGCGGAGAGAAAACCTCCCCTCACCCATCTGGGAAATGGGCTCGGGCCAACTGCTGACTCTGCGCTGGCTGGCGCAGCTCCCCGCGGAACTCTCGGCGGGGAGGAAGGCCGCGAACATCTGGAGGACATTTCTGTGAGAGGGGCTGCAGAGCGGGACCGGGAAGGGAGAAGTGCACTTGTACGCACGTCGGGCCGAGAGGGAAGCTGTTCCCCAGGGCACTCGGTCTTGTTTTCCTCGTCCTCTTTCGCGGCCCCTTCTCCCCAGGCCCCCAGCCTCACCCCCGACCCCCACCCCCGGCCCTCCCGGCCTTCCCGGCTCCGACCCGCGGAACCTCCTTCACTGGCGGCCTCGCCTCGCCAGAGGGCACCCTTGATCTGCCGGAAAACGCCACCATTTTTCAATGCCCCTGGAGCATCTCCAAGCTTCCGCGAGCCACCCGACTCCAATCTTGTCAATGAAGAATCGGGGCCAGGATCGCCGCGGGGCCGAACCCAGTTCCAACCCCGCGCCCAGGCCGGGCGTCAGCCCCACCGAGGGTGGGCACGGCCGCCCCTGCCCAGGCCCTGCGCGCTCGCCGGCCCCTGCCCAGTGTCCCGCCAGGCCCGGGGGGCGGCCTGGACGGGGGGCCTGGGAGGGAGCAGAGACGCGCCGAGGAGAGGACGGACTGACAGCTGGCGAGAGGGCGAAGGAGTTGGGGTAGAAGGAGGGAGGGGATTCATCGGAGTAACTTTCCAGAAAAACAGTCAACGTGTAGCAGGAGTGACTCCAAGAGGGTAAAAAAAGTTCAGTTACCACGTCGATCGAGAGGACTCGCGAAGTATTTTTCAAATGGGCTCGGCTTTTCCTGTGCCTGTTTAAAACATTAAAATCGTGCCGCAAAAGAGGCTGCGTGCGCTGGTCCCTCCCCCCACCCCTCCCCCCACCTCACCCCCACCTCCCCTCGCCCCCTTCCCCCCCACCCCGCCCCGGGCCAGAAACGTCATGGGAGGGAGGTATAAAATTTCAGCGGAGAGAAATAGAGAAAGCAGTGTGTGTGCATGTGAGTGTGTGAGAGAGAGGGAGAGGAGCTTGAGGGAGAGGGAGAGGGAGAGAGAGGGAAGCTGGAGGGAGAGAAAGGGAGGGAACCAGAAAGCCAAGTCCAAGGGAATGAGCAAGAGAGGCGAGAGATAGGGGAAGAAGCATGAGAAAGAAGGAATAACAGCTTTCCGGAGGAGGCGTGCAGTGAACTGGCTTCTATTTTCTTTTTCTTTTGTATCTTTTAAAGAGAAGCAGGGAACAGAAGCAATGGCCGAGGCAGAAGACAAGCCGAGGTGCTGGTGACCTGGGCGACCAAGTGGATTACTGGGGCTGCTCTCCAGGGGCTGTCCCCCCTGCCTTCCAATTGCACATAAGCCCACATCCCAGCCAATGAAGATGAGAGGCAGCGTGAACAGAGTCATTTAGAAAGCCCCCGGGGAAGTGTAAACAAAAGAGAAAGCATGAATGGTGTGCCCGAGAGACAAGTGTGTCCTGTGCTGTCCCCATCTTTAGCTGGGCCAGCAGCGGCCTAGCCCTGCCTCTCCCCACCTACTCACTGGTGATCTTTTTTTTTTTTTTTTAATTTTTTTTTCTTTTCTTTTCCATCCTCTTTTCTTATTCTCCTTCAGGGCAAGGCAAGGATTTTGATTTTGGGACCCAGCCATGGTCCTTCTGCTCCTTCTTTAAAATACCCACTTTCTCCCCATCGCCAAGCGGCCGTTTGGCAATATCAGATATCTGCTCTATTTATTTTTACCTAAGGAAAAACTCCAGCTCCCTTCCCACTCCCAGCTGCCTTGCCACCCCTCCCAGCCCTCTGCTTGCCCTCCACCTGGCCTGCTGGGAGTCAGAGCCCAGCAGAACCTGTTTAGACAAATGGAGAAGAAACCCAGAGCTTCAAGGCACACAGTCGGCGTCTTCGTGCTCAGGGTTGCCAGCGCTTCCTGGAAGTCCTGAAGCTCTCGCAGTGCAGTGAGTTCATGCACCTTCTTGCCAAGCCTCAGTCTTCGGGATCTAGGGAGGCCGCCTGGTTTTCCTCCCTCCTTCTGCACGTCTGCTGGGGTCTCCTCCTCACCAGGCCTTGCAGCCCCCGGGCCTCTCTCCCCTGCTCACGCATGAAGATGCACTTGCAAAGGGCTCTGGTGGTCCTGGCCCTGCTGAACTTTGCCACGGTCAGTCTCTCCATGTCCACTTGCACCACCTTGGACTTCGACCACATCAAGAGGAAGCGGGTGGAAGCCATTAGGGGACAGATCTTGAGCAAACTCAGGCTCACCAGTCCCCCCGATCCATCGGTGTTGGCCAACATCCCCACCCAGGTCCTGGACCTTTACAACAGCACCCGAGAGCTGCTGGAAGAGGTGCACGGGGAGAGGGGAGACGACTGCACTCAGGAAAACACCGAGTCGGAGTACTATGCCAAAGAAATCTATAAATTCGACATGATCCACGGGCTGGAGGAGCACAGTAAGTCCAAATTCCCGCTGGGGTGTCTGCTCTGGAGGGTCTGACCTGGAGTGGGGAGCTCCACAGAGGGGGGCCTAGCGGTAGCCACACAGCAGGGTGCCCCGGGCTCACCCGCACCGGCTGGGGAGGTGCGATGCGCAGCTGGGGCTGGGTAGGTGGGTGGGGAGGGAGACAGAGGCACTCTGGTGAGAGTCGAGTGCTGCCGGGAGGCCGGGGGCCCCGGAGCTGAGCAGCTTGCTGAACTCACATCACATGAATTTGGAGTGACATTGCGCTGTCCCGTTAGCACGCGTGCTGTGGCACGTGTGGTCAGATGGGTGCATGTAGGTGCCATAAAGGGGCAGGGCTGGCTCTCTCATGAGGGAGGCCGTGCGGTTCCATGAGCTGGAGACCTCGGTCTTCTCCCTGCTTTTCACACCTCATTGTGACACGTCTCAGTTCTGTTTTTCCAGTTCTGGGGAAGAAGAGTATACCTGCCCCAAGTTATTGTCTGTCCAGCTTTTTGAGGCCCAGGCAAGGGACAGCTTCTCGCTGCCTAGGCCCTTCAGTCCACACCATGCCTGTGACCCATGTGAGCTGTGTGCGTGAGGGAAGGGGATGCGCCTGTGTTCACGTGGCTGTGTGCTTTAAAGCGATGTGTAGTCTGGTTTCGTACGGTACACAGATTCATGGGTGCAAAATGGGCGTCTTCCGGGCCCGTGGACACGGGGAAAGCGGGGATGTGGCTCTGGATGTGTAGATGACGGCCGGCAGCCCTTTTGTGTCTGCGTGTCAGGGGAAGAGTGGGTGGGAGGTGTGGCTGTGGATACAGAGGGGACGTGTGTCTGGGAGTGTGTCTTCCCAGGAAGCTCCCGTCTGTGCCGAGAAGCTGGGAGGCTTCTGGGTGAGACGTCTGTGTGTGTTTGTACACGTGTGGAAGTCATGTGTATTTACTGAACGGGGATTTAAAAAACCTCAATACAACAGAGAGAGACTTGGCAGATGCTGGGAAACTGACAGCCCAGGAAGGAGGAATGTGAGCCACTCACAGGCCAGGGACTCTGGGAATAGCTCTGTTTGCTTTTCCTACCAGCAGGTGTCCTCGACGCCCAGGCTACCTCAGCCTTGGCTCACCTGAGAGGTGGGCAGTGCCCAGAGTGGGGGTGGGAGAATGGGATGGAACAGGCAAGGTGAGGGTGGTCAGCGGGGGTACTGCAGGGGCTGAGAGGAACCTGGCTAGAGAGAAGGAGGAGTGGGCAGCCGATGGATGGACCGGCTCTGGCAGAAGGTGCCAGAGGCCTTACCGGGAGCTGGCCCGTGCCAGGCCCAGGAGCCTGCGGTTGCTGGCGAGGGGCTCCCGCTCCGGCTTCCTGTGGCTGCCTTAGGAGGTAGCTCCCGTGTGGGGTGGTGGCCGGAGAGTGAAGCACAGCTAGTGTTCCCTGGCCAGGGTTCTCTAGGTGAGGCTGACTCAGGGTCCTCAGGGGCCTGTGGTTCCCAGAGGCATCAGCAGCTGAATGGCTGAACCCCCAACCCCCTGGGCACCCACAAAGGCAGGACATAGTGGCCAAACATCGGAGAAGGGTGGAAAGCTGACGCCTGCGGGAGAGGTGTGAGGAGAGTCCAGGGCAAGAGGAACAGACTCCGGGCCTTAAGGATCCGGGCCAGGAGGAGGAGTCCCGGGAAGAGGGATCTACGTCACCGGGGCCCACGCCGCCTGGAATCCCAAGCTGAGAACAAATGAGCCAGAGACATGTAAGGGCACCCAGGTGCCAGTGGACATGTGTGCAGAGACTCAGAGTACAATTAGTGGACAGCCCTGGGGACAGCCGGGACAGGGCTGCACAGATGCTGGGCAGCCCCGGGCTGCAGCACCAGGACCTTCCTTGAAACTGCAGTAGGTGAGGGTGGCCCTGGGGCCACAGAGCCATGATCAGGCCAGGAAGAAACCTGGCACGGTGGGCAGGATGCGACTTGAGATACCATGAAGGGTCCGGGGCCCTGTGGGACACGGGTGATGCCAGTGAGCCTTGCAGGTGCAAACAGGAAGCAGGCCCAGACTCTGCAGCTGTTGGAGGTGACACAGAGGCTGAGCAGACGCAGGCCTGGCCTGCCCTCGGGCTGGTCAGGTGTTGAGCCAGTCCCAGAGAGACAGATGCACGAGGCACACTAATTATAAAGAGGCAGTGGGCAGATGCAAACGTCTAACAGATGCTGAGAGGGAGCAGAGAGCCACCCTCCAAGGTCGGGGCGAGGGAAGCCTAGTGTCTAGAACTCCTGAGGGTGGGCCGGGGTCTATGGGTGGGGCACTGGTAGGATCTGAGTGCCAGAGCTCCTGCTGCCGAGGTGATGAGATCACATTCCCTTCCACATTTCATCACTCCCAGCCCCTTCCGGTACCCCGTGGACAGGCTCTCAGAGGGAAGTGACAGCAGGAGCTGGGGCAAGGAGACAAGGGTGCCTGGAGTGCGAAGTGCAAGAAGGACTAACTTCCAGTGGCGTAGGGGAAAGGGCATCAAGGTGAGAGCAAAGAGGATAAGACCGTTCTCTGGCTCTGCCCTGTCAGATGGGTACCCAGATTTCCCTACTTTCCAGATAAGGAGACTGCAACATGCATCAATTAAGTGATTTGCCCCAAAAGAACCAGGGCTGTAACCTAGACATTCTCCCTAGAGAATGCATGCTGTTAGACAATAATGCAAAACATAAAACATGCATCGTAAGTCCCACCTTTAACCTTTGGGCTCCAAGAGAACTTTGGTTTATGATATGAAGGAGTCACATGCTGGACCAAGCAGGTGGGCATAGGAGCTGTTATTGTATGTTAGTAACCCTGGTGGCAGATTGCTTAGGGATCCCTGGGTGTGCTCTTTCTTAGCTCTGCCTGTTTTTATGGCCTGGAGATTCATACTGCCACAAACGTTCTCCCAAATTCAACAAAAGTGTTTTCATTATCTGCTTAAGACTCTCAAGCAGGTTAAGCAACTACACCACGTGGAATTGAGCTAGTCACACCTCTGATCCTCAGTTTCCTCATCTGTAAAGTCAGAGATAATCTCTAAGCTCCCTTCCAGCTGAGACAGTTCTTTGTATACATCTGGGATGATTCAACAGGTCTCTGCTGGGGAGTGAAGGCAAGACTCATGTATATCCTATTCCTATATAATTCTCCAGGATTTTGCTATGGGAAGTGGGTAGAGGCTTTCTCTGACCCACGTGGTGGGGAAGCACACAGCTTTTTCAGTTCTTTTGTCATCCTTGTTATCAAGATATCACCAGTGTAGGTGCTGTTTTAACTTCTGGCTTGTAATTATCTGTGTCTGGCAGGAGACCCTTGTTTTCATCCGAGGTCTGACGCTAAGACAACCAGCGAACCCAGAGTTCATGAGCAAAGAGAAAACGATGTTTTAGCGTTTCTTTTCTGGATGCTACTTTTAGATCTTGTTCATTCTGAAAATTAAAAGAGGTTTCTTATTGAAAGAACTCATTTGATCTAAGTGCCAATGCTCTCTGCACGCTAGGTCAGTGTTTCTCCAAGTGTGGACTAGAGACTAGGTCAATGTGAAAAACATGAATTCCCAGTCCCTAGCCTACCCTTACAGAATCAGAATCTCTGGGGGTGTCGTCTTGAAGTATCTGTATTTTTAACAAGCTCCGTATTGAATTTTAAGTTCACTGACGCTTAAGACTCAGTGAACGAGGGCAAAACCTTTCCTTAGAAGGCCTGCAAACACAAGAGCCCACAGAACCCAGGCCCCTGATGCAAATGATCTAGAGGAAAGGCTGCAGCACAGGGACCATGACAAACTGCACAGGACACTTGGCTTCGGGGTCATGGAGAGAATAGGGTGTATGGGGAGACTGGTGGCGGGGGGACTTGGAACTGCCCATGTCCCATTAAAAGAGGGCACCCACCACTCAGCTCCTGCCAATTTTTGCATTGGGGAATGTGGGTCCACCATGACTAGATCTTAACTGCTTCCCAGAAGAGCAGAAAATCTTTCTGTGAAATTTTCCAACTTTTAACCTGGGCTTAAAATGTTTATGGGCTTCTAATTCAAAATTTTACAAAACAGTGCATTGGCCAAACAATATTTTAACGGGTTAACATTTAAAGGTTAACCTATTTAAAGGTTGAATCCTTAAAGCTGTGGTTTATCAGAACATCTGGATGCCATGGTACCCTTTGCAGAGCACTATAAACTGTGGTTCTCAATCCTGGCTACACATTAGAATCATCTGGAGATCTTAAAAAAAAAAAAAAAAAGCTCTGGACCCACCCATACTCCAGTGAGGTAATCAGAATCTCTGGGGATTAGGTCCAGGCATCATCTGTTTTTAAAGCTCTCCAGGTGATTCTAAGGAACAGCTAGGGTAGAGGAGCACTGCCACACTGATATACGTAGTCCCATCATTGGAACCAGAATTAATTTTACTAGCAGAAATGATGAGCACAAGCAGAAGTACATCTAGGAGCCCAGGTGTCTGAAAGCATTAAAAAATGCCCAGTCTAAACATGGTCAGCTGTTTCCAGATTTTTCCATGAATACCCTGCATGAATATTCTTTGCTTAGTTTTCTCTCCCTATAGTAAAAAGGAGAAAATAGCACCCATTAATATATATACTTTGTGTGCAATAGAAAAAGTTGGTCATAATTTAATTTGTAAAGGTGGACCTCCTAGGCCAGCTCTCA
Source organism: Aethalodelphis obliquidens (assembly GCF_003676395.1). Classification (NCBI taxonomy): domain Eukaryota; kingdom Metazoa; phylum Chordata; class Mammalia; order Artiodactyla; family Delphinidae; genus Aethalodelphis; species Aethalodelphis obliquidens. The sequence continues at coordinate 2,045,932 of NW_020837965.1, read as the reverse complement.
ATAATACTAGTGTTCTGCAGAAGCATGGCTTAATCACAAAACTGGGAAGTGGTTTTTCTCTGAGGCATAAGTTGGCACTCTAGCCCCATTTCATGGAATCCTGCTACAGTTTGTTGGTGAAATCACCCCTCCACTAAATGATCTCTGAGGTCCCCTCCAACTTCCAGAGTCTTTGCTTCAGTAAATGAAGTCAGAAGACCTGGGTTCAAATCCCACCTCTGCCACCTACTGTGTGAGTGATCTCGGAAGAGTGATTTAACTTTCCTGATACTTACTTTTCTCATTTGTAAAATGATAAATTTTACTTATTCTCATTCTCCTCAAGGATTGTTAGAGGGTCAGATGAGTTAATAGAAGTTCTGTGAAATGTAAGATAGTGTTATTACATTTTGTTTATTTATTTATACTCTGGCTCATTCCACAAATTATTTAAAGCGTGGATTTAATTGTCAGGAAGATTATGTTTACATTTTATTTCCTCTCCTATACAGTTCTTTTAAAATCACTAATGATTGTGTCTGAGCTTTGCTTGCTAGTGTCAGTTTGCTTGTGTCAACTAATTCATGTGTGACCCTGGCCAAGACCCCTCTGGGCACGAATTTATCTGAAGTGGGTTGCACTAGATGACCCCTAATGTCCCTTCTGAGTCTGTTAGAAATCTGTAGATCCCAGGGATAAAATATGACCTTTCCCATCCCCTTGAAATCTCCTTGAAATTCCCACCAAGAGGAGTCTAGCTTGGGGAAGATATCTGATTGATGGGCTGGAAGAAACAAGGAGGAAGGGTGACGAGGGTGTCCTGAAGACCCTCTTGGCTCATCATCCTCCGTCCCCTGGCTCCCCACTGTCTTGCCCCCCAGTCTGACTCTCCTCACTGGCACGGGCCATTTTCTGTTCCCCTTTTCCTTTTTATAGCAACGCACACACTGTGCTGACGTATCTTTTATTCCCTCTTTCAACAGTTACTGGAGGTGCTAGTCTAACTGAAGCCATATTGATGACAGCTCCTCTGAGACCCAAGTATGTCAGTACTTGAGAAGGTTTCCCTTCCAAGGAGCTTACCCATGTCCAGAGGGTTACAGACTTGCAAACTCAAAAATTAAACGGCCATCATGATCCCTCTTTCTGGTTTTATCCGAAATGGTTTAAGGAATAGTTGGCAGTATTCGTTCTTTCAAAGCCAGTTATTAATCAGGGCTTCATTAGCTAGCATTCACACATTTGTTTTCCCAACATCTGTTCCATTAATTTTCTAAGAACCAGTGTCAGACCCACCAGATGGCAACTTCCAGAAACACTCACTCATCCTTTCCTACAGCTCAGTAGCGCATGTGCCTGTGTCCAGGCCTCTGATCTCCCGCCCTGTCCATGACTTCCTAAACGCCCCCTGGGGTGATTATGGGCTTGTTCCAGCCATGTTCATTATGTGTGGAATCTGGGTCTCTGGGCTTGAGTTTCAAGTTCTGGCTATTGTTACCATTTGTGTAGAAAGTTTTTCTCTGGGTGTTAATGCTGCTCAGACCTTGAGGTTGTAAAGAAATGACAGGATCTTCCTGTCTCCTTTATCTGGCTCTGAGGGGGTGGGAAAGAGCATGTGCGGCCTTCTGTCTTGTGCATGGAGGTTCAGAGGCCAGCAGGGTGACAGAGGCTGGCATAGCGTGTGCTATCAGGGAAAGTAACCCTTAGAGAGACAGGAGCCAATGGTGATAGACCGGCTTAGTCTGAAGAAACATCTGGGGGGTCTGCCAGGCTCCAGATGTGTGGGCTCCTTGTCACACCAGTGCTGTCTCATTAGATCCAGAGTGTCACTTGCTATGACTGCCTACTGTTAATAATATAAAATCCAGCCCCTCGGTCTGACGTTTCAGCCTCCCCACAGGTGGACCCCAATCTACTGTCTTGACCTTGTCTCACGGGCTCCAGCCTGGCTGCTTCAGGTCCCTCTTACTCACGTGCGTTTGCTCCCCTCCCTGCCTGTGCTTCCAGCAGTCCTTTCATGTAAAATTCTTTCCTCTGCATCCTTAGACCCTTTCCTCCTGCAGGACCCAGATCAAATAATCACCCAGATTAAATAATCACCACTTCCACGAAGTGCTCTCAACCCTCTCCCTCCTCTGACCTGTTTGCAGCAACTCCTAGGCTTCTCCAAAGGCCCTTAGCACTTTCCCTCTGGTCCTGTTGTTTGGTCCATGTACTAACAGCCTCCCCTGGATATTAATCTCCCTGAAGGCAGGGGCCCTGTCTTTTCCTTTTTGCTTCCCAGTGTTAGCCTGTGCTCGGCACATAGCATTTGTTCACTGCATGTCTGATGAATGAATGAATGCCTGAATGAACAAACGCATGAATGAATCAACTAGCTAACAATGATTAAACTGCTAGAGGAAATTGCTGATATCACTGGAGAATCTGTATTTTCTAAAAGAGTAGGAAAGCAGGTTGGAGAGCCTGCCAGAGTGGGGATGGCGAGGTGAGGGGTTGGAGGGGCCAGTTGTTAGTGCCATGTCCTGGGGCACCATGTCCTGCTTCACCATGAGGCCTATGTGTGGTTCCAGGGCCACCCCGGATCTTCCTTGGGTTTTTCCACCTTTAGATCTGAGGACTCAAGCTTCTAGAGAGGTCACAGGTGGAACCCTGGCCCCTTGGTGAGTGTCTGCTGGCAGCACACTGTCCCTGTGGGTCTCGCTCATGCTGTGCCTCTCCCCACTGCTCTGCCTCCTAGATGACCTGGCCGTCTGTCCCAAAGGAATCACGTCCAAGATTTTCCGCTTCAACGTGTCCTCAGTGGAGAAAAATGAAACCAACCTGTTCCGAGCGGAATTCCGGGTCTTGCGGATGCCCAACCCCAGCTCCAAGCGCAGTGAGCAGAGGATTGAGCTCTTCCAGGTGAGCCCCCTCCCAGGACAGACACCACTCAGGCGGGAAAGCTGGTTCCTTGGCCAGATTGGGCCTCCACGCTGCTCAGAGTTCAGCAGACCTGGGTGTGAATCCTACCTTCTCTGAGCCTTAGTTTCTGTATCTGTGTCTGTCGTTAAGAGGATGAAGACTTAACCGAGGAACTCAAAGGAACATTTAAGAAGTCTTAGTTTGCTGTTGCTGCCCCTCTCCATCCTCCTACATCATGACACGTGGGTGCCCCGTCCTGGCCTCGGGACTTATTCCTTCCTCTGCCCTGTAGATCCTCCAGCCGGATGAGCACATAGCCAAGCAGCGCTATCTCGATGGCAAGAATCTGCCCACGCGGGGCACTGCTGAGTGGCTGTCTTTCGACGTCACAGACACTGTGCGAGAATGGCTCTTACGAAGAGGTAGGTGGACTCAGGATGAGCATTTTGGAAGGAACCTCAGGTCTCTTGGTCCTTCATGACACAGAGGGAAGAGGCCAGAACTAGGGGAGACACAGATCTGGGTTCAAAGCCTAGCTTTGCCATTGACCTGTTGTGTGTCCTTTATTCGTTCACTCAACTGATATTGACTAAATGCTCACTCTGAGCCAGGCCCTGGGGATTCAGCAGTGAACCAGGTAGGTGAGGTCCCAGATCTCATGGGGCTTTCAGTGGGAGAGACACGTAGTAAACAAGTAAACATATTGATGAATAAGACTTTTATATATATTATAGTGATAAGTACCAGGAAAAACAGAAAGAGGGCAAAGTGATAATGACTGGGTGGGGTCCAACATCAGATGTTCAAGGAGTCTCTATGAAGAAGGAATTTGTGCACTGAGATATGAGGGACAAGAAAGACCCAGTCTGTGAAGGTCAGGATAAAGGATGTGCTAAGCAAAACCAGTGAGAAGCAGCAGGAGCCTGACTGGTGTGGCTGCAGCAGAGTGAGCTGGGGGCTCAGAGAGGAGCTGGAGCCATACGATGTAGGACTGTAAGGCCACGGTCAGGTGTCAGGACTTATTCCAAGTGTGATGAGACGTCCTGAGTGGGTTACAGCAGGGCTGGGGATGTGGGGGTGAGGTGATTTGGTTTACATCTTTCAAAGACTCTCTGGTTGTCATGAGGTCAAGGGAAGAAGTTAGGGGCCGTTGTAGCAGCTCACGTGAGAGCAACATGGGCTTCGTCCGGGGCGGTAGCCGTGTGTATGGAGATGATATGGATTTGTTCTGTATTTTGGAGGTGGAGCCAATAGGACTGACTGGTGATTAGATATGGGGTGAGAGGACACAAGAGGAGTCTAGATGACTGAAGATTTTGGGCTGAACACCCATGTGGTAACACATTGAAATAGGGAGGCTGGGAGAAGAGCAGGTTTGGGGGCAGGTTCCATTTTGGCTGATTAAGTTTGAAAGGCCTGGCAGTCATCCTGGTAGAGCTGTCCAATAGGCATATCCAACTTCACACATCCCAAATCTCTCACCCACTCGCTCTGCTTCCTCACCTGGAAAACAGGTAATGGTGTCTTCCCTTCATGCCTCACAGAGCTATTTTAAGGATCCATTGTAGTTAAGAGAACTTCCAAGTTTTTGGCCTGTTATGGGACAGTAAGCTTTTATTAGGTCAGACGAGGAAATGGAGGCCCAGAGAAGTTAAGTGGCTTGACCAGAGTCATCCAGCCTGGATTAGAACTTGAGTCTCCTGATGGACAGTCCTGGTGCCTCATGGCATCACGCTCTGCTACTTCTTCCCTTCTTTGCTTGGTGGTACTGCCTGGTCTGGTGCTCAGTGGGTTGAGGGTATCTAAGGTGGTCCTGTCTTGTGAAGAATTTTCTTTTCTCATCAGCTGCTAGGGAGCCACAGTCCATCCATCCACGTACTGATACCCAGGGCAGGTGGGTCCTTCCTTGTCCTCAGTGTTTTAGGAAATTAGGGGTTGAAGCTCTAAGGCAGAGATCACAAACTGGTTGGCCTACCAATATTGTTTTAATTTAACTAGTGGTCAACAGTTTTTGTTTTAAAGTCAGGAGATTTCACATAAAACCTAGACTTCTGGCTTTTCTTGACACATGGGAAGATTTCCTGGTAACAATCCATCAGAGGTGAGTAGGGCCACCTCTTGAGGCCGGGCATGCATTCTTCATGTCACCACAGGCCCTGCCATTCCCCAGTGTTTCCCAAGGGTGCGGCTGCCAGTCCAATTCAGCATGACACACTGGCTCACTTTGCTCACTTACATAACCTGCTGGGCTCTGTAGGCATCCGAGTGTGCAGGTCCCCATCTGAGGGGCATAACCTGGTGGCTGAGTCGGCAGATAGGGGGCTGGAGGTCCTGCCTCAGCTCCAAGGGTACTGGGATTTCCCTCCTGTCTCCCTGACTGAACATGAAGGCAAAAACCTGGGAGAACCCATGTGCACCAGCTGACAGCAGCACTGTGGGAATTCTGACTCAACTCTGCCTAGAGCCCGACATGGCTACAGAGAGGAGAGGCTGGGGAAATGAATCTCTCAGCTTCCCTGTCTGATTTTGATCAGCTCCACCTGGATTTCTTTGAAGCCCTGGGCACTTGAAGGAGTTCTTATTTTCACAGCTGCAGAACTCAATGAGAAGTTTGCACTGAGAATGATTTCCATCCTCCTTGAGACATCAAAAAGATAATTTCGTAATAAAACCTATGGGTTCCCCACCCACCGTCCCTACCGCTGCCAATTCTGAGGTTAGTTCTTCACTGGAACCTTCAGTTCCCGCTGTGGCCGCTGCTGCCCACCCCTCGCATGGGGGAGTCATACACAGACCTTTACTTCTGCAGAGCTCCTGAGTCCCTTGAGGGTTCTTGGCCCCAAACAAGGCAGTAAATGGACTCCAAATGGAGCCGTTGGCGGTGTGGACTGTGAGGAAACTGAGTCACATATACGGTCTTGTATTAGTTCAGCAAACATCTAAGAGCCTACTGTGCACCGGTTCCCAGGCTGCTTTCTGGGCCCAGAGCCGGCTGGAGCCCTCTCCAGGGCTGTGGGCCCAGGTCTTCACACCCCTGTGCTATTGTTCCACACAATCTGTGGCTCCCCTGTGTGCAGAGCCTGGCCTCCCCAAGCAGGCCGGGCAGGGAACACGCCCAGCACCATGGCTCAGGACAGGGGGCACACTGGGAATACACAGGCGTTTTGTATCTCAGTGACTGTGTGGGCATCTACCTTGATGGTCCCGGCTGGGCTCTCTTTGGTCCCTCTTTGTCTCTAACAGTTAGGAACGTGGCTCTGATATCAGGCTGCCTGTGTTTGAATCTTGGTTCTACCACTTACTGGTTGGATACCTCGGTCAAGCCATTTAATTTCCCTAAGTCTCAGTGTCCTCATCTGTATAATGCGGGGAGGGGGTAATAACAGCTCCTGCTTTGTAGGATTAGTATGGGGATTACGTAAATGACTTAATGCACACATAGTCTTAGAGCGGTGCGTGACATGTAGCAACACTCAACAAACGTTGGTGATTATCATCATCATTCTCTGAGCCCTCTACCTAGACAGAGCCTGCTAGCCAAGCCAGGCACCATCACACACGCACTCCCTGCACCCTAACCCTAACTCTCCCTAACACATCTGTCTGCGTCTCGACTTTCTAACTCACAGACTCATAGGACTTGTCCACTCTAGGTCTCTCCCGGACTACTTAAACCTTTCTGGGTAATAGGAAGTGTACTATGTTTTATGTAGCCTGTTTCAGCTACTCTAGCTCCTTCTTTCAGAAAGAGGACACTCCTTATACATCCCTCTCTATTCACTTCTTGTTCTCCGTCTGGGGCTCAGCTTCCTTGTTATATTGGCCCCTCCCCAGCCCACCAAAGCTAACCTGGGACAGAAATCTTCAAGCTCAGCAGGTGTCAGTGTGTCCCAGAGGCTGCCCTGACTGGGGGAGAACAAACGAAGCTGGGATCTAGAGTTTATGGGAGAAGGGATTGGGCTGGTTTTTAACTAGTAGAACTGGGACATCCAGGTCTGCCTTTTGCTGACTGGAATCTCTGGGCTTGGGCCATTCTGCGCATGAGAAGGGTGCTGAGGCGGCCTGGACTCTGGGGTTTTCCCTGCTGACATCAGATTTCTGGAAGACCCCAGGTTGGCCCCAAGGCTGGATGCTCACACAGAACTAGGGTGACCTCCAAGAGCAGGGCATCAATCAGATCCCTGAGGCGCTGACCCTGACTTCAGAGGTCATCCCCCCACGACCTCTTCCATACCTGACCAGAGCTGGCTGCTGCCCCGGATCAAGAGAGCTTCCCCGATTGAGTCTTACCCACCAGGACTGACATGATACCAGACTACCTGGTTTCCCTGCACAAAACTACTGGATTCAGTTCAAATTTTTCATTCCTTATTCCTCCTTTTTTTTCCTTCCACTTTATGCAACCCCTTTTACTAGTTTCCTTGCTTTCCCAATTTTAGTTACCAAAATACCCGATCCCACAGGCAATAGGAGAAAGGGCCAGAGCTGGCCTTCTTGCCCCACAACATCAGCCACCAAACCCTGGTGCCTCCAGGCTTCCTCACACTTGTTTTCTCCGAGCTCATGCCATCTGGGCCCTCGGCCATGGCCCTCTGCCTTCTCTTCCGGCCTGTTCTCTAATTTCACAACCATCTTCCTGAGCCAGTGGCTGTCCTCAATGAGCCATCCACAGCCCCGCTGGATACATTTACAACTCCCCCGTTAAGGTGAACAAGGATTGCCAAAGAAGAAACTCTAAGTAATCTTGACCTCATCATGTCCTTGTTCCTTAAGGGAAATATAGCCAAGCATAACTGAAGATTTGCATCTTATCTCCTCTGGAATCTACCTCTCTCTGTCTGTCTACAGTTGTAGCCCTGGTAGAAATGGTGGCCTCTTCCACCTTACTGATTCTGCTGCTTGCTTGCTGGAGACCTTGCTCTAGCCTTGCTTTCTGAATTTTAATCCTAGAGCTCAGCCTGTGCCCCTTCCTCCCATCTTGTGGCCTTTTGAATCACAGCCTCTCTACCCCACAGTTCTTTAGTTTCCCTCTTTCCCTGGTCTCTTCCAGGCACTCTGCCTCTCTCCTCTGTCCTTTCACAGCTAGAACATCTCCTCTCTCAACCGACATGTATGGGGTGTGACTGGTTTTCTCCTTTCCTGTACCCTCATCCTTTTGCCCCCTAGTAGGCTGGTGACATTTTTTTTTTCCCCTAAACCATTCTTTGAAAATAGATGACTATTAAAGTTCTCCTTCACGGTGCCCACTAGTTTATACCTCCATTTGGTTGTCTGTAACACGACAGAAATTTGTGGAATGTGGCAGCGTGAGCGCGAAGGTCTGCTATCGCCTTGGTAGCACTTTCTGTCACCTGGGAGCCTCAGTCTAACTCAGTTCCTATGACTGCCTGTGGCGGCAGAGGCCCTGGCTCTTCTGTGTGTGACTGGTAGGTACCCTTCTTCATCACACAAACTGCTTTTCTCACCATTGCTGTGTCTTATTTTGCAGAATCCAACTTAGGTCTGGAAATCAGCATTCATTGTCCGTGTCACACCTTTCAGCCCAATGGGGATATCCTGGAAAACATTCAAGAGGTGATGGAAATCAAGTTCAAAGGTAACAAAATGGATGTGTATATGGTGGAATGGGTGGGGGAGTTCATGAAGCAAGACGGAACAGGAAACCCCTACCAGGCCCCAAGGAAAGGAACCAAGTGAGCTCCCTCACGGAGATGGCCAACTGTTTTGTACTTGAGGGATTCTGCTTTGTCCCAAAGGCAAGCACTCTCTATTCTACAGAGAAATACATTAGCATCTGGGAGACAGTGTTATGCTAGTAAGAGCCGTGAAATCATGTAGGCAAGCTGGTCCACTTCTCTGAGCTCAGACAGCAAACTGGGGATGACAGTACCTCTTTCACCAGGTTGTCATGAAATCAAATGCGATAACGAATGTAAAATAGAGTGCATGGATGCTCAGCAAGTGATAGTTGTCTTTGCTTTCCCTAAAAGAAATGAACTTTGGTGGCTGTGAATATGAGCACTCTGACTATTGGGCTTTGCAGATGTCGCAGAGCCCACGCGATCCGACATCCGGGTTTGAACGACTGCTTTGGGCCTCAGGGTATTTGCATTGAGGGCAAAATAGTTGAGAGTCATTTCTGGTTTTCCAGTATGTTTCCAAGGCACTCAGCCTAGACAGTCTCTGGATTCCAGGGAAGTACTATTTTCCTTTCTAAGCTCTGTTGTGGGTGACTGAGGCACACCTGAGGCCAGGAGGTTTGTCAAGGTCAAACCAACCAATTCAAAGCCTGAGGTCAGAGGCGTGTCTGGAAAAAGGTACAGGCCTCTCTTGACTCCCAGCCCTGAGCAGTCCTTTGACCCTTCATGGGCCTTATTTCAGAGCCTAATTTTTTTTAAAGCACATCATTTGACATCCTAATCACGGGAACTCAGAGCTCAAAAGACCTTGGAGTCCCTACCTGCAGCCCGGGTTGGGTTGAAATCCTCCCACTTCACTAATCGTTATCTTGTTCATAAAGATTTTCAGAAAAAGAAGTTTGAGGTCCATCTTCCCATTTATCTTCCAGTCCCAGTGCCCCTGCGTGAGGTCCAAGTCCCTCCTGTCACCATGCAAATTCATCTCCTCACGTTCCTGTCCCTGGTGGAGGTGGACCACAGCCAGCAGCTGGCCGTCACAAGATAGATCTTCTTTTACTTGAGACTCTTTCTAATTCAGTTTTCAGTCTTTGCAGATGAAATGGCAGGTTTCCTTTCCAGTTTGCCTGCTAAGCTGTTTACCGTACACTTCATGATCTTATCTGAGTTTTATAGAGAAAACACTTTTGAAACTATAAGTGCGATGCGAATGTTAACAATTACTCATTCTTGTTCTTCTGGCTCCCATTCAAACTGTCTTAAATTGTGACACCTGAAATCATAGTAGGACTTCTGTGCTATTTTTGACCAATTCAGATTATAAGAGGAAACTCATATCCCAAGCTCTAAGTCTCAGAATCTAAACTGACAGCTCAAAAAAATGTGTTAGAGCTGCCTAGTGACAAGGATGCTTCATGAATCCCTGTGGATTCCCTAGGAAGCATCTCGGGAAGGGCTCTCTGCCCTCTGTATGCACAGGAGTCACGAGGGGGTCTGACCGGGGGCATCTTGCGCGTCCCTAGATACCGGTTCCTCCACCCAGTCTTCCCCTTCCTGCAGCTGGACGTTAGCATGAAGCTGCATCTCACCCACCCCTTCCTTGTAGACCCCACTGTCCCTCCCCCTGAACAGTGGGGGGATGGGATGAGAAAGCAGCAGCCACCCTGCCTTCCCTAGACAGGAGACCATCATCTTCCTTCCCTTCCACAGGTGTGGACAGTGAGGATGATCCAGGCAGAGGAGATCTGGGGCGACTGAAGAAGAAAAAGGAACACAGCCCTCATTTAATCCTCATGATGATTCCCCCAGACCGGCTGGACAACCCAGGCCAGGGAGGTCAGAGGAAGAAGCGGGCCCTGGACACCAATTACTGCTTCCGGTAAGCCTGGGCTCACGCAAGACCCACAGACTCCTGAGACCACATTGATTGCACGCCTTCTATGTGTCAGGCCCCAGGCCTAAGCCACCCCCAACTGAGGGTCCCTGATGCTCTTCACAAACATCTCCCAGGAATGGAGATTTAGAACCTCTTATAAATCTTTTTCTGGGAGCCCCACTGTTTTCCCACAGCCCAGCCCTGTAAGGGCCTGGACAAAGTAAAGGGGGAGGAGAGAGTTGCTCAAATGGTTTGGATTAGAGGCTTGGCCTCTCCATGGTTTTCATGCTTTAAAATACTTGTAGGGTATGTTTGTGTGGCAGGGAGATTAATGCAGAGATTTCCATTAAAGAAGGGCTCAGTTCCCTGTGAAGGGTCCAAGGATGCTACCGGATGAGGGAAAACAGGACAGTCTCCATTTGCAGTGGGGAATGTGAGCTAGGGAAATTATGAACTCATTTGGAAATAGTTGGGTAGCCATTGTAAAGAGATTCAAAAATAGCATCTTATTTAGGAATACTTCAGTTTCTCATTTATAAGGGAGGGGGATTAAGAAAGCACACAGAGCAATTACTGAAAGGTAGAAAATGGCCGCATCCATGAGAAGGTCTGAAAGATAAAGTACTTGAAGGAATTTGGAACAAGGAGCTCATCTATGGACGCAGGAAAGGCTTCTGAAGGGTGTGGAATTTGAGCCGAGTCTTCGGGGCTTTATGAGGCTTGAGCACGTAGGGATATGGGAGGAGGAAGCACTTTGGGTAGAGGAAGGCGCACGAATGGGTCAGCTTGGCCGGAGAGGAGGATGCCCGAAGGGAGCTGGGGAGGATGAAGTGGGAAATCTTTAGATCTAAAGCCATGTCTTCTGAGGAACGATGGAATGAACCGGGGATGTTGAGCTTGCGGAACAGAAGGTATAGGAAAGGCAGCGTGGTTGCCTCCAACTGAGGGCTGGCATGTAGATTTGTTCTGTGTGGCTCTCAGTCAGTTAGGAATGGATGTTCTTGGCTGCAAGTGACAGTGGCTTAAACCACAGGGGATTTCCTGTTCATAAGAAGCGTGTAGCAGCAGGCCCAAGGTTGGTCTGGATGCTTACTTACGCCATTGAGGACACAGGCTTTCTCTCTCTCCAGTCTGCCACGCTCAGTATGTTGGCTTTTCATCCCCTTGCTTCTGGTCACATAGCAAGACTGCTAGAGCTCCAGGTATCCTGTCCATGCTCAAGACAAGAGGAGGGAAGGAGGTAACCAGCAGCCTTCCTCTTCCATCTGTGACTTACGAAGAATCAAATACCTTTGCCAGAATTTGCCCTCGCCCACTGCATACTTCTGCTTATGTCTGATCGGTCATTGCTGGGTTACATGACCATTCCTACCTGCAAGGGAGGCCAGGAGAACAAGTATCTGGTGTTCCAGACTGTAATGGGCGGTGGCAAGAGAGAAGGCAGGGTAAGAATGGCTCTTGAGTAGAAAAATGAGAATGTCTGCCACGGTTTACCCTCGGAACCCACAAGAAGCCAGATTTTGGCCAATAGTTGCCTTTGGAAGTAGCAAGTTCTAGGTCTCAGCAGGTACTGAAGGACAGGCCAGACGCCCACTTGGCAAGGGGTATTGCCAAACGGATTTCTGCAGGCAACGGAATTGAAGTGGCCTGATAATCACATTTGGGGTAATCTAGGAATCATGAATCTAATAGAAGGATATGTCTTGTTTGGATTCTATAGCCTCTAGACTTAGACTAAGCAGTCATTTACTATAGTACATAAGTGCCTAAGCTTAGAGTTTATTTCTGGTTGGGTGCACATTAGGCAGGTAACAATAAAACCGACCTCAACAAAGTTGAGTTTGCTAGTAACATTCAGTGCTTGGTTTTATGTGGAACACTTCAAGTCTTTGTTTTGATTCATGCTGTAAAAGGGGCATGGCCACTTCTGCCTTTTTTCTCTTCTTCATACATTATCTATGTATGTATATATCCACGCCTACTATGTCCTTGGGATTCTGGTCTTCAACAGAGGAAAATGCTTTTATAGTTAGTACAGCTCAATGCACTCGAACCTGGGAGTCCACTGATTAGAGCCACCTCTTATGATGACCAGGAAGGATTCCAAGTGCAAATATGAGGGCTATTTGTGAAGTTTTTTATGTTGGTGATTTCCTTTTAGGTTGATTTTTAAATCATTTTCGTTGTCGTTGTTGTAGCAATCTGGAGGAGAACTGCTGTGTGCGCCCTCTCTACATTGACTTCCGACAGGATCTGGGCTGGAAATGGGTCCATGAACCTAAGGGCTACTACGCCAACTTCTGCTCAGGCCCGTGCCCATACCTCCGCAGCGCAGACACGACCCACAGCTCAGTATGGAACAGGGTCATGCCGCGTGGGGGGTGGGGCTAAGCCAAGTACGCCACTTGTTAAAAAGGATGCATGAAGGGCTGCATGTTGAACGAGCGGAGGATGACCTGGGGTGTAAAATCCTTTGGTGACGGTTCCGATCTTGGCACCTGGCCCAACTCTAGTGGGCCACATTCTACCCTTTAAAATTCCTTCCCTAGTTTCACCCAGACTTTTAAGTTGCTTTGTCTATTTGCTTTTGTAATATGGAAATTAATTACTGTCACATGCCACCCCCTATGTCAGAGATGCACGTGGCTGGCGAGGAATATTGGGGCCGAAAGGTCTCTACTGTTGGATAAAGAACTCTAATAATTCTGGCCTCTTGAATGTAGAAAAGTTATTTTAAAAGACAATGTAAAGCACACAGAAGAAGACTACACGAAACAAAGGGAAAGAGAGGGAAGCCCACGACCGAACCTAGCTTGTCTTTCCCTCAAGAGGAATCCAAGATAGGGCAGTAACTTGTGAAGCGTATTTCCTCATAGCTCCTTGCTTCTGCATCCTGTCTGGGGCCCTATACTCTGGCACTGAGTAAATGGCTCAAGGCAATGTTTAGTGAGAATGGTTCTCAACGAAGTGACCAGTTACGGCTAGGATGAACCAATACAGGGGGGCTTCTTCACAGCCAAGAGAATTTCATGATCAATTCCAAGTCCCCCAGTTACGGGGGTTATGCTTAAACCGATAACGCTCAGACCGACGCCACGTGCTGCATCCCGTGTGGATGAACAGTAACCCGCCACTCACCCGAACTGGGTTCCGCCAGTTCCTCTGAAGTAGCACCAGTGGCCCATTTACCACGTGCTCAGTCTCTGGAGCAGCCCCTAGATCTTGTAGAGTCCCTGGGCCCCTGGCCTGAGGTTCGGCTTTCCAACCTCTCAATGATGCCTCCCTCCCCAGGTGCTGGGACTGTACAACACCCTGAACCCTGAAGCCTCGGCCTCCCCTTGCTGCGTACCCCAGGACTTGGAGCCCCTGACCATCCTGTACTATGTCGGGAGGACCGCCAAGGTGGAGCAGCTCTCTAACATGGTGGTGAAGTCCTGCAAGTGCAGCTGAGGCCCGCCTGCTACAGAGAGAGAGGAGGGATTGCCACTGCCTGCCTGCCTGCTCCTCGGGAAACACAAGAGTGATGGACCTCACCTTGAGGCCTGGCCCACAACCTTCAGCTCCAGGCAGATGGCTGAGATGGGGGTTCCCTTTTGGAACATTTCTCTTTCTTGCTGGTTCTGAGAATCACTGTAGTAAAGAAAGTGTGGATTTGATTAGGGGAAGGTTGAACTCTACGGAACACATGGATTTTGTGTGTCATAGACAGAGGTGGTGGGGACAGAGGAAGAGGGACGGCAAGTCGACACGTCGCAGGGCCATGGGATTTGGGATACCCTAGGGAGGAGGAAGGGCAGAGAATGGCCGGGGGGCCAGACTGGAAGACACTTGGAGCTGAGGTCAGATTGCTCATCCGTCACTGCCCCACGTCTGCTCGAGGGGACCTGGATTACGTCATACAAGGCAAGTGTTTTTCTTCAGGCAGGTTCCCAAGACAAAGTCCCAGAATTGTATCTCATACTTACCTGGGATTATGGACAAATCTGTTAGTTTTGCAAATTGTCCCCTGGACGTCAATCAGCATCAAGGGTCATTACGGGGTTGGGGGGGAGGGTGGAATCCAGGTAATGCAGTTCCTGGGCCCTGTGGATATGCTGAACTCAGAAGCGGAGGGCGGGAGTTAGCCCTCTCTGGCCTGCCCCCCGGGCCCCTCCTCTCGCCTCCTTCCTAGATCGCATTTCTCCTCGGACATTTGGTTAGACGCCTTCCGGGTCAGGGTGCACGTATCTGGATTTGGGGTCTCTGCAGCCTTTGGGCATTATGGGTTTCCCCTCCTGACCCCCGAGACCTTGTGCTCATCTGGTGTTCCTGGAAGCAGGTGCTACAACGTGTGAGGCGTGCGGGGAAGTTGCACAAGTGCCACACAATGACTTGGCCCCAGACGCATAGACTGAGGTATAAAGACAAATACAAATATTACTCTCAAAATCTTTGTATAAATAAATATTTTTGGGGAATCTTGGATCATTTCATTTTCTGGAAGATTGTTTCTAAACAATAAAAGCCTTATTCTAAGGTGTAAGTCTGGCTCAATGTGTCCTTAATTACTCTCTTCTTAATTCCGTGTTCACATCTAATGATCAGAGGTAACTGGAATCGGGGGCTGAAAATCTCAAACATCGAAACATTGCTGACCGTGAATTCCCCTGACAGTGACACACTGCACTGCCTTCTGCCATCTGAGAGGGCTGCACTACTGTTTGTGTTCCCTTCCGTCTTGGATACATTATCCTCAGACACACAGAGGCAGTGGCTCAGATGTGCAGATAGCATATGAATTTGACCTCCATTTAGTTGTGGGCAAAGTCACTTGGGGTGATTTCACGTATGGAAATGTGTTGGTTTGTACATTCACTATAAATTCAGTTGAGAATTAGAGAAACTGTCTGTGGCAGATGGCCTAAGAATATGAGGCTAATTCTGTTACCAGGTTGAGCCTAAAAGAGCTCACCAGGGACTCCTTTTCAGAGGATGGGCCTCTTGTCAGGGATTTGGGAACGGGAGAGGGCAAGAAAAGTGCAATCCCATAGTTCTCTTATGAGGTCATGGATGCCAGAGCAATGCAGAATTCTATTACGGCTTCATGTCCACCTGAAGCAAACATCTGCAGTAAGTGAGGAACCATCGACCAGCTCCTGAAAAACATGTTCCTCTAGAAATTACTTTACCACTGGTAAAAAAGAAGTCTATCTGAAGCTAACATTTTGAAGGTGGAAGGATGTGTACAATATGTTCGTGTCTGGAGTCGTCCCAAATTAAACTCCTGGATTTGGTCCCTGAGACTCTCTTCCTGCTTCCCCTATGCTCAGGCAGTTCTCAGGGCTCCTCTCTCAGACTTCAGCCTGTGTGGCACCCATTTACTTCCACTCTATTTCAGGAACTATGTCCCTGCTGTAAAATCATGTCTGGTGGCACTGTGCTCTATCTTACCCAAGGGAGCCAGTGGGTCTGAAGAGGCGATGCAGCATGCCTAGCTCTTCAGCCATGACCATAGCCAGCCCAAATTTCAGTCTATCCATTGATGGCAGTCCTTCTCAAATTTCAACGGGCAGAAGAATCACTCAGGTGCTTATTTAAAATGTACAATTTCAGGCTGCAGCTTTAGAGATGACTTTAGGACTGGGGTAGGTCCAGCCTACCTAAAAACTGTATTTTGAGAAGCAGTGCCTTATACCTGACATCGTTGGTCCTTGAGGCTTAAATGAGGAAGAGGGAAATAATCTTACAGGGCCTAGAATAAACATTTTTTTTTCCTTTTTGGCCGCACTGCGGCATGTGGGATCTTAGTTCTCCGACCAAGGATCAAACCTGAGCCCCCGGCAGTGGAAGTGCAGCGTCTGAACCACTGCACCGCCAGGTAAGTCCCAAACCCTCCTTTTTATCCAACCCCATCAGACATCATTAGAACGTTGGCCTGAGGGTTCATCCTAATGAACCAAGGCAATGAGCAGTGTTTCCTGAAGGATCCCAAAGGAAACAGACCCACTGTGATCCCAGATCTTCTTCTTATGTTAGACTCTATTCTTATCTTAGCTGATGCAAATATGGGCAGGGGTCTTCAGCCTTTTCTAGAAACTCAGAGTCAGCATTATTAGCATTCCCAGCCTCCCCATTCGACATGTCACTTACAGGCACTATAGAAACTTAAACCTATTTGTCTGTCCATCTGTAAAAATACGTGCCTGTTTTGGGGAAGGGTAAGGAGGGACACTACTGTTGGAGGGAGGATCATATGATTTGCTTGGTTTGTTACCAAGAGAAGTCCAATACCAATAATAATGACACTAAAGTACTTGGGTAAATGAAGGAAGAGATCTGGAGTCTGATCTTACACCTGGTCAGCACATGGTGAATGCAGTAAGAAATTCAGCCTGAGGATTCAATTCTGATGGTTACCTAGGGCAATTCCAAACACTCTAGTTGGTCTAAAAGTTCTTTTACTGGACTCATACCCTCTTATGCTTTTTTACAAGAACCGTATGGTGAGTCTCCCCAAACACCTTATTTCCCAATTCTACACATCAGCAGGGGACTATGAAGGAATTCTAATTTGTCTACTAACCAATTCATAACCAAATTAGCAAAACAGTTAAGATGGTCCTCAAACTACTAACCAGAAGTCACAGGAACACCTGGAATGCTCTCTTTTCTCCCGCAACTGACAGACTTCATCCCTCACAAGCAAACAGAATGCTTCAATGGGCTCAAACCTGTTTTCATTCACCAGGAAGGCAATAGAGCCCTTCTTCTCTTTGCCTTTTTGGGGGTACTTTTTCTTTTAGGATTTCAATGCTGAATCTATAGGACTTTGTTGTGGAAACCCCAGATGCTGGATTCTCCCCCAATAACTCCTTGTGGCAGCTAAGTCAACCTTCAATGGGCTCTGCAGTCACCTTTCAACCTTTTCTCCAGTGGAGGCCAGAGAGAGGACCTAGGACAGATGAGGAAGCAAGAAAGCCGAGGTAAAGCAGAGGTAAAGCAGAAAGCAACCAGGGGGCTGAGCTGCATCGTTCTGATGAGCTGTTTAGGTAAACACTGTGCAACTGGATACAGATTCACGTGCCACTGGAGGACCCGTCTGCTGTGGTCTGAAAATGGAGACATTTGCATGCCCCAGCCTCCCAGGTGCTGGAGCTGCCCCTGGGGAAGAGCCTGGGCCCACCATCTGTTGAAACCAAATATAAGAATAAAACATCTCTTTATAGCTCACATTTCTTACCTGAAGTTTAAAAAATTGCCCAGCAATGAAATCAAATGAGAAGTTGGGCCTTTTTCAGTCTCGTTTGTGAATACTGATTGTTTGGAACTTAGTAAATGGAAAAAAAAGAAAATAAAAATAGACTTACTTTATTAATTTTAGAAATCAGTAATTCCAAAGGGTGCCTTTACCATGGCTCATGTGGTCAGCAGCACACGGACTTTTTTTCACTCTCCGGGAAACTTGTGATATAAACTCCCCCTTTCCCCCAAACCCTCTTGCAAGGGAAGAACAACTTCGGTACATAATGTTGTTGGGATTTTAGGCTTTTAGGAGGTAAAGCTTAATACTGCAATCTGGAAAAGAAGAGGAAGCAAAATGCAAATAGCCAAAGAGCCTCTTTTATATCATCTCTGTGTGGTAGCAGGAGAGGGACAGAGAAGACCTAAGCAGGTGGGAGAGGGGGTGAAAGGGGTAAAAGATACACGTGTGCTCTGATGGGGTATACATCGCTTCCGCTGAATGTCCCCACTGCCAAGTTCCAGTGAAACCGAGCTGACATGTTTTCCTGTCGTCTCAGGAAAAGTCTGGATTGGCTGATAGGCAACAATCTACTGCCACTTCTGCTGGTAGGCACTGGGGACTGAAACAGCAAAAAAAAAAAAATACTCTGGACCCCTTGCAGCACTGGTGGATGCTTCACTGGAGTCACGCACCCAGGAGTAGTGGAGTAGTGGACAGGTTCCTCCTCCGCGTGTCTGTGCTTCATCTTTTAGTGTGAGCGGGATCTGAAAAAGAGGAAGTCAACCAACCACTGAGTGTCTGAAATGAGCACGTGGGGTTTTACTAATTTACAGGAATGTTTGGATTAGTTAGCATTACTGAAGAATAAAGTAGCTGTGGCCCAAATAAATGAAGATCACTTTGAAGTAAAAAACTATTAATTTTAACTACTTTTGTTGGAAACGGTTCTAAAACACTCCCATCCTGCTGCTGCTTCTTTGTTGTGTCGTTTTCTTAGTTTCTCCCGGCCCCCCATAAGAACATTTTATCCCTTCTGCTTCTTAAATAAAAGATGCTAAGTAAGTTAGCCTCTTCTAGAAACTCAGAGTCAGCATTATTAGCATTCAATATTGAACCACATGGAAAAATTGCTCTATGCACGCTCTAGAGTTTGTCTAAATCTTCCCTCCGTGCTGGGTTATCAGATAACACTCTGCCTTGTACCCCCTGCCTCCACCCCCAAAATACACATCTACATTTCTCCATCTAGTTTAAGAAAAGGAACATTACTATTACCCTAAATCCCCTGTGAGACCCTCCCAATTCTTTCTCATTTCCACTATCTTGAATTTTGGGT
Source organism: Aethalodelphis obliquidens (assembly GCF_003676395.1). Taxonomy (NCBI): domain Eukaryota; kingdom Metazoa; phylum Chordata; class Mammalia; order Artiodactyla; family Delphinidae; genus Aethalodelphis; species Aethalodelphis obliquidens. The sequence goes on along the minus strand of NW_020837965.1, from coordinate 2,026,979 downwards.
TTATCTTCCCCTTGTTTGCTTTTAAAAAACAGGTCTATTTACTACATATACTTATATCCCTACACATTTTATTTTAGTTTTATGTGGTTTTGAATTTTATAGTGCTATTTTATTATGTGACTATTCTTGTATGTGATCTCAGTACACAACTGGAAGAATTTCTTTAGATAGATACTTAGGAGTGGAATTGTTGGGTCATAAATACCTGCATCTTCAACCCTCTAAAAATAATGCCAGCTTAGTTTCCAAAGCAATTGTACCAGTTCATACCCCAGTGGATGAGCTTCCCCCCCAACCTCAACCTCCTCTACACGTGAAGAAGCGGTATTGCCTGAATTTAAAATTTTTGCGAATCAAGTGAGGATATGATGGTATCCTACTGTGGTTTTAATTAGCATCTGACTGCTTAGGAATGAGGCTGAGCACCTTCTCAAGTATCTAGTATTACACACACGTTTTGTCTTCTGCAAAATGCCTAGATATGCCTTTTGCTTATTTTCCTATTGAGTTGTTGCTTCTTGATGTTTTTGAACAGCTCGGTTGAGATATAATTCCATACCATTCAATTTACCCATTCAATGTGTAAAATTCAGTGACTTTTAGTATATTCGGAGTGCATCCATCACCACTGTCAAGTCTAGAACATATTCATCGAAAGGAAATGGAAACCCACATCTCAGCCATCACCCCCATACATCTCATCCCCCCAGACCTAGGCAACCATTCATCTACTTTCTGTCTCTATAGATGTGCCTATTCTGGACATTGCATATTAAGTGGAATCATATAATATGTGGTCCTTTGTGTCTGGCTTCTTTCACTTACCATAATGTTTTCAAGGGTCATCCACATTGTAGCATGCATCCGTATGCTATTCCTTTTAATGGCTGAATAATACTCTATTGTGTATATATACTATATTTATTTATTCACTCATAAGTTGATGGGTATTTGGGCTGTTTCTACACCTTGGATATTATTAATAATGCTGCTGAAAACATTCAAGTGCAAGTTTTTGTTTGGACATATGTCTTCATTTCTGTTGGGTTATATACATATTGCTGGGTTATAATGGTAACTCTATGTTTAATGGTTTGGGGACCTGCCAAACTGTTTCCCAAAGCATTTGCACCATTTTGCATTTCCACAAGCAGAGTATGAAGCTTCCAATTTCTCCACATCCTCAACACTTCTTATTGTCTTTTTTTGAATACTGCCGTCCTGGTGGGTATGAAGTGGTATTCTGCTATGCTTTTGATTTGCATTTCCCTAGTAGCTAATGCCGTTGAGAATGTTTTCATATGCTAATTGGCACTGTATATCTTCTGTGCAGAAATGCCTTGTTCAGATCCATTGCCCATTTAAAAAATTGAGTTGTCTTTTTAATCATTGAGTTTTAAGACTTCTCTACATATTCTAGATACAAGTCCCTTATTACATACATAATTTGCAAATATTTTCTCCCATTCTGTGGGTTGTCATTTCGACGGTGTCCTCTGAAGCACAAAATTTAAAAATTTTGATGATGTCCAGTTTGTCTATTTTTTCTTTTGTTGCTTATGCTTTTGATGTCATATCTAAGAAACTATTTATTGATTTTTAAAGTTCTTTGCTTAATACCTGGATACTAATTTTTTGAGGGTGTGTGGCAAACACCCTCACCAAGTTTGTGACTTGTTTCTTCAATCTCTTTAGGGTATCTTTTTTTTTTAAAGAGGTTGTTTCATGATTTATTAATTTATAAGGAAAGTCCTGTTCAGAGATAAAAATTAGATTGCATTTAGATATACACTTAACAAGTGACCTTTTCAGAAAATGATTTTGTTTTAAATGTTAAAACTTCCAGAAAATCCAGGGCAGTCACCATAAAAATGGATGGTTTCTTTAAAAAACTTTTTAAAATAAAAAATTTCAAACATACACACAAACTAGAATAGTATGACACCTTCCTGTTCTCATCCTCTAGCTTTGATAATTATCAACGTCCTACCATTTTGGTTCCATCTCTCTCCCCATGTTTTTTCTCCTGGAATACTTCAAAGAAAACCCAAGATAACGCATCATTTCACTCATAAATACTTTAGCATGTATTGCTAATAGAGAAGAACTTAAGGATAAAAGGAAAACAAAACAAAAACCCCACATCTTTATGGTGTCTTAGAACAGAAGTTCCTAATTTGAACAAAGTCAAATTGATCAGTTTTCACCTTTCTAGTCTGCACTTTCTGGGTCTAATTTAAGAAATCTTTCCCTTACATTATGGTCATAATGTATTGTCCTATAACGTCTTACAAAAATACTGACACTTTTGCCTTTTGTATTTAAGCTTTTAATTCAAACTAAAATTGTGTAGGGTATGAAGAACAGATCTACTTTCATTTTTTTTCCCACACAAGGAAGTCTCCCTTGATAATAATCTTGACAATAATTTTTGGTATCTAGTAAGACAAGTCACACATGGCTCCCTATCTCTCATTCCCATTCTTTAAGAGTATAAGGGTTAGGCTTGACCCTTTTCTCTTTCATGTAAATTTCAGAACCAACTTAAGTTAAAAAAAAAAAAAAAAGAACAACTAATATCCTGGCCAATCTATAGATAAATTTTGGGGTGAACTGACATCTTACCAAACTGACTTTTAATCTATGAACATGTTTCTCTCTCCATTAATTTTTTTTTAAGTGACTCTCCATAGGGTTTTATAATTTTTTAAAATTGGAATATAATTGCTTTACAATGTTGTGTTAGTTTCTTCTGTACAATGAAGTGAATCAGCTATATGTATACATGTATCCCCTCCCTCTTAGACCTCCCTCCCACCCCCACCCCCCATCCCACCCATCTAGGTGGTCACAGAGCACCAAGCTGAGCTTCCTGTGCTTTATAGCATGTTCCCACTAGCTATTTAACGCATGGTAGTGTATATATGTCAATCCTAATCTCCCAATTCTTCCCGCACCCTCCCCGTCTGCCCCATGTCCACATGCCCGTTCTCTACACGTACGTCTCTATTCCTGCCCTGCAAATAGATTTATCTGTACCATTTTTCTAGATTCCACATGTATGTGTTAATATACGGTATTTGTTTTCCTCTTTCTGGCTTACTTCACTCTGTATGACAGACTCTAGGTCCATCCACGTCTCTACAAATGACCCAATTTCGTTCCTTTTTATGGCTAATATTCCATTTTATATATGTACCACATTTTCCTTAGCCATTCATCTGTCGCTGGACATTTAGGTTGTTTCCATGTCCTGGCTATTGTAAACAGTGCTGCAATGAACATTGGGGTCCATGTGTCCTTTTGAATTATGGTTTTCTCAGGGTATATGCCCGGTAGTAGGATTGCTGGGTCATATGGTAGTTCTACTTTTAGTTTTTTAAGGAACCTCCATACTGTTCTCCATAGTGGCTGTATCAATTTACGTGCCCACCAACAGTGCAAGAGGGTTCCCTTTTCTTCACAGCCTCTCCAGCATTTATTGTTTGTAGATATTTTGATGACTACTATTCTGACTGGTGTGAGGTGATAACCTCATTGCAGTTTTGATTTGCATTTCTCCAATAATTAGTCATGTTGAGCATCTTTTCATGTGCCTCTTGCCCATCTGTATGTCTTCTTTGGTGAAATGTCTATTTAGATCTTCTTCCCATTTTTTAATTGGGTTGTTTGTTTTTCTGATATTGAGATGCATTAGCTGTTTGTATATTTTGGAGATTACTCCTTTGTCAGTTGCTTCGTTTGCAAATATTTTCTCCCATTCTGAGGGCTGTCTTGTTTATGGTTTCCTTTGCTGTGCAAAAGCTTTTAAGTTTCATTAGGTCCCATTTGTTTATTTTTGTTTTTATTTTCATTACTCTAGGAGGTGGGTCAAAAAAGATCTTGCTGTGGTTTATGTCAGAGTGTTTTTCCTATGTTTTCCTTTAAGAGTTTTATACTGTCTGGTCTTACATTTAGGTCTTTAATCCATTTTGAGTTTATGTTTGTGTATGGTGTTAGGGAGTGTTCTAATTTCATTCTTTTACATGTAGCTACCCAGTTTTCCCAGCAGCACTTATTGAAGAGGCTGTCTTTTCTCCATTGTATATTCTTGCCTCATTTGTCATAAATTAGGTGACCATAGGTACGTGGGTTTATCTCTGGGCTTTCTATCCTGTTCCATTGATGTATATTTCTGTTTTTGTGCCAGTACCATACTGTCTTGATTACTGTACCTTTGTAGTATAGTTTGAAGTTGGGGAGCCTGATTCCTCCTGCTCTGTTTTTCTTTCTCAAGATTGCTTTCGCTATTCAGGGTCTTTTGTGTTTCCACACAAATTGTAAAATTTTTTGTTCTAAATCTGTGAAGAATGCCATTGGTAGTTTGATAGGGATTGCACTGAATCTGTAGATTGATTTGGGTAGTATAGTCATTTTCACAATATTGATTCTTCCAATCCAAGAACATGGTATATTTCTCCATCTGTTTATGTCATCTTTGATTTCTTTCATCAGTGTTTTATAGTTTTCTGAGTACCAGTCTTTTGCCTCCTTAGGGAGGTTTATTCCTAGGTATTTTATTCTTTTTGTTGCAATGGTAAGTGGGGTTATTTCCTTAATTTCTCTTTCTGATATTTTGTTGTTAGTGTATAGGAATGCAAAAGATTTCTGTGCATCAATTTTTAAAAAATTTATTTATTTTATTTTTGGCTGTGTTGGGTCTTTGTTGCTGCATGCAGGCTTTCTCTAGTTGTAGCGAGTGGGGGCTGTTCTTCATTGCAGTGCATGGGCTTCTCATTGTGGTGGCTTCTCCTGTTGTGGAGCACAGGCTCTAGGCACATGGGCTTCAGTAGTTGTGGCACATGGGCTCAGTAGTTGTGGCTCGTAGCTCTAGAGTGCAGGCTTAGTAGTTGTGGTACATGGGCTTAGTTGCTCCGCAGCATGTGGGATCTTCCCAGACCAGGGCTCGAACCCGTGTCCCCTGCATTGGCAGGTGGATTCTTAACCACTGTGCCACCAAGGAATCCCTGTGCATCAATTTTGTATCCTGCAATCTTACCAAATTCATTGATTAGTTCTAGTAGTTTTCTGGTGGCATCTTTAGGATTTTCTATGTATAGTATCATGCCATCTGCAAACAGTGACAGTTTGACTTCTTCTTTTCCAATCTGTATTCCTTTTATTTATTTTTCTTTTCTGACTGCCGTGGCTAGGGCTTCCAAAACTATGTTGAAGAAGAGTGATGAGAGTGGACATCCTTGTCCTTTTCCTGACCTTAGTGTAAATGCTTTCAGTTTCTCACCATTGAGAATGATGTTTGCTGTGGGTTTGTCATATATGGCCTTTATTATACTGAGGTAGGTTCCCTCTATGCCCATTTTCTGGAGAGTTTTTATCATAAATGGGTGTTGAATTTTGTCAAAAGCTTTTTCTGCATCTATTGAGATGATCATATGGTTTTATTCCTTAATTTGTTAATATGGTGTATCACATTGACTGATTTGCATATACTGAACCGACATCTTACCAGACTGACTTTTAATCTATGTGCATGTTTCTCTCTCCATTAATTTTTTTTTAAGTGACTCTCCATAGGGTTTTGTAATTTTTTAAATACTAGGTCTTACATATCTTTTGTTAGATTTTTCCCTAGGTACATTATATGTTTTGATGATTATAACTTTGATACAAAGGGTATCTTTTGTATAATCACACGCTCTACCTGTTTGTTGCTGATGTACATAAATGTAATTGATTTTGGAAAACTCCTATAGAGCTAATAATTTTTTTAACATCTTTATTGGAGTATAATTGCTTTACAATGGTGTGTTAGTTTCTGCTTTATAACAAAGTGAATCAGCTACAGAGCTGATAATTTACTTGAACATTCTTTTTGGGTTTCCAATCAGACAAATACGTTATGTAAGAATAATGGCAGATTTGCTTCTTCCTTTATGATTCTTAGGTCATTTATTTTCCTTGTTCTACTTTACTGACTAGGACTTTCAGTACAACACTCGATAGAAGTGATGGGTTCCCTCGTCTTGTTCTGCATCTTAAAGGGAATATTTTCAAGGTTTCCCAACCAATAGCATGATAGTTACTGCTGCTTTTTTGTAGAGATACTCTATCATTAGGCTCCCCTTCTATTCTTACTTAGGTAGGAATTTTTTTAAAGTCATGAGGGTATTGAATTTATCAAATGCTCATTCTGTATCCATTGAGAGGAGCATATGATTTTTTCCCCCTTTAATCTGTTACTGCAGACAATTACATTAGTCGATTTTTAAATATTACACAATCTTGAATCTCTGGGATGGACCTAACTTGATCATGATGTCTTTTTTAAAATTGCTGGACTCAGTTTGCTAATGTTCTATTCAGACTTTTTCACATTTATACTCACAATTAAGATCTTATAATTTTAGAACTTTGGGGGGGTGGGGAACTGTCTTTGTTAGGGTTTGATATTAAGATGATAATAAGAGTTAGGAAGTGTTCCCTCTTTTCCGCTACTCTGGAACAGTTTGTGGAAGATTGGTATATCTGATCCTTGGATGGCCAGTAAAACCATAAAAGCCTAGTGTTGAATTTGCGGTAAGACCTGTTCTTGATTCAATTTCCTAATAATTAAAAGAATATTTGGGCTTTATATTTCTTCTTGAGTAAATTTTTATAAGCTAAATACTAAAATTGTATCCATCTCACCAAAGTTTAAAAAATGTATCAAAGTAAGGTTATCCATAGTATCTTCCTACCATCTGTTTAATCTCTGAAGGATGTATAATAATGTCCCTATTTGTTCCTCACAACCGTGAGTTCATTTTCTATTTTATTAATTTCCTCTTTTATCTTTATTATCTTTGAATTTATGTTGTTGTTCTTTTTTTTAACTTCTTAAGTCAGATACTTAGCACATTAACTTTTAGCCTCTCCTCTTTCCCTAGTACTGTATAAATTTTCCTTTAATATTACTTTTTAATATCCCTCAGGTTTTGATAAATAGTATTTTCTAATTGTGATTTTTCTGATGAGTTAACTCTTTCTTAATTTCTAAACACATGAGGATTTTCCAGTTACCTTTTTGTTATGGCATTGTGATCAGGGAATATGGTCTTTGAAATGTGATTTAAGGCCTACTACATAGTTTCCACAAATACTCCACAGACACTTGCAAAGAATGTGTATTACGCACTTACTTAGTGTGATGTTCTATACATATCTATTATATCAAGCCTGTTAACTGTGTGGTTCAAATTTCCTAAAATGTTTTCAAGATTTTAAGACTGCTTGACCTACCAATTACTGAGTTACATTAAAACATTCCATTATGAAGATGGATCTGTCTATCTCTCTTTGCAGTTCTGTTCATTTTTGCCCAATATATTTTTCATAAGTATGCATTGTATTTAATTTGAAAAGTCAGTAAATATACTAGTTAAAATAAGTCAACAAGAAAAAGTTAAATACTTTCCTGGTGAATCTTTAGAACTTTTAGCCATAATGTAGTGATCCTCTTTCTTTCTTTCTTTTTTTTTTTTTTTTGCGGTATGCGGGCCTCTCACTGTTGTGGTCTCTCCCGTTGCGGAGCACAGGCTCCGGACGCGCAGGCTCAGCGGCCATGGCTCACGGGACCAGCCACTGTGTGGCATATGGGATCTTCCCGGACCGGGGCACGAACCCATGTCCCCTGCATCGGCAGGCGGACTCTCAACCACTACGCCACCAGGGAAGCCTCCTCTTTATTTCTTGACATGCTTTTTGCCTTAAAATCGATTTGTTTAGTTTTTGATGATGGCCATTCTGACTGGTGTGAGGTGATACCTCGTCGTAGTTTTGATTTGCATTTCTCTGATGATCAATGATGTTGAGCATCCTTTCATGTGTTTGTTGGCTATCTGTATATCTTCTTTGGAGAAATGTCTATTTAGGTCTTCTGCCCACTTTTGGATTGGGTTGTTTGTTTTTTTTTTTTTTTGATGGTTCTGAAAAACCTAGGGGCAGGACAGGAATAAAGATGCAGATGTAGAGAATGGACTTGAGGACACAGGGAGAGGGAAGGGTAAGCTGGGACAAAGTGTGAGAGTGGCATGGACATATATACACTACCAAATGTAAAACAGATAGCTCGTGGGAAGCAGCCGCATAGCACAGGGAGATCAGCTTGGTGCTCTGTGACCACCTAGAGGGGTGGGATAGGGAGGGTGGGATGGAGATGCAAGAGGGAGGAGATATGTGGATATATGTATGTGTATAGCTGATTCACTTTGTTATAAAGCAGAAACTAACACACCATTGTAAAGCAATTATACTCCAATAAAGATGTTCAAAAAATATTATATTAAAAAAAATCTATTTGTCTGATGACTATAGCTACATTCCCCTGGTATATCGTTTTCCAGCCTTTTCCTTTCATCCTTTTTATATACTTATATTTGAGATGTGTCTCTTTTAACCAGCTTTGGTTCGTGGGGTCCTTCATAGTCTGGCCCCTCGTCATCTCTTGAGGCCCATCTGTGCCCACTCTCTTCTTCGCTCCCCACACTGCAGCCCCACTGGTGTGCTTGTCTTTCCCAAACACAGCAGCCATGACCTCCTTCAAGGCATGTACTCATGCTGTTCCCTCTGCCTGGAATTCCCTTCCCTTCATGACCACCAGCTCATTCCCTCACCTCCTTCAGGGCTTCACTCCAATGACACTCTTCTTGACTACTCTGTTTAGAATCGTGCCTCTCCTATTCTCTATCTCCTTTCACGGCTTTTCTTTTTCTCTAAGAACACTCACCACTACCTAATGTACTATTTGTGTTATATTTGGTTTGTTGTCTATCTCTCCCATTAGGGATTTTTGGTTGTTTTGTTCATTGCTCTGTGCTGTGTGCCTAGTGCTGACAGTAGTGTGTAGCACATAGTAGATGCTCAGTAAATATCTGTCCAATGAATCAGTCTTTGACTTTCACTGGAACATTTAGTCCACTCACATTATTGTAATTACTATTATTTTTATTTATTTCTACAATCTTAAGTGTGTTTTCTATTTGTTCTACCTTTTCTGTGTTTTCTTTTCATCCTCATGGATTTATTATTTTTCTCATTTCATTTCCTCTTGACTATTTTGGAAGTTTCACATTTCTAATCTTTTAGTGGTTACTCTATTCATTTTTGCATTTGTATAAACTATGTAAAGCTGAAGTTAATCAATATCTTCACCTTTTTATTGTACAATGTCAGCTTAGACTACTTTAACTCTGATCATACCCTCTCTCTTTATTTGTATGATATTGATGTTGGATATTTTCATTCCCTCTCTCTCTTTTAACCACACAAGAACATAATTATCACTTCACTGGTTATTATGTTTACATTGGCCCATATTTTTACACATTCTTTGCTCATAATTCCTCCTTGCATCTCAGACCTTTTTCTGGTATCATCTTTCTCTATTTGAAATACATTCTTTAGATTCTTTCCTTTTGTGGAGGTTTGCTAGGGACAAATTCTTTGGGGCTTTGTGTGTTGAAAAGTGTCTTTATTTCATCTTTATCCTTGAAAGGTATTTTTGCTTTAAGTACATTTCTGGTGTGGTAATTGTTTCTTGTCATCAATGGCAAGATTAAACTGCGTTTTGGGTTCCACTCTTGCTGTTGAGCAGTATGCTCTCAACCAAATTGGCATTCCTTTGGTAAGGCTTCTTTTCTCTCTAGCTGCTTTTAACATCTTTTCTTTGTCTTTGGTATTCTAAAGTTTTAGTATGGTGTGTCTAGGTGTGGATTTCTTGTGATTCACTGCAATTTGTGTATCTTTCATTAGCTTTGGAAAATTTCTAGCTGTGAGCTCTTCAAATATTGTCCCTGCCCCATTTTTCTTCCAGAACTCCAATTAGATGTCTATTAGGGCTTCTCACTTGGGTTTTCCACCACTTTTTCTTTCTGTGCTACATTCCAGATAATTGCTTTAAATACATCTTCAGCTCATTAAATCTCCCATCAGCTGCATCTAATCTGCAGCTAAGCCCATTCGTTGAATTTTAAACTTTACTATATTTTTTCAATTCTGAAAGTGCTACTTAGTTCTTTTTCAAATCTGCTTGGTCATAAGTTTAACCTCTTGGTTTTACTCATACTTTTATTCCTTCCTTTAATTTCTCTAAACATATGAGAATTTTTTGTTTTAAATTGTATGTCTGGTAATTTCAATATCTTAGCCTTTGCAGGTCTGATACTGTTATCTGTTATTTTTGCTGACTTTTGCTTATGGCGCTGTGTTTCCTTTTCTGTTTTGTAATTTTAAACTGTGATACCACAGTTCTCAGAATGTTACCTGTGGGAATTATTTGAGATTTGAGTTGAAGGAGGATTTCTCCAGAAAAAATATGCATTTAACGCTAGATGCCTGGGGCCACCACTAGCTTAGGACCACCTTAAACAAGATTCTCAGTTTGAAGTTTTTTGGAGCACCTAGGGAATACGATTCATGCCCAAGCTTACATGAGAGCCAGTTTGCGGTTATAAATGAAAAAGGGAGAGTCCTCTACTCCATCTCACTCACCACCAAGGTTCAAGACAGGCAATTTCTTTCAGTGCCTAAGCGGGTGGAGCACAGGTGGGAGGGGAGGTTTATTTCTGGTTAACCTTCACATGGAGAATACAGCCCTTTGGGGTCCCATCTTTATGTGAAAGGTCTCCAGTTAGACTCTCACCTTGAGATTTGCCAGTTGTCCCTTACATCTGCCATAATTCTAGTCTAGAGCTGCTTTAATCCCTGCTCCTGCCTGGTGATCCAGTGCTGGGGTAATTAGGGCAGGAAGGATATATGCAATAATAATGTTATTGCATTTCCCCCCTCACTGCCTCTGTGGCCATGATCAGAAGCCAGCTCTTTTTTGTAGGACTTTAAAAAAACAGCCATTGAAGTTATCCCATCTTCTTTTTTGCTTTGATGTCCTAGTGTGGAACTTTTCTTGTTTTTTTGTCAAATGTCTATACATCATACTGCCTATTTACACACTCACTTGGCATTTATCAAATAAACAGTTACATCTTATTAGGTTAGTTCTAAAGTCAATAAGCAACATAAACATAAAATCAGAATTACTTTTGACAACCTTAAAGCACCTATAAAATACATTATACTGGTTTGGCAACTACCAGAGTCCAACAAACCCAATTTTCCTCCCAGCCTAGCACCAGAGTAAAGTAACTGCCTTGTGTTACACAGTGAATAAAAATATTTTTAAACATGGATTGACATTCTGCCAAGGTGAAATACACCATGAGAGGCACCTAGGAGTGGAGAAGGCACAGCAGGTTCACACTCCATGCTCACTTTAAGGTATACGTTCCCCGAGCAGAATGGTGAACAGACTTTCCTAAATTACCTAAAACATTGTTTCTTAAACTTTTGGGGGTGGGGTGGGGGGAAGGGGACTTTGTCTTGCACGTGTCCCTCATTTCCCCTGCTCCCCTCTTTTCAGGGCAGAGACCGTGTCTTACAAACCTTTACAAGGCCCAAGCTCATAGCATTTTGCCATGTAAATATTTACAGGGGGACTGCTTGGTAAATATTCCATTGACTGCTGTGGAAATGAGCAGAAGCACAGCAGCGTTCCTGATGGGAAGTAAAAGACTTCCAACTAACAATACAAACTATGCTTCTGCAAACAGCAGAAGGCCCCGTGTGATCCGCAATCCACACCCCAGACCAGTGCTCTACCACCCATCAGCTGTCTGGAGGAAAGGGAGGCAAGTTTCCCATGAGGTCATCTGATCATGGCTTTTCTAGTCTAGAAAAGACAGAAATTCATCATGACTTCCATTCTAATAAAAAAGGCCCAGACCTCAAACAACGTGAACATAAAACTGGAGTTATTTTTCTCCTTCCAAGGTCTGAAATGATTAGGAGAAATAAAATTAAATTCATTTTTAAAATTACTTAAATGCAAAGACTTTTTAAATTGTGCCTTAGATTTGTCCCTAAGGCCTTTCCAATGGATCTGAGTGGCTCTGGTAGTACACTCTGGCAGCATTCTGGTTTGGTAAGAAAGACAGTGAATGAATCACTTTATTTATATCCTGAGTGACATTAGGAGAAAGGGACAGCTGGGGAGTGAGGGCCAACCTGCTGGCCCTTCACCTTCCTGGGCACAGCTCTAGTATGCAGGAATGAACAACACAGGCACAAGAGCATCAGATCCATTTCATGAAACCCTGCCTGGGTGACACAAAGGCACTGCGCACAGCTGCAAGGGGTTTGTGTAGAGCAAAGGCAGCCCCTGAGTGACACTGAAATGCAGTCACGTGGGAGAGGGAGCTGCTGACCACAGCAGCACCGTCAAGCGCTCATGCCCTCCCAGAAATGCTTCTGAATTCTCATGAAGAATACAAGCACCTGGTGTAACTCTTTGATGCCAAAACCAACATGGGCTCAAGTGTCCATCCATGGGGGAGATTTACTTCCTACTTGCAAATGAGTATTGAATAGTTTTAATAAAATGCCGTTTTAAGGAATTCTACTATAAAGAACTAAAGTCATGTAGACAATAAGCCTAATTCTTCTAAGAAAATTATACGCAACTGATTTCTGAAAGTATATTTAATTCTTACAAATCTGTAAAAACCATATTACCCTTATTCTGGTTCACTTTCTTATTACAGCAAACCCTAAGATGAGCATGATAAAGTTACAGCACGGAATAGAAAGATATACATCTATTTGGATGACTTTCAGACATCACTCAGTGAAAAGTGTTTCTTTTTTTTACCTACATTCAGATAACGTATCTTAAGGGCAGACCATTTAACACATTTACATAGAGCTTTTTTTGGCATAAGAGTATTTAATAACTTCCCTTTTTTGAAAATTTAAGAATTGCAAGGCTGATCTAAATCAAAGTCCTTGGGATCTAATTCTATGATCTATCTACATCTATTTAGTTTTGAAGCGTAATCCACTTAAGCATATCTGAGATATATATTTATATATATGTTTACATATTTTTATATGTTTATATATAATGTCTATATATAAAATGTTTATATGTAATATACCTGTAAATAATCTGGATTTATAAGATAAATCACTAAGTCATTAAAAGGGAAATGATTTATTTCACCAAAAGTTTCTTTACTTTCTTAAAAAGAATTAATTTCTTATGCAAATCAAAACTACAACGAGGTACCATCTAATGTTGCTCAGAATGGCTATCATTTAAAAAACCTACAAATAATAAATGCTGGAGAGGGTGTGGAGAAAAGGGAACTCTCTTGCACTGTTGGCAGGAATGTAAATTGGTGCAGCCACTATGGAGAACAGTATGGAGGTTCCTCAGAAAACTAAAAATAGAATTGCCATATGATCCAACAATCCCACTCCTGGGCACATACCGAGACAAAACTATAATTCGAAAAGATACATGCACCCCTATGTTCATAGCAGCACTATTTATAAAGATGTGATATATATATATATATATATAATGGAATACTACTCAGCCATAAAAAGAATGAAATAATGCCATCTGCAACAACATGGATGGACCTAGAGATTATCACACTAAGCGAAGTAAATCAGAAAGAGAAAGACAAATACCATATGATATCACTTATATGTGGAATCTAAAATATGACACAAATGAACACATCTACAAAATAGAAATAGACTCACAGACATAAGAGAACAGACTTGTGGTTGCCAAGGAGGAGGGGGGAGTGTGGGGGAAAGGATTGGGATTTTGGGATTAGTAGATGCCAACTAGTATATATAAGATGGACAAACAACAAGGTTCTACTGTAGAGCACAGGGAACTATATTCAATATCCTGTGATAAACCATAACAGAAAAGAATATGAAAAGGAATATATATAACTCAATCACTTTGTTGTACAGCAGAAATTAACATTGTACATCACTATACTTCAGTAAAATTAATAAAAATACAGTAACAATATAAAATTTAAAAAAGATTTTATTTCTTTATAGAGAGTTCTAGAAATGAAGAGGGATAGAGTAACACAATACTATGAACTTTAACCTGATTTCTTCTATTCACCAGCCTTCTAATCTTTGGAATTTAATAATGATTACTGTTTTCTGACTATAGGATAAATTCATGCTCACTGTAGAAAAGCTTTGGTGAGGTTTAAGAACAAATTTTTATATAGCTTTGAGTTCAAAAGAACTGATGTACAGAGGGACCTTTCCTATTCTAGAACAATTATTTTTAGCCTGATAAAAATTCAGTCTCATTCCTCCTATAGTAGATGCGTCATTAATTCAAAAAGGGCGCTGGATACCAGTTCTTTGCCTAAGGATCAGGAGAACAGTAGACGTTCAACTACCTGAGGAAAGTAAATGAAGGGACCCTAAACCGGTGACTTTCAAACTTGCTGTTTTTTTTTTTTACTGCAATGCATAGGTGTAAAAAATACATCTCATATGAACACTCAAATAAATAGCTTTATGACTTAAAGTCTCACAGAACAATTCTTACTTTTATGATAGATGGACCTGGTATTTTCCTTTCTATTCCATTCTGTTCCATTGTGGGGGGAGGGAGGAAGAATTGATGGTTATGACCAGTGGTATGCTAGTAATTGTTTAACAACTGGCCCTCTGTGGTAAAATAAGCAAACAAAAGCCCTGACTTTGTCTTGTTGGCTGATTTCCACTACAGCCAAGTTCAAGTAAGCAATGTGAAGTTATTGAAGGCAGGGTTGAGAAGAGGCATGCACCACGGTCTCTCGTGAGCCTGGTTGTGACCCACCAAATTGATTTGATGACCCACTCGTAGGTCATGACCCACAGTTTAAAAACCACTGCTCTAGAGTCTAGACAATCAAATTCCTCAGCAGTTCACAGGAAGCTGAGAGAGACCAGTAGATACTGTTCCCAGGAGGCACTGAATGAGAGCACATGCGCTGGGATGACAAGCTGCCTGGGCACCAGAGGGGAACAACCAGCTCCTCGCGCCTCCTCAGACTCAGGCATCTCTGAACTAGTGCCTTCAGCTTCCCAAAGACTGATCATCTGGGGAAAGTGAGAGATGCCAGGAGAAACCTTAGGAAAATCACAGTCTCTCTGAGCTTCCTTTTCTTTCTCGTATAGGAATAATAACTTGCGTACTCCACTGGATTGTTGGAAGATAATTCACATGAAAACATTCTGAAAATCGTAAAGGAATCTACAGGGCAGTATTCGCATGAAAATGACTACATTTAACAAAATCTTACTCACAGGCAACTAAATATCATCTATCTTAGCATCTGAGTTCATCAATCATTCCCACCCTTTTGATCTCTCCTATGTGGTCCTCTGAGATTCTGAAACACCCAGGCGTCTCCTCTCAACGCTGGTTCCTTGGACTCCTCCACTGCCTCCTTTTCTCTTTTGCACTTTGTTGCTCTTTCTTACATCCTTTCCTTCAGAGAATTTATCCACTGACAGTTTTAACAGGTAGCTATACAAGGACGATTGCTAAACTCTACATCCAGCTCTCACTTCTCCCTGGCTTTTGAAAAGACTTTTCTGAATTTAATGTTCAGCCATCATCTCAAATTCGACTTCTAAAATACTATCTAGGAAGCACAGAGACTCCCAACAGGATCAACCCAAAGGAGATCACACCAAGACACACTGTAATTAAAATGGCAAAATTAAAGATAGAGAATGTTAAAAGCTGCAAGGGAAAAGTAACAAGTTACATACAAAGGAACTCCCATAACACTATCATCTGACTTTTCAGCAGAAACTTTGCAGGCCAGAAGGGAGTGGCATGATATACCTACAACCAAGAATACTCTACCTGGCAAGGTTTTCGTTTAGATATGATAGAGAGATCAAAAGTTTTACAAGCAAGCACCACCAAAGAGTTCAGCACCACCAAGCCAGCTTTATAAGAAAGGTTAAAGGGGGGCTTCCCTGGTGGCACAGTGGTTGGGGGTCCGCCTGCCGATGCGGGGGACACGGGTTCGTGCCCCGGTCCTGGAGGATCCCACATGCCGCGGAGCGGCTGGGCCCGTGAGCCATGGCCGCTGGGCCTGCGCGTCCGGAGTCTGTGCTCCGCGATGGGGGAGGCCGCGGCGGTGGGAGGCCCGCGTACCGCAAAAAAAAAAAAAAAAAAAGAAAGAGAGAGAAAAAAAAAAGAAAGGTTAAAGGGACTTCTCTAAGGGAAAAAGAAAAGGCCACTACTAGAAACATGAAAATTATGAAAGGAAAAATCTCATTGGTAAAGACAAATATACAGTAAAGGTAGTACATCAGCCATGTATAGAGCTAGTAGGAAGGATAAAAGACAAACGTATATAGTAAAATCATCTACAGCCACAATAAGTTGTTAAGGGATACACAAAACAAAAAGATGTATGATATGATGTAAAAAACAGTAAATGTGAGGGGAGGGGCAGTAAAAATGCAGAGTTGTTAAAATGTGTTTGAACTTAAGAGACCAGCAAATTAATCATTCATATATATATATATATGGCTACGTACAGTGTGGGGAATAAAGTAAATAACCATGTAACACCTTTGTACGGTGACATAACTAGACTTATTATCAAGGTGGTCATTTTGAAATGTAAAGAAATACCAAATCACTATTTTGTGTAACAGGAACAAACAAACTCATAGAAAAAGAGATCAGATTTGTGGTTACCAGAGGCAGGGAGGGGGAATTAGATGAAGGTGGTCAAAAGGTACACACTTCCAGTTACAAGATACATAAGTACTAAGGATGTCATGTACAACTTGATAATACAATGAACACTGCTGTGTGTTACATATGAAAGACGTTAGGAGAGTAAATCCTAAGAGTTCTCATCACAAAGAATTTTTAAAAAATATTTCTTTAATTTTGTATCTATATGAGATGATAAATATTGCCTACACATATTATGATAACCATTTCCTGATGTAAGTAATTCAGCAATTCTACATCTTGGTATATACCCAAAAGAGCTGAAAGCAGGGTCTTGAGCAGATATTTGTACATCCGTGTTCACAGGAGCATTATTCACATAGCCGAAAGGTGAAAGTAACCCAAGTATCCAACGATGGATGACTGGATAAACAAAATGTGGTACACACATACAATGGAATATTATTCAGCCTTTAGAAAGGAAGGAATTCTGACACATGCTGCAACACAAAAGATCCTTGAGGACATTATGCTGAGTTAAACAAGCCAGTCACAAAATGACAAATACTGTATGATTCCACTTACATGCAGTCTCTAGAGCAGACAAATTCATAGAGACAGAAAGCAGAATGGTGGTTGCCAGGGAGTGGGGGAGGGGAAACAGGGAGTTAGCGTTCAATGGGTACAGAGTTTCAATTGTGCAAGGTAAAAAGAAGTTCTAAAGACGGATGGTGGCGATGGTTGTACAATGATGTGAATGTCCTTAATCCACTGAACTGTACACTTAAAAATGGTTAAAATGCTAAATTTTGTGTTATGTGTATTTCTTCACAATTAAAAAGGAGATATTGAATAATAATATATATTGATCTATCTCTTATTCTGTTTCAGGTACTATATGAAGTATTGATATTTACTGCATACATTGTCTTATGTAACCCTATATCTGTATAGATGCTAGGAAGGGTGGAAAGCAGGGGGAAATCTATTGTTTTTGTCTGCCTAGCGTCCCTTCCCATCTGCTTATGGTTTTAGCTCCTTTCACTTCCTCTGGGAAAACTATAACCCTATCTCCTCTATTCCAATCAGGTGATTACGGCCAGACTACAGATGTTCCTCCTATACCCTTTCCATCACAAAAGCTGGCAGATGACCCAGAACTGGCCAAAGTCCCATCCCCTTACCCGCAGCAATTGCTTTAAGAGGTGGTCATGTCATCCAAGCCAAGCCAGTCACGGCCCTTCCTTAGGACGTATATATACTAACATAGAAGAGTCCTTTTCACCCTGTGGTCATTAAACTGCAAAGAATAAGGCTGGAGCTGCTGCTCAAATTACCCTCCATCTAACCTTGCTACATGGAAGAAACCATTTAAAGAAGAAAGAGGGAGGTTAATGAAGCTGTGAAGAGACATGAAGAGAGATGAAAAAAGATAGAGAGAAAGAAGAGGCAGAGAGGGACGGAGAGAAAGAAAGATCTGACCACACTTAAAAAACTGTTCCTATTTGTATTTTTAAAAAGTAATCTGGGGGACTTCCCTGGTGGCACAGTGGTTAAGACTCTAGGCTCCCAATGCAGTGGGCCCGGGTTCCATCCCTGGCCAGGGAACTATATCCCACAGGCATGCCACAACTAAGAGTTCGCATGCCACAGCTAAGTAGCCGGCAAGCCGCAACTAAGGAGCCCGCCTGCCGCAACTAAGACCTGGCGCAGCAAAAAAAAAAAAAAGTAATCTCTGCACAAATTAAAAAAAAAAGAAAATCAAACAACACAGATGGGTGTAGAGTTAAAAGTGTCTCTTCTACCCTAGACTCTTTGCTATGTTACTGCTGTGTGTATCTGTATCCGTCTCAGAATAGTCTTTGCACATACAAGCAAACATACGATAAACATATATTCCTTCTCCCCTTTTTACACGGATGGGAGCATAATCTACAGTGGAATTAAAAACAAAATCTTTCACTTGACAATATATTTCAAAAATTGTTCCATACCAACATAAACATTTACTTCAGGAGAACTCTTTAGGTAATCCATAAAAATATTATTCAAATTCCAAGACACCTTTTTAGCGTGGGTCATCTTGTGAGATCCTCCCGTGTCTCACCCTCTAATTCCACACCTTTTTGTAAGGAAAACTGAAATGGACCCTAGAACCTGTCTGTCATCTTGTTATCATGCAACCAGGAGATAACAGGAAACAGCTTCTTCCTCTCTTAAAACAAAGGGCCACCCAAGGGGGAGTTCCAGCAAAGCAGGAGCCAAATTATTGGAGCTTAATATGTGGAGATGTTATTACAAGTGATAGCTCTTAGAGTGCTCTGAAAGGGAGAGTTTAACCTCACGTTAGCATCATTTTAGAGACCAAAAAGAGGGCTGTAGGTGAAAAGAAGTTTGACCTTAGGTGGGAATAATGACAGCTTTGCCACATAGACTCTGATGGTTAGACAAACATGAGACAATCAAGCTGACAGCGCTACTAAATTTAGAGGCTAAAGCTATTGGCAGCTCAGTGTACTTTCTGAGGAATCCGATGTCAATTCACTATCACCACAAAGCAGATGTCCTCTGGATCCTTTGAAATAAAGCTTGAGTTTAACTATCATCTATCCTTCTCTTGTAAAGATCTTCCTATTAGTTCTCGAAAGGCTCCTGAATATGTCTGTTACTTTACATTTATCTTCTAAACTAATCCATACGGCCCACTAATCATTTTTATTACTTTTCACTGGATTTTCTAAAGTGTATCATCTCTCTGGGTATTATGGTTCATTGCATGCCCATTTCTAAGCTACTGTCTTCTATCCCTCTTTTTGTCTATTAACAATAAAAGAATGATGAGAGTAGTTTCTCGACCTTTTATGACTTATGCTCCATCAGCCAGATGGAGATTTTGTTCCATTTTACTTTCTGCAGTTTGTTTTATGAAAGCTGTAAATTTCTTATCACTCTCCATACATAATTATATTACAGTTTGACTATGCTTTTTTTTAAACTTATGGTAACTCCCCTCCTCTTTTCCCTCTTGGTATGCACCGCTGGTTGAGAATCACTGTATTAGACATAGACTTAAGGCTCCATTGTACCATTTCTCTTCAATCTAGTCCATAAAATGCCGTTTTTCACTCCCAGAAAAACTTGTCCTAAATGTCAAAAATTTCTATCTGCCAGATCAGAACCTTAGCTTCACAGAATAGTGGTATGGCCTACAGATTATATCAGTCAGAGTGCTCATGTATTTGATGAAGATGAACCTACTTTACCATGTAAAAACTGCCAATGTGTCCATCTCTTAATTTTTTATTTTTACTTTATTGAAAAAAAAACTAGTGTGGTAGGCAGCCTTTAAGATGGTCTGTGATTCCTGCCTCCTGATACTCATGCCCTTATGTAATCTCCCCACCCTGAGTATAGACCAGACTTACTGACTCTCTTCTTACAGAGAATACAGCAAAAGTTATGGGATGTCACTTCCAAGGTTAAATTGTACAAAGACTGTGGCTTTTGCCTTGGGTGCTCTCCCATTCTCTCATGTATTGCTTGTTCAGGGGAGGCCAGCTGCCATGTTGTGAGTCAGCTGTATTAGTTTGCCCAGGCTGCATAAGAAAATACCACAGAATGGTTGGCTTAAACAACAGAAATTTATTTTCTCACAGTTCAGGAGGCTGGAAGTCCAAGATCAAAGTGTAGGCAGGTTTGGTTTCTTCTGAGGCCCCTCCCCTTGGCTTGCAGATGCCCATCTTCTTCTTGTGTCCTCACAGGGTCTTGCCTCTGAGTGAATCCCTGACGCCTCTCTGTGTGTCCAAATTTCCTCTTCTTCTAAGGACACCAGTCAGACTGGATTAGGGCTCACCGTAACAGCCTCCTTTTAACTTAATCACCCCTTTAAAGGTCCTATCTCCAAATATAGTCACATTCTGAAGTACTGGGGGGTTAAAATTTCACATATGAACCTGTGGTAGGGGGCATATCTCAGTTCATACAGAGGCCCTTTGGAGAGGACTGAGTGGAAAGAGGCCTGACAATAACCATATGAGTGAGCTTGGAAGCAGATCCCCCAGTTGGGCCTTCAGATGAGATCACAGCTCCCAGCTGACAGCCTGATACACCCTCATGTGAGACCTTAAGCCAGAGATCTCCAGCTAAGCTAGAATGCCTGACTCATGGAAATTGTGAGATAATAAATGTTTGTTGTTTGAAGCCATAATTTTTGGGTAAAATTTGTTATGCAGTAATAGATAACGAATATTACCAATAACCTCATGTACCAACAAAGAAAAACCTGTCTTAGCTGGAATGCTTGGGCAAAGAATATTGAGGCTACTTGAACTTCTTTGTTAATTGGGGTTAAGGCCCAATTTTTCTTTGCTTCATACCTTGCTGCAAATGAATCAGTGTACTTTTCTGCCCCAAATTATGTCTTTGATGACTGAAGATTGAAACTGTTCTAGGTGTTGCTTGATAGAAAAACCACCACCACCACCACCACCACCACCATTTTCACATGCAATATCTCATCTAGTTTTCACAGCAACTCCATGAAGAAGACATAGCAGCTACAGTATTTTAATTCAGGTGCCAAGCAAAGCACCTGACACATAGTAGGCATTAAAAAAACCTTCTAAATGAATGTGTTTCCATTTTACAGATGACTATACTGAGCCTGCAGAAGTTAACTAACTTGTTCAAGGTTACACAGTTCCTAAGTGGCAAGTATGGTAATAGAATCCAAGTCCAGGATTTTTTCCTATTGTACCATGTCACCTGATATGTTTGCTATTTGCATCTTTCTTCCTTGAAGTTATGGGTAAAAACATTTTTTAAAAAATAATAAAAATTACAGTTAACTGATACTTTATTTTACATTTTTTCACCCTTTAGGGGCTGTGATAGGTGAATGAAAAGTAATTATAAGCAAATAGCTACATTCTGAAAATGATCAATTCATAAGGTATGGGCACATACACCCTAGTAGTTTGCTACTGAGTCAATTCTGGAAGATTTGTATTTACATCTCCTTATCTTTTTAAAGTCAACAAGTAGTGGATTTAACATCTTAAGCTTATTAAAGATAGGTACTCTATTATATGCCTCTTCTTTTCCCCACATGGGTTTCTGGGTGAATCAAAGAACACAGCCCTTGAACACCAGGAAAAAGCTGATTACAAAAATGGCATGAAGTTTCATGAAGTTTCTTCTCTTCCTCTCAGAAGTCCAAGGAAGAGAAAGAAGCATAGACATAGTTATTAAAATACCCCAAATTTACAGGATGTGAACACTGCACAGTTAATCTAACATTGTCCAGAGACTTATTTAGTGAATGTTAAATCTTATAACAGCAATAGAAACTGATCTTTTATCCCACATTCACTTACTGAATACCTATTAAATGCCCAGCACTGTGAAAAGCACTGGTGATATAGAGGTGAATGACATAATTCCTAATCCTTCTGGGAGTTTATAACCTGGTGGTAGAGGTCAACAACTGAAATATAATAATGTATTTTAGAAAATTCTGTTACAGAGGAAGGCAAAGGGTATTACAGGAGTTAATGGTAAGAGAGGGAAGTGGGTACTGTGGTCGGTGAAGGACTTTGGAAGAGATGACAAGATCTGGAAATGGAAGCATGGCCGGAGTTAGCCAAGGGGAGGTGGGACTTCTACAAAGAGGAAACATCTTGTGCAATGGCACGGAAGTGTGAGGTAGCGTAGCAAGTAGTTTAGAATGACTGGAATTTAAAGGTACGTGTTGGGGGAGTAGTGGAAAATGTGGGTAGAGAAGGGAGTAGGCCATGAAGGGCTCTGGTTACCCACTGAAGAATTTGTACTTTAAGGAAAGCTTTTGAAAACTTTTTAGTGGGGAAGTATCATAATTATAACTGTTTCTAAAAGACCACTACTAGCAGTGTGGAGGATAAAATCAGAATGAGGCCGAGGGCAAAAAGATCTGTATGGAAAACACTATAGTAATTCAAACAAAAAGTGGTATGTGTCTGAATTAAGTCAGAGGAAATGAATGAGATTAGACATAAGATCTGAGAAGTGTTTAAAGGGAAAAATATAATAATTGATAACCAATGGGATATGTGGGGTGAGGGGAGTAGCTAGAATGATTCTTAGGTTTCTGGCTTTACTTTATTGAAGGTGAACAGGGAGGGACCATAAGGGGAGTGTGTCTGAGAGGATGACAAGCACAGTTTTGGACGTGCTGGGTTTGACATGACTGTGAGAGATTCAGGAGAGATGTCTAGAGGTGGCTCCAGGGAGAAGTTTGGGTAGAGAAGGGCTGCTACGTACCTGTTTTATGTATATGTTATTTCCAGAATTGTGCAGTGCACAACCAATCTGTGAAGCCATACATGACAGCCCTGGCTGGAGGTACAGGTTTGGAACTGTCAAATATGGAGGTCAGTTGAAACTACTGGAAAGAACTAGGGCCCCCACCAGGTGGGGGATGGTACCAGGTTACCAGGTGGGGGATGGTAACTTCAGGCTGAGCACAAGATTCCTGGAGCATACCGCCCTCCTACCTCACTACCAACCAATCAGAAGAAAGTCACACACCCTGCAGTTCTCACCCCAAATTTTGCCTATAAAAACTTTTCCCCCAAAACTGTTAGGAGTTTTGAGCATGAGCCACCCATTCTCCTTGCTTGGCCCTGCAATAAACCTTTCTCAAAGGCAGGATTCTAGAGAAGGAAAATTCACAAGTAAGCAAAGGATGAAGAGCTTTAAAAGAGTGACTAAGAAGGATTTTTCAGAGAGGTGAGAAAGAGGAAAGGTAACCTTACCAAAAACTCAATATTATTAAAGGTTAACACTTTAAAGATGTGGATTTTTCTCCAAATTGAGTGATTAAGTAAACCATCCTTATTCATTCCTTACAAGGTTTATTATTAGCCATACTTTTTAATGATGTTAGTATTGTCCAGCTATGGTTGATCTTAGTCAGAACTTAATTTCAGCCTCAGGTGAATAATTTTATACCAGGTGAAGTCACTACTTTTTCATGTTACTAAAAGTACTGCCTTTGCCGGATCTTATTTTCTCATTTTTTCCCCCCATATATCTCCCGTCTGACCCTTGGTCCAGTTGTTCCTTGAACTGTGTGTTTTATTTACATTGCTGCCGTAATACACCTAATCTACCAAACATCATAGCTTAGCCCAGCCGACCTTAAACACGCTCAGAACACTTACACTAGCCTGCAGTTGGGCAAAATCAACGAATACAAAGCCTGTTTTATAATAAAGTGTTGAATATCTCATGTAATTTGTTGACTACTTTACTGACAGTGAAAAACAGACTGGTTGTCTGGGTAGAGAATGGTTGGAAGTGTATTGCTTGTTGACCCCTGTGATCACGTGGCTGACTGGGGGCTGTGTTCCCTGCCCAGCATCATGAGAGAGGATTGTAATGCAAATCACTAGGCCAGGAAAGGAGCACAATTCAAAATTCAGAGTATGGTTTCTACTGAATGCATATTGCTTTCACACCATCATAAAGGCAAAAAACTATAAGCTGAACCATTGTAAGCTGGGGACCATCTGCATATACTAACATTTGTCAAAATATGAATTTGTCTTTTGCTTCACTGTGAAATTCTGTTTTTCCTTGTATATATGTTTATTCTCTGAATTAAGGTTGGGGATCTTGTGTTTCACTTAGTTTGTTATTCCTTATGTGCACCTAATAGTGTGTGGAACATAATTATTCACAGAAAATTCCTACCATACACTCAAAGGCCACATGAGAATGCTAAACATCTCAAAGATGGAAACAGAAAACAGAAGTTCCAGAAAACTTTTAAAAAACTCTAGTTACAAGCCTGTGTTTGTTTGAATAATTGCTTTGGTTGGCCCTTAAGTTCAGGTTTTAAAACTAGAAGTCACCTTGCCACATATGAAATTATTTTTCATTTTCCCATGAATAAGATTTGAAAGTTGAAAAGTTACTTTAAACTGAGGTTGATAAACATAACATGTAACAGATTACAGATTTGTATCATTTTCGAGTTGAACTTCATTTCTCAAAGTGCCAAGATGTTAATTTCACAGATGAGGGCTTTGAGCCTGAAGAGGTTTGGTGACTTGCCCGAGATCACACAAATGGTAGCCAAGGGGAGATGAGAGCCAGTTCCTTTGATTTTTAAATTGGGTCCTCTTTCCATTATACCACACTGCTGGGTTTAGGTTTTACCCTAAACCCTTCATGGAGAGCAGAGCACAAAATTGATATCACTGACACACAGAAATTCTGACTTCCAAGACTCCTCCTATAGCAATGACAGGATGATTTCTCAGGGAGTCTGTCAGCTGCTCTGTGGCCATGAAATAAACTGTGGGGGCAGGGAGCATGCCCCGGGAGGAGGAGCTCCCTGGGATGCTTCAGGATGCTTGAAAGAAAAGTGGATTTATGCCGAGGATAATTCCTGGAACAGATGTGAAACCAAATACTTCATATCACAATCCTGCCCCCACCCTTTCTGAAAGGGAAATGAAATAGCAGGATTAACCTGCTCTTCATCAGATCATGCTTTGTTTCTTTCAAAAAAATCCCATGACCAGGGCAGATTCCATTTCCTGCTACTCCCCTCCTATAGCAATGAGGGGAGAGCCCAGCAGGGGAGAAGAAGCTTTTCTTATGCTCTGCAGGCACCAGGAGCTTGAGGGTGGTGGTTAGAGAGGCAGGCAGGACAGTTATGGCAGGCTAAGGGCCAACACGAGCTTTTACCCCCCAAACCCAGCTGGATTTCTCCATCCACATGCCACCAGGAAGCATTCTTTTGTAAATGTAATGAGCGTTTTAGGATACTGATAAATTCATCAATTTGGGGGGAGAGAGAAATTAGAATTAGTTTAAGTCTAGGGCTCCGTGAAAAAAGTACACATAGACTGAAAAGTGGCTCACTTTTTTTTTTTCCTTTTGGCCATAAAACTCAAGGTTTGTGAAAGAGATAGACAAATTTTAAAATAAACTATAACGCCTTGACCAGGGAATGACACAGCAAAGCAGAAATACAGCGTATAACACACACACACACACACGTATAAAATCATCACTAAGCTAGTTGTCCCATGCTTTAAAGCGATTTGATAACTCAAGTGCCAGAGCATAAACCCTTCTGTAAGAACCAAAAGAGACTGGCGGCTTCTCACTGTTTGCCCTTAGCACTGAAATGCTCCCCCCTCTAATGACAGCGAGGCCGGGATCTCAGGGGAGTCAGCAGCAGCTACCTTGAAAGTGTTATTAGCCCACAGATCTCTGGTGCCCCATGGTAATGAGCATCAAGAGCATCCCCACAAGCCAGGGACTGGGTCACTTGAGGTGTCTCTAAGAATCACCTTTCAAAGCCAAAACCACTTGTTCAGTCATATCACAAGTGGGCAACAGGACAGTGTGAAGGGAGGGGTGCCTGCGGACGGCAGAATTAAAGGGATTAACAATGGGAGAGAAGCAATTGGTGGCACAGCTAGCTCCATTCTCAGCTGCTCTGTCTTGGATTTGGAGCATGAGGTGAAGCTTAAGGCTCTGAAACTATAGTCAAGGTCCTCCTTGCTCTGTGCTGACTAAGGCATCAGAAATACCCGACACCTTTCCAAACGGGGGAAAATGCAAGTGAGGCCAGGCACAGAGACAGCTGCTGTCCCCCAGGCGTACCACCTTACTTGGAAGCCTAAAGAAGTAGAGGCAAAGCTGAGGTGAGGCATCTTTCTACCTAGCACCTGACAGCACACCTAGCACAAAAAAGGCAGTCAATTATTTGTTGAATTAATGAATAGGAATAAGTAACTATTTACTGTATTTATAAGTATTTATTAAAGAATTTGGCTACCTAAGAAGTAAATACAATTTGACTGCTTACACACTGAAGGCTTTTTGTTCTGTTTTTTTTTTTCTAACTTTTCAGATATCAACTATCAACTTTTTAAGGTTTGAGATATATTTCACACACTAATAAAATTCACCCATTTAAAGTGTATATGTCAGTGGTCTTTAGTGTAACCATCACCACAACCTACTTCTAGAACATTTTCTTTACTCCAAAAAGAAACCCTATGACTACTGGCAGTCACTCCTCCTTCCTCCTCCCCCCAGCTCTAGTCCGGGGGACCCACTGATCTCCTTCCTGTCTCTATGGACTTGTCTATTCTGGACATTGCACATAAACAGAATCTACAATATATAGTCCTTTACTCACTTAGCATGACATTTTCAAGGTTCATCCATGTTGTAAGCAGGTACCAGTACTTCCTTCATTTTTATGGCTGAATAATATTCTATTGTATGTACACATCACATTCTGCTTACCATTCTTTTTTTTTTTTTAATATATTTATTTATTTATTTTTGGCTGTGTTGGGTCTTCATTGCTGTGCGCTGGCTTTCTCTACTTGCGGCGAGCAGGGGCTACACTTCGTTGAGGTGTGCGGGCTTCTCATTGCGGTGGCTTCTCTTGTTGAGGAGCACAAGCACTAGGCACGTGGGCTCAGTAGTTGTGGCTCGCGGGCTCTAGAGCGCAGGCTCAGTAGTTGTGGCACATGGGCTTAGCTGCTCTGCAGCATGTGGGATCTTCCCGGACCAGGGCTTGAAACCGTGTCCCTGCACTGGCAGGCAGATTCTTAACCACTGTGCCACCAGGGAAGCCCCTGCTTATTCATTCATGATCTGATAGACATTTAGGTTGTTTCTACATTTTGGCTACTGAGTAATGCTGCTATGAACATTCACGTACAGCTTTTCTATAGACATGTTCTTATTTCTCCTGGATTTATACTTAGGAGGACTGCTGGGTCATTTGGTAACTCTGTTTACCTGTTTGAGAAATTGCCAAATTTCTCAAAATTCTCTGCATCCTCACTAACACTTGTTATTACCAACACTTGTTATTACCTGTCTTTTGATTGGGTGTGAAGTGGTATCTTATCACGGTTTTGATTTGCATTTCTCTAATGACTAATGATGCATCTTTTCATGCGCTTATTGGCCATTTGTATGTCTTCTTTGGAGAAATATGTATTCAAATTCGTTGTTCATTTTAAAAACTGGGTTATCTGTCTTTCTATTGTTGAGCTGGAAGAGATCCATACATATTCTGAATATAGGTCCTCTGCCAGATACATGATTTGCAAATATCTACTGCCATTCTGTGGGCTCTTTTCACTTTCTTGATGGTGACTTTTGAAGCACATAATTTTTTTTTCACTTTGTATAGGGCTTCATTCAATTCTTTCTTTAAAATTGAAGTATAGTTGATTTATAATATTATATTTGTTTCAGGTGTATAGCACAGTGATTCAGTATTTTTATATATTATACTCTATTAAAAGTTATTACAAAATAATGGCTATAATTCCCTGTGCTGAACAATATATATATTGAAATATATATATTTATAAATAACTATATATGTATACAAATATATTTATATATGTGAATAAATACACACACCACAACTTCTTTATCCTTTCATCTGTTGATGAAACCTTTGGTTGTTTCCATATCTTGACTATTGTAAATAGTGCTGCTATGAATGCTGGGTTGCCTGTATCTTTTCACATTAGTGTTTTTGTTTTTTATGGATATATACCCAGGAGTGGAATTGCTGGATCATACAGTATTTCTATTTTTAGATTTCTGAGGAGCCTCCATACTGTTTTACACAGTGGTTGCACCAATTTACATTCCCAAGAACAGTATATGAGGGTTCCCTTTTCTCCACATCCTTGCCAACATTTGTTACTTTTTTTTTTTTTTTTTTTTGCTGTACGCGGGCCTTTCACTGTTGTGGCCTCTCCCGTCGCAGAGCACAGGCTCCGGACGCGCAGGCTCAGCGGCCATGGCTCACGGGCCCAGCCGCTCCGCAGCATGTGAGGTCTTCCTGGACGGGGTCACGAACCCGCGTCCCCTGCATCGGCAGGTGGACTCTCAACCACTGCGCCACCAGGGAAGCCCCGTTACTTTTTGATGATAGCCATTTTGACAGGTGTGAGGTGATATCTCTTTGTTATTTTGATTTGTATTTCTCTAATAATTAGCGGTGTTTAGCATCTTTTCATGTGCCTGTTGACCATCTATATGTCTTCTTTGAAAAAATGTCTATTTAGGTCTTCTGCCCATTTTTCCACTGGGGTTTTTTTTTTTTCATGTTGAGTTGTATGAACTGATTATATATTTTGGATATTAACCCCTTGTTGGTCATAAGATTTGCAAATATTTTCTCCTATTCAGTAGGTTGTCTTTCTGTTTGGTCAATGATTCTTTTGCTGTGCAAAAAGTTTTTAAGTTTAATTAGGTCCCACTTGTTTATTTTTGCATTTATTTCTTTAACCTTAGGGACAGATCCAAAAAATATTACTATGATTTACGTCAAAGAGTACTCTGCCTATGTTCTCTTATAGGAGTTTTACGGTTTCTAGTCTTACATTTAGGTCTTTAATTTTGAGTTTATTTTTGTATATGGTGTGAGGAAATGTAATCTCATTGTTTTACATGTAGCTGTCCAGTTTTCCCAGCGCCACTTATTGAACAGACTCTGTTTTCTCCACTGTATATTCTTGCCTCCATTGTTGTAGATTAATTGACCATGGTGTGTGGGTTTATTTCTGGGCTCTCTATTCTGTTCCATCGATCTGTGTGTCTGTTTTAGTGCCAGTACCATGTTGTTTTGATTATTGTAGCTTTATAGTACAGTCTGAAGTCCGGGAGCGTGATACCTCCAACTTTGTTCTTTTTTCTCAAGATTGCTTCAGCAATTCAGGGTCTTTTATGGTTCAATATAAATTTTAGGATTATTTAATTCATTAGTTCTGTGAAAAATGTCATGGGTATTTTGATAGTGATTGCATTAAATCTGTAGATTGCTCTGGGTAGTATGGCCATTTTAACAATATTAATTCTTCCAATCCAAGAGCACCGGATATCTTTCCATCTCTTTGTATCATCTTCAATTTCCTTCAACAGTGTTTTATAGTGTTCAGAGTATAGGTCTTTCACGTCCTTGGTTGAGTTTATTCCTATTCTGTTTGATGCAATTTTATTTTATTTTATTTATTTATTTTTAATTGCTCTGAACATGAACAATTTCCTCATTTACTTATTTATTTATTTAATTTATTTATGGCTACGTTGGGTCTTTGTTGCTCCCTGTGGGATTTCTCTAGTTGTGGTGAGCGGGGGCTACTCTTCATTGTGGTGTGCAGGCTTCTCATTGTGGTGGTTTCTCTTGTTGCAGAGCATGGGTTCTAGGTGCGTGGGCTTCAGTAGTTCTGGCACATGTGCTCAGTAGTTGTGGCTCACAGGTTCTAGAGCACAGGCTCAGTAGTTGTGGTGCACGGGCTTAGCTGCTCCGTGGCATGTGGGATCTTCCCGAACCAGGGATTGAACCTGTGTCCCCTGCAATGGCAGGAGGATTCTTAACCACTGTGCCACCAGTGAAGGCCCATTCCCTTCTAAATTTGGATGCCTTTTATTTATTTTTCTTGTCTGACTGCTGTGGTCAGGACTTTTTTTTTTTCCCTATTAGTCATCCATTTTATACACATCAGTGTATACATGTCAATTGCAATCACCCGATTCATCACACCACCACCTCAACCCCCCGCCGCTTTCCCTGCTTGGTGTCCATATGTTTGTTCTCTACATCTATGTCTCTATTTCTGCTCTGCAAACTGGTTCACCTGTACCATTTTCTAGGTTCCACATATATGTGTTAATATACGATATTTGTTTTTCTCTTTCTGACTTACTTCACTCTGTATGATAGTCTCTAGATGCATCCACGTCTCTACAAATGACCCAATTTTGTTCCTTTTTATGGTTGAGTAATATTCCATTGTATATATGTACCACATCTTCTTTATCCATTCGTCTGTCAATGGGCATTTAGGTTGCTTCCATGACCTGGATATTGTAAATAGTGCTTCAGTGAACATTGGGGTGCAAGTGTCTTTCTTAATTATGGTTTTCTCTGGGTATATGCCCAGTAGTGGGATTGCTGGGTCATATGGTAATTCTATTTTTAGTTTTTTAAGGAACCTCCATACTGTTCTCCATAGTGGCTGTATCAATTTACATTCCCACCAACAGTGCAAGAGGGTTCCCTTTTCTCCACACCCCCTCCAGCATTTGTTGGTTGTAGATTTTCTGATGATGCCCATTCTAACTGGTGTGAGGTGATACCTCATTGTAGTTTTGATTTGCATTTCTCTAATAATTAGTGATGTTGAGCATCTTTTCATCTGCCCCTTGGCCATCTGTATGTCTTCTTTGGTTAAATGTCTATTTAGGTCTTCTGCCTATTTTTGGACTGGGTTGTTTGTTTTCTTAATATTGAGCTGCATGAGCTGTTTATATATTTTGGAGATTAATCCTTTGTCCGATGATTCATTTGCAAACATTTTCTCCCATTCTGAAGGTTGTCTTTTAGTCTTCCTTATGGTTTCCTTTGCTGTGCAAAAGCTTTTAAGTTTCATTAGGTCCCATTTGTTTATTTTTGTTTTTATTCCCATTACTCTAGGAGGTGTATCAAAAAAGATCTTGCTGTGATTTATGTCAAAGAGTGTTCTTCCTAGTTTTCCTCTAAGAGTTGTATAGTGCACGGTCTTACATTTAGGTCTCTAATCCATTTTGAGTTTATGTTTGTGTATGGTGTTAGGGAGTGTTCTAATTTCATTCTTTTACATGTAGCTGTCCAGTTTTCCCAGCACCACTTATTGAAGAGACTGTCTTTTCTCCATTGTATATCCTTGCCTCATTTGTCATAGATTAGTTGACCATAGGTGCGTGGGTTTATCTCTGGGCTTTCTATCCTGTTCCATTGATCTATATTTCTGTTTTTGTGCCAGTAGCATATTGTCTTGATTACTGTAGCTCTGTCGTATAGTCTGAAGTCAGGGAGTCTGATTCCTCCAGCTCCATTTTTCCCCCTCAAGACTGCTTTGGCTATTCGGGGTCTTTTGTGTCTCCATACAAATTTTAAGATTTTTTTGTTCTAGTTCTGTAAAAAATGCCATTGGTAATTTGAAAGAGATTGCATTGAATCTGTAGATTGCTTTGGGTAGTAGAGTCATTTTCACAATATTGATTCTTCCAATCCAAGAACATGGTATATCTTGGCATCTGTTGGTATCATCTTTAATTTCTTTCATCAGGGTCTTATAGTTTTCTGCATACAGGTCTTTTGTCTCCCCAGGTAGATTTATTCCTAGGTATTTTATTCTCTGTTGCAATGGTAAATGCGAGTGTTTCCTTAACTTCTCCTTCAGTGTGTATAGGAATGCAAGAGATTTCTGGGCATTAATTTTGTATCATGCAACTTTACCAAATTCATTGGTTAGCTCTAGTAGTTTTCTGGTGGCATCTTTAGGATTCTCTATGTATAGTATCATGTCATCTGCAAACAGTGACGGTTCTACTTCTTCTTTTCCAATTTGTATTCCCTTTATTTCTTTTTCTTCCCTGATAGCTGTGGCTAGGACTTCCAAAACTATGTTGAATAAAAGTGGTGAGAGTGGACATCCTTGTCTTGTTCCTGATCTTAGAGGAAATGCCTTCAGTTTTTCACCATTGAGAATTATGTTTGCTGTGAGTTTGTCATATATGGCCCTTATTATGTTGAGGTAGTTTCCTTCTATGCCCACTTTCTGGAGAGTTTTTATGATAAATGGGTGTTGAATTTTGTCAAAAGCTTTTCTGCATCTACTGAGATGATCATATGGTTTTTATTCTTCAATTTGTTAATATGGTGTATCACATTGATTGATTTGCATATATTGAAGAATTCTTGCATCCCTGGGATAAATCCCACTTGATCATGGTGTAGGAGCCTTTTCATGTGTTGTTGGATTCTGTTTGCTAGTATGTTGTCGAGGATTTTTGCATCTATACTCATCAGTGATATTGGTCTGCAATTTTTTTTGTAGTATATCTGGTTTTGGTATCAGGGTGATGGTGGCCTCATAGAATGAGTTTGGGAGTTTTCCTTCCTCTGCAATTTTCTGGAAGAGTTTGATAAGGATGGGTGTTAGCCCTTCTCTAAATGTTTGATAGAATTCACCTGTGAAGCCATCCGGTCCTGGACTTTTGTTTGTTGGAAGATTTTTAATCACAGTTTCAATTTCATTACCGGTGATTGGTCTGTTCATATTTTCTGTTTCTTCCTGGTTCAGTCTTGGAAGGTTATACCTTTCTAAGAATTTGTCCATTTCTTCCAGGTTGTCCATTTTTTTGGCATAGAGTTGCTTGTAGTAGCCTCTTAGGATGCTTTGTATTTCTGCAGTGTCTGTTGTAATTTCTCCTTTTTCATTTTATTGATTTGAGTCCTCTCCCTGTTTTTCTTGGTGAGTCTGGCTAATGGTTTATCAGTTTTGTTCATTTTCTCAAAGAACCAGCTTTTACTTTTATTGATCTTTGCTATTGTTTCTATTTCATTTATTTCTGCTCCGATTTTTATGATTTCTTTCCTTCTGCTAACTTTGGGTTTTGTTTGCTCTTCTTTCTCTAGTTCCTTTAGGTGTAACGTTAGATTGTTTATTTGAGATTTTTCTTGTTTCTTGAGGTAGGCTTGTATAGCTATAAACGTCCCTCTTAGAACTGCTTTTGCTGCATCCCATAGGTTTTGGATCACTGTGTTTTCATTGTCATTTGTCTCTAGGTATTTTTTGATTTCCTCTTTGATTTCTTCAGTGATCTCTTGGTTATTTAGTAACGTACTGGTTAGCCTCCATGTGTTTTTGTGTTTTTTACATTTTTTTCCCTGTAATTGATTTCTAATCTCACAGCGTTGTGGTCAGAAAAGCTGCTTGATATGATTTCAATTTCTTAAATTTACTGAGGCTTGATTTGTGACCCAAGATATGATCTATCCTGGAGAATGTTCCATGTGAACTTGAGAAGAAAGTGTAATCTGCTGTTTTTGGATGGAATGTCCTATAAATATCAATTAAATCTATCTGGTCTATTGTGTCACTTAAAGCTTGTGTTTCCTTATTAATTTTCTGTTTGGATGATCTGGCCATTGGTGTCAGTGAGGTGTTAAAGTCCCCCACTATTACTGTGTTACTGTCGATTTCTTCTTTTAGAGCTGTTAGCAGTTGCCTTATGTATTGAGGTTCTCCTATGTTGGGTGTATATATATTTATAATTGTTATATCTTCTTCTTGGATTGATCCCTTGATCATTATGTAGTATCCTTCCTTGTCTCTTGGAACATTCTTTATTTTAAAGTCTATTTTATCTGATATGAGTATTGCTACTCCAGCTTTCTTTTGATTTCCATTTGCATGCAATATCTTTTTGCATTCCCTCACTTTCAGTCTGTATGTGTCCCTAGGTTGGAAGTGGGTCTCTTGTAGACAGCATATATATGGGTCTTGTTTTTGTATCCATTCAGCAAGCCTGTGTCTTTGGTTGGAGCATTTAATCCATCCACGTTTAAGGTAATTATTGATATGTATGTTCTTATTACCATTTTCTTAACTGTTTTGGGTTTGTTTTTGTAGGTCCTTTTCTTCTCTTGTGTTTCCCACTTAGAGAAGTTCCTTTAGCATTTGCTGTAGAGCTGGTTTGGTGGTGGTGAATTCTCTTAGGTTTTGCTCGTCTGTAAAGCTTTTGATTCCTCCGTCGAATCTGAATGAGATCCTTGCTGGGTAGAGTAATCTTGGTTGTTGGTTGTGAAAGGTTCTTCTCTTTCATCACTTTAAGTATATCATGCCACTCCCTTCTGGCTTGTAGAGTTTCTGCTGAGAAATCAGCTGTTAACCTTATGGGAGCTCCCTTGTATGTTATTTGTCATTTTTCCCTTGCTGCTTTCAATAATTTTTCTGTGTCTTTAATTTTTACCCATTTGATTACTATGTGTCTCGGCGTGTTTCTCCTTGGGTTTATCCTGTATGGGACTCTCTGTGCTTCCTGGACTTGGGTGTCTATTTCCTTTCCCATGTTAGGGAAGTTTTCTACTATAATCTCTTTAAATATTTTCTCAGCTCCTTTCTCTCTCTCTTCTCCTTCTGGGACCCCTATAATGTGAATGTTATTGTGTTTAATGTTGTCCCAGAGGTCTCTTAGGCTGTCTTCATTTCTTTTCATTCTTTTCTCTTTATTCCGTTCCACAGCAGTGAATTCCACCATTCTGTCTTCCAGGTCACTTATCTGTTCTTCTGCCTCAGTTATTCTGCTATTGATTCCTTCTAGTGTAGTTTTCACTTCAGTTATGGTATTGTTCATCTCTGTTTGTTCTTTAATTCTTCTAGATCTTTGTTAAACATTTCTTGCAACTTCTCCATCTTTGCCTCCATTCTTTTTCCAAGGTCCTGGATCATCTTCACTATCATTATTCTGAATTCTTTTTCTGGAAGATTGCCTATCTCCCCTTCATGTAGTTGTTTTTCTGGGGTTTTATCTGCTTCCTTCATCTGGTACATAGCCCTCTGCCTTTTCATCTTTTCTATCTTTCTGTGAATGTGGTTTTTGTTCCACAGACTGCAGGATTGTAGTTCTTTTCGCTTCTGCTCTCTGCCCTCTCACCAGGACTTCTGATACCGTGTTGAACAGGATTGGAAAGAGTTGTATCACATTGACTGATTTGCAAATTTTGAACCATCCTTATGTCCCTGAAACAAACCAACTTGATCATGTTGTATGATCATTTTTATATATTGTTGTATTTGATTTGTTAATATTTTGCTGAGGATTTTTGCATCTATATTAATCAAAGATATCAACTTATAATTTTCTTCTTTTGGTAATGTCTTTGCCTAGTTTTGGTATCAAGGTAATGGTGGCCTAGTAGGATGAATCTGGGAGTGTTCCATCCTTTTCAATTTTTTGGAATAGTTTGAGAAGAATGGGTATTAGCTCTTTATGTGTTTTGTAGCATTCTCCTGTGAAGCTGTCCAGTTTTGGACTTTTGTTTGCTGGGAGTTTTGTTTTTTTTTTTGTGGTACGCAGGCCTCTCATGGTTGTGGCCTCTCCCATTGCAGAGCACAGGCTCCGGACACGCAGGCTCAGCAGCCATGGCTCACGGGCCCAGCCACTCCGTGGCACGTGGGATCTTCCCAGACCGGGGCACAAACTTGTGACTCCTGCATCGGCAGGTGGACTCTCAACCACTGCGCCACCAGGGAACCCCTGGGAGTTTTTTTTTGTTTTAATTACAAAGTCAATATCAGTACTAGTAACTGGTCTGTTCAAATTGTCTATTTCTTCTTGATTCAGTCTTGACAGGTTCTTTTTTTCTAGAAACTTGTCCACTTCTTCTAGGTTGTCCAAATTGTTGGCATATAGCTGTTCATAGAATTATCTTATGATTGTCTGTATCTCTGTGGTATCAGTTATTTCTCCTCTTTCATTTCTTCATTTGTTTATTTGGATCCACTTTTCTTCTTTGTGAAACTGGATAAAGGTTTATCAATTTTGTTTATCTTTAAAAAAAACAGTTCTTGGTTTCACTGATCTTTTCTATTTTTTTTTGTCTCTATTTTACTTACTTCCTCTCTGATTTTTATTATTTCCTTCCTTCTGCTGACTTTGGGCCTTGTTTGTTCTTCTTTTGCTAATTCCTTTAGGTGGTAGGTTAGGTTGTTTACTTGAGATTTTTCTTGTTTCTTGAGGAAGGCCTGTATCACTATAAACATCCCCTTAGAACTGCTTTTGCTGCATCCATAGATTCTGGAGTGCAGTGTTTCCATTTTCATTTGTCTTGAGGTATTTTCTGATTTCCTCTTTGATTTCTTCATTGACCCATTGGTTTTTTAGTAGCATGTTGTTTAGTCTCTACATATTTGTTCTTTTCCCTTTTTTTTTCCTGCAACTGATTTCTTGTTTCATACCACTGTGGTCAGAAAAAATGCTTAAGATAATTTCTATCCTCTTAAATTTGCTGAGACTTGCTTTATGGCCTAGCATGTGACCTATCCTGGAGCATGTTCCATGTGCACTTGAAAAGAATGGGTATTCTGCTGTTTTTGATATAATGTCCAATAGATATTTATTAAGTCCAACTGGTCTGTTGTGTCATTTAAGACCACTATTGCCTTATTGATTTTCTGTCTGGATGATCTGTCCATTGATAATAAGTGGGGTGATTAAAGTCCCCTAATGCTGTATTTTTGTCTATTTCTCCCTTTATGTCTGTTAGTATTTGCTTTACATATGTAGGTGCTCCAGTATTGGGTTCATATATGTTAATGAGTGTAATATCCTCTTGAAGCACATAAGCTTTTCTTTAAATGAAACAGGGGCCATTAACAACCTCTCTCAGTTTATAAAGCAGCTATACTGTGAGCAAAATTTTAGGAAGACAACATACATGAATAGAATTTAGTATTGTAATAAAATTAAACTTACAGCAACTTAATATGCATAATTTGAGTATACCCAGTCATTCTTTTGCAGAATAACCAGGAGCAAATAGTAAACGATTCATGTAAACAGTGTGGAATATCATAAATTTATATTATACTTACAGGAAATTTATCATTTTAATAAACATATTTATAGAATTCTTTTTTTTTCTCTATGCCTCATTTCTTCCATCTTCCATGAAGATGGGGACTCTTATGTGTTCCTGAAACCTTCAGGTACAGTCACTCCTTCCAACTCCATGAGGTAAGAGCTAGGTCTGGGGCAACTAGGGTCAAGTAATGGCATTTCTATTTGCAGCAGTCAAGAAGCTGGTGGAGAGGGGCTGTAGAAAGATGATGATTTCTATCCAGTAGAGGAGGAGACTCTGGAAAGAAAACGTGTTATGACAGAAACTGGTAGATGTTTCTCAACACCATTCTTCCTTCTTCTTCTATAAGTGAACTTCAATTGCTTGGGGAGGCCCTGTGTCCAGTTAAGAGACTACCTCTCCAGACTCCTTTGTTGCTAGGGAGAAAAAAGCATGGGACCCAGAGCTGGTTAATGACATATTAGTTGGAACTGCTAGGCTTCCAAGAAAGCCATTTTTTTCAAGTGGACAGATTTAATAGGCATCTGTCTTTTGCCCACTTCCCACCCTTTTCTTCCCTGGAACATGGAAACAATGCCAGTAGGAATAGGAGCCACCTTATGACAAAAAAAAAAAAAAAAAAAAAAAAAAAAAAGAAAAAGCCAATGCTTTAGAGTTAGTCAAGCCGAAGACAGGAGTCTGGTTCCTCCATTATGTCTCTGAGGAGCTGCAGTACCCCTGGATTTCCTGCCTCTGAACTTCTTGATATGTAAGAAAGCCACTTATGTAAGCCACTGATTTTCTGAGTTTCTGTTACCTGCAGGGAATGCTCTCCTAACTAATCCAGGGGTGATTCCCAAGCCACCCCTCCTTCCTCCCCAACCCTCCCACCTCCCACCTTCAGCTCCACCCTCTGCTGTGGAGGTCCCAGGCTCCTTGCCAATCAGTAATGCTGCCCCTTCAGAGGCGTTTCTGGAGGCATGGGAAAGATTATCGCCACCTCTTGCTCCTTCTACCCCATCCTTGGGAGTGGAGGCAGAAGGTCCACGTTGATCCTTATCCTCCCCCTTCACAGGTCTGGCTCCATCCAAATGAGGGAAAGTTAAATGGCTGGATTAAAGGCAAGCCAGCCTCACCCACAGACGTCCCCACACTGCCAGGAATCCCCTGCTGAGCAACTGGAGATAACCACCAGGCACTTCAGGGAGGTCCAGGCCACAGGGCCTGGTCACCAGCCACTTAGCTGCATTAGGAAAGGAAGTTGGGAAAATGAAATCAGCTAGAGGGGCCTAGAGTTTTGATATGATGAGGCAGTTCAGCAGGTTCTAGAATAAAGCTGCCTTGGTTTGAATTTCAGCTCCACTGCTGACTGTGTGACTTGGACATGTTACTTTTCTCAGCCTTAGTCTCATATGCAGAACAGAGATAACAAAGCCACATACTTTTATAGGGCTGAAGAAGATATAATGTGATAAACACACAATGCTTAGCATAGTCCCTGGCATATAACAAATGCACAATAAAATGATGAGTGTTTTTTAACTGCTGTTGTGATTACAGTGGTTAAGAGCAAGGGATTGGAAGTCAAATCTAGGTTTAAAACCCAGCTTCACCATCTGTCAGTTATGTGAACTTGGGCTGTTTCCTAGTCTCTACACCGTAATTTTCTCTGTTAAGTGAGGACAAAATTGTTAACTTACTCGGTCATAAACACCTATGGCAGGCGTGCTCTACAAGTTCTCTGCTCAACCCTGGGCATGTGAAGGTGAATAACACAATCTCTGTCCCCATGGAACTCAGAGTCCAGTGAGAGAGACATACACTAATGGAAAATCACAAGGAACTGTAACAAACGCTACAAAGGAGAGCTACACGGGTCTCTGTAAAAGGGGGACATGCCCTAATCAGAGAGGCCAGAGAAAGGAAATGCACTTGAGAGTAGGGGAACAACATTCCAGGTAGAGCAGCCATCTGCAAAGGCTCTGTGGACTGAGGAACTGTAGGGAGTTGAGACGGCCAGGATGGTTCGTGTGGAGACAGCATGGAGGAAGGGTGGTGTGGGGTAAGAATGGAAGGTAGGCAGGCCATGTAAGACCTTTTATCTAGTTTTATCTTGATCCTAAAAACAATGGTAAGCTTTTCTGAAGGGCTTCAGGTGGTGTGTGTATATATTTGTCAGAAACAGTTTGCATTTTGAAATGCTCATTCCACAGTGATGTGAGAATGGAACGGAGGTAGAAGAGAGATGGTAAGGGTTGATGCATTAAGAAACCAGTACAGTAGATCCAAGTGAGAGTGTTTGGTAACTTGAGCTTGAATCCTTGCAAGTAGGGAAATATAACCCATGTTTCAAACTAGGAAGGTAAGTCAATGATTATGAGTTTTTGGGTCACTCTGTGAATCCTCTCCAAAAAGACACAGATGCAGCACACCTGATGTTCTGTATACAATTTCAGGGGATTCATAGATCAATGAAGCTACAACCATGGGCCACAGCTCTTAGGTCATACTCCCCAAATTAGATAAGAAGGCTTTATAAACTCTTTGAATGTATCATGACCCCTTTGTTTTACCAGTACTTCTTTACTGAAGGATATACTCTGTCAGCTCTCCTTTCCCTGTTCTCATTTCTCCCTACCCCTACATCATATGTCCCAAGAGCATTACAAGAGATGAGTCACTTTTCCTAGTCCTGGGAATAGGACTGATGACTCTTATCTTGTCAAACAAGAAAATGGTCTTTGTTCCTTTCATCCATTAGATCCTTGAGTAAGTAATGGCCTTAGGACTACTTATACCTGGATGCTGATGGTATAAGTAGTCCTAGATTCAGGCCAGGCTTTAAGAGAACTATGGATTGCCCAAGAACAGCAAAGATCAGATCTCTAGATTGAAGAATAACATTCATTTAATCCAATATATCGCCAATGTCAATTTAGAACACCAACAATGTTTTGTAAGAATCCTGTAACTCAGGATTATTTAGAGTGGAGTCCCAGATTGGTACCAGTTTTGAGAACTCTTTGTTATTAGACTACATGATACAAGTTTAGAGATTGAAAGTAGGCAGTTAAAACCTTTATAGCAAATTGTCACAGTAATTTTATGTCTGTTGAATCTAATAATAATAAATTTGAGCTTGTCTGTAAGATGTCTTCTTATTTAATTGATCCAGTAACTTATTTTTTGTGTATTTTATAAAAGTATCAGTCCATGAAGGACTGGAAAGGAAAATAACTAGTTCTTAACCACCAATGGTTTGAAAAGCATTGCTGTAGTCAGTTGAAAGTTCCCCAATTATTTCTTTAATGATGTGAATGATAACATGGAAATTTTACTCATGAATACAGAGGACTGGAAATGAGCCTGAATGGACTAGGAGGCACTGAAACCTGAGCTTTAGTTCTAAATTTTTGTTGTAGTAATGCATATTCCCTTCTCTCCTCCCTTCAGTAATGAAAGACATTCCCCATCTCCACTGCTGCTCTCAGCTCTCTCTGGAAACTGCCCCATTACCCAAGGGCATGTCCTTCTTCCCAGGCAGCCCATATCCAAGGACAGATAAACACAGATTAAGTATAAAAGCTGTATCCCAGCCCCCTCACCACAACTCACAAACCTGAAAGGCCATTTCAGTTTTATAGTGTCCTGTGGGGCCAAATTCGGTGTTCTTTGTTACTGCATCACAGGGCAACTTCTCCCATTGTGCAATCCCGTTTCCTTCCATTCCCTTTCCTTCTAAAGGTGCTGATCCCAAGAGGACTCCTTAATAAACTTCCTGCAAGCTAATCTACATCTTAGAGTTTGTTTTCTAGGGCACCTAACTTTTTAAATAATATTTAACAACAATATGACCTCAAGGATCATAATGGGAGCTAATGAAGCCATGGGCATTGAATGGTGACACCACAGTAGAACTACCATTTATTGAGTACCTATCATGTGCCAAACATTGTACTAGGTGCATTACATACAGAATCTACAGTTTTTTAGTGTGTGGTAAAATACACGTAACATAAAATGAGATTGAATCAATAATCAAAAACCTCTCGATAAACAAAAGTCCAGGACCAGGTGGCTACACTGGTGAATTCTCCCGAACACTTAAAGAAGAATTAATACCAATCCGTCTCAAACTCTTCCAAAAAATAGAAGAGGAAGGAACACTTCCAAACTCATTTTATGAGGCCAGCATTACCCTGATACCAAAACCAGACAAGGATGCCATAGAAAACAAAAACTGCAGGCCCGATGAACAGAGATGCAAAAATCTTCCTCAACAAAATATTAGCAAACTGAATCCAACAATATATAAAAAGGATCATACACCATGATCAAGTGGAATTTACTGCAGGAGTGCAAGGATGGTTTCACATCCACAGATCAACATGATACACCACCTTAAAAAAATGAAGAATAAAAATTATATCATTGCAATTGATGCAGAAAAAGCATTTGGCAAAACTGGCATTCATTTATGATACAAACTCTCAACAAAGTGGGTATAGTGGGAACATACCTCAACATAATAAAGGCTATATATGACAAGTCCACAGTTAACATCATGCTCAACCGTGAAAAGTTGATAGCTTTTCCTCTAAGATCAGGAACGAGACAAGGATGCCCACTTTTATTTGACACAGTACTGGTCTAGCCAGAGCAGTCAGACAAGAAAAAGAAACAAAAGACATCCAAATCAAAAAGCAAGAATAAAACCATCACAATTTGCAGATGGCATATTGTATACAGAGAGCCCTAAAGACTCCACCAAAAACTATTAGAACTAATAAATGAATCCAGTAAAGTTTAAGGATACAAAATCAACATACAAAAATCGTTGAATTTCTATACACTAACAATGAACGATCAGAAAGAGAAGTTAAGAAAACAATTCCATTTACAACTGCATCAAAAAGAATGAAATATCTAGGAATAAATTTAACCAAAAAGGTGAAAGACCTGTACAATGAAAACTATAACATGTTGATGAAAGAAATTGAAGAAGACATAAATAAATGGAGAGATATTCTGTGCTCAGAATATCTGATTAGAAGAATTCTGGATTAGAAGAATTAATATTGTTAAAATGTCCATACTACCCAAAGCAACCTACAGATTCAATGCAATCCCTATCACAATTCCAATGGCATTTTTCACAGAAATAGAACAAACAATCCTAAAATTTGTATGGAGCTGCAGAAGACCCTGAAGAGCCAGAGCAATCCTGAGAAAGAACTAAGCTGGAGGCATCATGCTATCTGATTTGAAACTATACTACACAGCTACAGTAATCAAAACAGTATGGTTCTGGCATAAAAACAGACACATAGATCAATGGAACAGAACAGAAAGCCCAGAAATGAACCTATGCATATATGACCAATTAATTTAGGACAAAGGAGCCAAGAATATACAATGAGGAAAGGATAATCTCTTCAATAAATGGTGTTAAGAAAACTGGACAGCCACATGCAAAAGAATGACGCTGGACCAACTATCTTAACCATACACAAGAATTAATTCAAAATGGACTACAGACTTGAACATTAGACTTGAAACTGTAAAACTCCTAGAAGAAAACATAGGAAGTAATAAGCTCCTTGACATCAGTCTTGGTGATGATTTTTTGGAGTAGACACCAAAAGCAAAGGCAACAAAAGGAAAAATAAACGAGACTACATCAAACTAAAAAGCTTCTGCACAGCAAAGGAAACTATCAACAAAATGAAGGCAACCTATGGAATGGGAGAAAATATTTACAAATAATATATCTGATAAGGGATTAATATCCAAAACATAAAAAACCTCATACTACTCAATAACAATAAAACCAAACAATCCAATTTAAAAACGGGCAGAGACTCTGAACAGACACTTTTCCAAAGGAGACATACAAATGGACAACAGGTATATGAAAAGGTGCTCAACATCACTAATCACCTGGGAAATGAAAATCAAAACCACAATGAGATATC
Source organism: Aethalodelphis obliquidens (assembly GCF_003676395.1). Classification (NCBI taxonomy): domain Eukaryota; kingdom Metazoa; phylum Chordata; class Mammalia; order Artiodactyla; family Delphinidae; genus Aethalodelphis; species Aethalodelphis obliquidens. The sequence continues at coordinate 1,983,964 of NW_020837965.1, read as the reverse complement.
ACCTAATACCTGTGAGAATGGCTAATAACAAAATGACAAGAATAACAAGTGTTGGCGAGGGTGCGGAGAAAAGGGAACTCTTGTACACTGCTGATGGGAATGTAAATTGGCACAGCTACTGTGGAAAACAGTATGGAGGTTCCTCAAAAAAATCAAAAATAGAACTACCATATAATCCAGCAATTCCACTTCTGGGTATTTATCTGAAGAAAACGAAAACAGTAACTGGACAAGATATAGTCAACCCATGTTCACTGCAACATTGTTTACAATAGCTAACATATGAAAACAACCAAAATGTCTATTGGTGGGTGAAATGGATAAAGAAAATGTGGTAGGTATACACAACAAAATATTACTCAGCCATAAAAAAGAACGAAATCTTGCCATTTGTGACAACATGGATGGACCTTGAAGGCATTAAGCTAAGTGAAATAAATCAGACAGAGAAAAACAAATACTTGTATGATCTCACTTATACGTGAAATCTGAAAAAAAGAAAAAAACAACAGAAACAAAAAACCAAGTTCACAGATACAGAGAACAGATTGGTGGTTGTCAGAAGTGAGGGGAGGGGGAAAATTTATCATCTTAAACATTTTTAAGGGAACAGTTTGGTGGCATTAAGTACAGTCACATGTTTGTGCAATCATCATCACCATCTACCTCCAGAACTCTTTTCATCTTAAAAAACTGAAACTCTGGACTTCCCTGGTGGTGCAGTGGTTAAGAATCCACCTGCCAATGCAGGGGACATGGGTTCAAGCCCTGGTCCGGGAAGTTCCCATATGTCACAGAGCAACTAAGCTCGTGCGTCACAACTACTGAGCCTGCGCTCTAGAGCCCGTGCACCACAACTTCTGAAGCCTGCACGCCTAGAGCCCGTGCTCTGCAACAAGAGAAGCCACCACAATGAGAAGCATGCACACCGCAACGAAGAGCAGCCCCCGCTCACTGCAACTAGAGAAAGCCTGCGCGCAGCAACAAAGATCCAGTGCAGCCTAAATAAATAAATAAATAAATAAATAATATAAAAAAACCCTGAAACTCGGTACCCATTAAAAAATAACTTCCATTCTATCCTCCCTCCAGCTGCTGGCAACCATCATTCTACTTTCTGTCTCTATGTATTTGACTACTCTAGGTCCCACACATAAGTGGAAATGATACAGTATTTGTCATTTTGCAACTGGCTTATTTAACTCAGCATAATGTCCTCAAGGTTCATCCATGTTGCAGCATGTGTTAGAAATTCTTTCTTTCTTAAGGTTGAATAATATTCCATTGTATGTGTATAACCACATTTTGTTTATCCATTCATCTATTGATGGATACTTGGGTTGTTTCTACCTTTCAGCTATTGTGAATGCTGCTGCTATGAGTATGGGCGTACAAATATCTGTTCAAGACCTTGCTTTCAGTTCTTTTGAGCACATACACAGAAGTAAAATTGCTGAATTGATGGTAATTCTGTTTTAAATTTTTTTTAGGAACCACCAGAAGAGGCTGTACCATTTTACCCTCTCACCAATGGTACACACAAGAGTTCCATTTCTCCATATCCTTGCCAAAACTAGTTATTTTCTGCTTTTTTCTTTAAATCTTTTTTTTAAAAATAAATTTGTTTTATTTATTTATTTGGCTGTGTTGGGTCTTCATTTCTGTGTGAGGGCTTTCTCTGGTTGCGGCGAGCAGGGGCCACTCTTCATCGCGGTGCGTGGACCTCTCACTGTTGCGGCCTCTCCTGTTGCGGAGCACAGGCTCCAGATGCGCAGGCTCAGTAGTTGTGGCTCATGGGCCCAGTTGCTCCGCAGCATGTGGGATCTTCCCAGATCAGGGCTCGAACCTGTGTCCCCTGCATTGGCAGGCAGATTCTCAACCACTGCGCCACCCGGGAAGCCCTCTGTTTTTTTTTAAAAATAGTAGCCACCCTAATGAGTATAAGGTGTTATCTCATTATGATTTTGATTTGTACTTCTTTTATGATTAGTGATGTTGAGCATCTTTCCACGTGCTTATTGACCATTTGTGTATCTTTGGAGAAATGTCTATTCCAGTCCTTTGCCCATTTTTATCTTCTTTTTTTTTTTTTGATGTTGGGGGTAGGAATTAATTAATTAATTTATTTATTTTTGCTGTGTTGGGTCTTCGTTTCTGTGCAAGGGCTTTCTCTGGTTGTGGCAAGCGGGGGCCAGTCTTCATCGTGGTGTGCGGGCCTCAAGCGGGGGCCACTCTTCATCGCGGTGTGCGGGCCTCTCACTACCGCGGCCTCTCTTGTTGCGGAGCACAGGCTCCAGACGCGCAGGCTCAGTAGTTGTGGCTCACGGGCCCAGTTGCTCCACGGCATGTGGGATCTTCCCAGACCAGGGCTCGAAGCCGTGTCCCCTGCATTAGCAGGCAGATTCTCAACCACTGCGCCACCAGGGAAGCCCCCTGCTCATTTTTAAATCAGGTTGATTGGTTTTTGTTGTTGAGGCAATCTATAATCTTTACATCAGTCCTGCAAGATTGATGTTTTTATGCTTATTGTACAGATGAGAAAACTGACACTCAAAGAGGTTATGTGATTAGCCCATGGTTGCCAACTGGGAAGTGGTGGAGCCCAGACAGGTCACGCTAACTTCAGAGTTATGCTCTTCCTAGTTTACACTGGAATTCTTACAGAAGTTAGGTATTGTAACTGATGATGACAGTGATACTACCATACGGCACTGAACTTGAAGGAAGAGGAAGGAAGGAAGGTGAAAGGTAATAAGGGTTGAGAGAACTTTAGTTTTGTTTTCGAGAACATAGTACAAACAAATAAAAAGTGTAACATATGACTCCAGAACCATAATGATAAATTTTAAACTATAATCAATACTAGGCAGAGCTCTAATATTAGGGTACAGTGTCCAGTTTCAGGTACTGTACAATTTAAGAGGAGCCTGAAGAATTCATGGAGAGCTTGGGAGAGAATAAAAAAGACAGTTCAGTTTTGAAAAGCAAAACCTAAACTGTGTGGTAAAGTTAAAGTGCCCCAATTCATTGGTATAGAGAAAAAAAAAAAGCTGAAGGATAATGTTTTTCAAAAACTAAACCTCATTTTAACTTTGTTCCCTTATAATGAGATCCTTGGATGTGGTCTAAAATAGAACATCTTTATCCTGAATTCTTCACTGTAACAGAATACAGCAAGGTTATGAATGTGTATGAGGTTGTTATCTGAAGGGTAATGACCAGTCATTCTTTATTTTATAGGAAGTAGTTTTAAAATATTGCCAGAAATAGGTTAGAAATACTAGGTAATTTATAAGGTAGGTGTGATTCTAATTTTGAAGTTTATTTAATAATAAAATGCATTATTTGTGAAATTTTCATTGAAAGATTTCATCTTCTGAGGTTAAGCATTTTACCTGAAGCCAGAAGAATAGAGGGAATAAACTATTTTCCAGAAAAATTTTATGTGTGTTATGTATTCTTTTCTTAAGGGCGGGTATTACAAAGTAATGAAGTATTTTAGATGTTGCTAGGAATTTAAGAAATTTACAGAACGTAATCCTGCCTTCAAGGAGTTTCTGGTCACACTGAAGAGACAGTTCACCCTAGAAGTAAGTAGTGATAAAAGATGACAAAATACAGTGAAGTGTTGAACGTTGTGATATAAAATGTAAGTGCTCTAGGGATTTAAAACATGGCAAGATACATGGAATTATGTGAGTAAGGATTATTGGAGGGGACAAAACTTAACTGGATCCTTAAAGGATAAGAAGCATTTGCATGTGTGGATAGGTATTCCAGATATGGCCGAAGAATACACAAAGAAAGAAATATGAAAATCCACTCATTCACCTATTCGATCTGAATTTCTTAAGTCCCTACTATGGGCTGGGCACTATGCTAAGCCTTGGGGTTTCAGAGTCAAATCACAGCTGACCCTTGCCTTCCAGGGAATTACAGTCTAATGGAGGAAACAGTCAAGTAATCCCTAAGGATACTAGAGTGTTGTAAGTGTCACAGTAGAGGTAATCAGAATTTCATTGGAGCATAGTCAGAAAGTGTCTCTATCAGACTGGGCATGCGAATGGGCAAGAGGAGGCAATGGTGTGCAGGCACAGGAAACTCTACATACAAATAAAGGCACAGAGAAGAAATATGCCGTACGATTGGGGTGAGACTACCGCTTAGCTTCCACGGTTTTCACAAGATGTCACCTGTGTCACCTGCTTTCCAAAGCATATAGATGCATCTTCAACCAGTAAAGTAGAAGACTAGGTGTCCGGGCTTTTGCCTAAGAGCACAGCGAGCTCTTACTAAGCAATCAATTGAGAGAAGTTGTATTTTCGGGGTGTCTAAGGCACATGCAATCCATCCAGTCCTCTAAATAACCAATTATCTTACCCTTGGATTATGCTGGACCACAAAGAAACTAAGGTTACGTTAGTTTTGTCCTTCACAAAACCGTCTTCATTGATTTGCACTGAAATATTCTGCCTTCATGTTGGTCATGCCAAGAAAGACGACCTACTTCTGTTATGTTAGGTTGCTGAGGGCACTATTACTTCATTCAGTGTCCTCTACCTAAAGTAGGAAAATACTTCTTTTGGAGTAAGAGCTAGGAAAAAGCTTAATTTTCCCCCAGAGTATTTTTCCCTTCTTTATAATGAGAACTATATACTTTTATTTATCACACTTCCCTTTTTGTCCTGGTTGTTAGGAGATTCAGAACCAAATGTAACCTCAATTATAGTAATTTTCTTTGGTCTCATATTTGGAAATTTTGAAATATCTTTTTTCGGCCTTGATTTTCCCTTTATATTTTATTATTCTATTGCACATGGTTTTATATTTTAAGACTCTGCTAGAGATGAAAAGTCTATGCTGTACCTGCCTAGCTACAGTCTCACCTGAAGAAAACTGCCAGAAATGCATGCGTTGGCAGCTTCTCATCACATGATCGTGCTAACAGCAGAAGCAGCCTGGCATCTGGAAGGCAGCAGCCGCCTACCTTTTGTTCTGCACACCAGTGACACTTTGCTGGATGAATGAATGGAAAATATTTTGATTCTGTCTTTTAAAGCTGAATGCAGAAAGTGGGGAGAGAAAGAATCTCACAGAGAGGTCGAGCCATGAGTATGGCAGAGCTGCTAACCTGGGAACAACGGAAGCCAGTTGCCGAGCAACTGGTCATAGGATGGACTAACAGACTCGCTGTTTAGCCACTATAGCTGCTAACTGTCCCAAGTAATGTTGCAGATTTTCACGAGGTCTGGTTCTTGAGACCGTTTCTTCCCTGTGCTTATGTAACTTTCGGTAACAGAGGTAAACTGAGGGTATCTCTCGTCTCAACAATCAAAAGGCTATATTGTAGACGACCCAAATCCTCTGCATAAAAAGAGGAGGGTAAGAATATGTACCATGCATGATGGTGACTTACACTGGAGGACAGTAGAAGGGAGGAGTAAATATAAAATAGAACGCCTGAGAGAAGTCACATTTCTAAACATTGCACATTACAATGGCTGATAAGTAACTATAAACAAATCATTATCTAATAAAATTTGCAGCTCAGCCATGAAGAAATTAAAAAATAGCTTGTCAAATTCCAAAATATCTTCATTTTGGACTTGTCACATGGGAAGCAAATTAGAAGTGAATGGCGGGGGGGAAAAACCTCAAAGTCATTTTTCAGTCCAGCTGATATAAAAAAAAGAGTGATTTGTCTACCCAATAGCAAAAACCAACCAACAAACAAGTAACACTAAAACAGCAACTTCTAACCAGCTGACTTTTCTCTTCACACCCTCTTACAACCAGGTCGGCTTTCCCAGGTATATCCCCATTTTATACTGGGGATACGTGCTATGTTTTATTGATGTAGCTAAAGGGACATTCCACAATTCAAGCTGCTCCTCTCTGGTATCACATAACTAGTTATCCTGGGTTTAAGTTTCAAGAGAAGAGGGCTCCTTGATACTTACAGAAGCCCTAAATGGACATACTTGCATGTGCAAAAGGCAAGAACAAAGAACTACAGGAGACTGTTGTTTTACTAGTGATGCTCTTCATTCTGGGGACTTAAGAGAATCTGAGTCTTTTGCCTTATTATCATAACTTGAAAGGATACAGAATAAATACCAATGCCAACCATGCCAACAGGGCAATATACTGCAAGTCACCTTTCTCCACGCCCTGCATTACCTACCTACACTCTTTGCGACCCAGTTCAAATTCTACAGATCAGGCAAGCAGAGCTGTAAATATTTCCATGGGCAAAACTTGTTTTTTCCAAAGACAGGCATGGCTTAGCATGCTGTTTCCTTTCTTTAGAACTTTTAGGGGCAATTATGTCCTACGGATAAAAGGATGGTAAAGCAAAGGTATGTCCCTATAACAAGCATCTCATTGAAGCTAGAAGCACGATGTGTGGGTTCATGGGATGAATAACCACAGAGTATAGATTGATAACTTGTAGTGATAAGTATAAAGACTCCCAGAGTATGGCAACGTTATACTGGTTACTTGCCCAATTCAGAACTACAAGAACAAACAGGATCTTTTTCCACTCAAAGTGAATGGATATTACACAGGACAGCACAAATCTGCTACAAGATGCAGTGGCAGGTACAGCTCTAACAGTGCACGGTGCCAGGCATTTTTTCCAGGAGGCATGTGTGCTTCTGTAAGGTAAATGTAAGTTGAGAAAGGAGCCAATGCACTTCCCTTGTCTCTTAGTAACAAAGTAGTAATTGTTAACAATTGAAGAATCATCACTCCTCTTTTGGGGCTTTGCCAGCTCAGCAAGAGACAATATCAGTTTTCAGATGTTACCTCAGTAGTCCATTTCTTAATCTGTTTCAGAAATAGAGTTCCCTGGTTTTCTTTAAGGCAAATGAACTCCCTTTGGGTGGGTTCTTAGAAGTACCCACCTTTTTCCCCCACAAGCTGAAATCCAGGCTGTTTCCTCCCCCATTTCCAACCAGGTTGTTCAGCTATGTTTGAGTTTTGTTGCTGAATGTAGAAAGAGTTACTAAATGAAATGAAAGAGGCCTCAGGACAGGAAAGCATGAAATTTCAATGGCTGGCAGCCAGGCGATCTTGCCATGTAGAGGGATCCACATCCTTCTTGTGTGGCTGCAGCCAGACTGAGACTAGCAAAACACATACTGTTAAAACATCACTTGTGCAATACAGCCTATAATGAAGTAAGTACTGTGACCAGTTGCTTAGAACTGGGTGATACAAACCTAATTGATTCAGATTTTTTCCTGGTTCCTTGTACTACAAATCAAAGTTATTCTTCCTGCTGATGTCTGTTCTAAGAACGTGCATGTCGGGTATGGTGTGCAACGGTCCGCACGGCCGAGGAGGATGTAAGAACGAGGCCTGGCAGGCAGAAGTTGATTTTACTTGCAGGTCCCAGAGAGGGGGTCACTGCACGCCACGCAGGGTCACAGGGGCAAACGTCAGCGTGCTCAGGAGACAGAAGACAGGAGTGAGGGGAAAGTCTAGGCCAGAGCCTTATTTGGGGTTTCCTTGGGAAAGGCTAGGCAGGGCAGGGTAAACAGCTTAGGACTGGCTAGTTTAAATAATTCGGGCGGGCTTTGGGCTATAGGGGTGGTCTCTAGTTGCCTGGCTCCTGGCGCTGGAGTGATTTAGGGCAAGGGAAATTTTGACTTGCCATGTGAGAGTTAGATAAGGAGGTGGTCGGGGATATAAATGTAGGATTGGCTGGTTTGTGTGTGAAAGGCATGCTTGTGGGCAAGTTGTTATTATCTTTAGGAATTAGCTCGCCTGGCAGGGGCAGTCTGTAAGGTCCCCAAATGCCAAAGCAACAAGAATACAGAACGTATAGTTAAGATACTTGACTCTGTGACGAATGGATGTCAAATTGACAATAAAGAATCCAAGAAGACACAGAATAATGCATATATTTAAATACGACACTTGCCTGGGGCAGCATATTGGGGGTCTTAAATAGTCTTGAGTCCCCAATATCCTTCAGCACCTCTCATTTTTTGATAAGAACAACTGATGCTTTGTCAGTCTTATATATAACATGCTAGGCAAACACATGTCAAATCCTTGAATTTAACCCGACTGCCTCTCTAAACCCATATATGAAGAGGTTCTAGGACTGTCACAGCTGGTGGTGACATTCATTCATGACTGTGGATGGGATGAAGGGGTCTCTGCCCAAGCAGTGATTCTGTCTACACTGCATTTAGACAAAAATAAAGCACGCATCTGGGTGATGGGCTGTGGACTCTGGGGTTCTGCCTCTTCACTTTGTAAATTACCTAACTCCCCTGATCAAGGAGAGGCAGCCCACTGCCATCTGCCATCTGCCAGGCCTGCCCCTGGAGTCTCCCAGCAGTATGCTGCACCTACTGTCTCTGGGTTCACACACATCTGGCATGTGGTCTCACCACCTCAATACAGCATCCCCCATCTTTATGTACAGCTCAGGCTCAGTGGGGCTGTGTTTGCAACACAGATTTAAGTGTTGAGAGATGGGCTCTTTCCCAAGGCTTTTTTGCTGATGATCCTATTTTGCCATGTAATGTTCTGGGTGGATTGTAAGGGATACTAGTGAAATAGGTTCAAGGAAAGTGATATTACAACCGAGGCCAGTCCAAGTCTCACAGTCCTGGAAACGGACGGACATTAGTGCTTCTTGGCAGGCTGCTGGTTTGGTTTGGAGCTTGATGTCATATTCATTCTTCTGGCTGCCAGTCTCCTGAAGGAAATATTGACCTTCTTGCTTTAGCTTTCTATAATATATGTTATTAGTGATGAACACATCACCGGATAGGCTGCTTAGTATCAGGATTAAAGGACCATTGGTTAAGTATTACCAATGCAACTCTGGTTGTTTTCAGTTTCTCTGGTACATTTTGGTAGGTAGATGACCAAGCCATGGATTTGGTGTTCCCTTCTCTCTTCTCATTCCTTTTTGGAAAGAGTTTAGATGGGCTGGGGAAAGATATTTGAAGCTTTCTGATCCAATGTAAATGAATCCTGTGGTGGGTAAATAATTTTCCTCCCTCCTTCGCTCTCCTGGGGTAGTTTGATGAATAATGCTTCTCAAATAAGTTTATAAATATTCCCCTAGAGGTAAGAAGAGTATTAAGCTCATAGCAGGTGTGCCATTAATGCTTTAGTGTGTAGGGTAGAGCAAAGAGGAAAGAAATCATCAAAACTTTGCAGTTTCATTGAATTTTCTGGAAAGTTTTGAAGGCGATAGCTGGGAATAAAATACTGGGGGTAGCACTGATGAAGTGTGGGTACAGCCTCACATGATCAAAGTCAGGCCATTTCTTTAATGTAGGAGCTTTTTTTTGGATGAGTGGTAGGATGGGGTTTATAGTTCGTTTTGCTGCCCATTATAGTATATGCTTATATTAAGTAACTCAGAAAGAAGCTTAATCAATCTCACAAAAAAATTTTTAAAAATGTGTTCCCTGCCTGTCTCCCATTAGCTGAAAATCCAGTTCACAAACTATCCAGCGGTAGTCTAAAAGCCTTTTTAATAATAAATATCTTTAATAAAAAATATTCTCTTTAGATGCTATTGTAATTTGATCTTCAAATGTCATGCTTTTCAGTATAGTCTGTTACATTTTACCTGTGAATAACTCAATTTTGGCTTTAGTTTCTTTCTCTGGCCTGAATGTCCCCATACTTTTCATCAAATGCCTCCATAATAGTAAGGAAATTTCTTACTGCCACAGTGCCACCTACTGGTAGGTCAACATAGAAGCAAGCTAGCAGTAGTTTGACCCACAGATTTGGAGAGTCCTTCTGAGCTCTGGTTTTATAAAATGCCAATTTCCTTGTCATTTTGAGAAAATATCACTTCTCTTGACAGCTATTAAGTCTCTTGCTGTGGCGTAAAGTCAGCAAGTTATAATTTAAAAAATGCTCTTATTTCTTACTGTTACCTTAAATTGGCCCTGACTTCACCGACTTTGATTTTCTCTGTCCTATAACTGTAGCAAGGGCTCCAGACTGTGTGGGCAAGGGTTTGGATCTGGCAAAAATAACTTGGGGAGCGTCCAAAGATCCTGAAAAATGTAAAAAAAATCCCCACTTAACACTTTATTTAATCTTGGCTGAAAGGACAAGAGGTCAAATCTAAAATTAGACTTTAGGGGATCATCATTCTCCCCGATGTTGGCGTGCCATTTCCAGCCAAACATCATAGCCATCCTCTCTCTCTTGCTTTCTAACATCATTAAAAGTGGGTAGTAGACCCAAATTCTTGTCCCTTTGACTCTGGGGAGAGAAGAACGTTTTGGGAGCAATAAAGGGTATAAGACACTAGGGCAAGCATCTCAAGAGTTTATTTTTATTATTAATTTATTATACTCCAAATCCACCCGGGATCTCCAACAACTATACAACGCATGTGAAACGAACAAGAATCTGATAGTGAAAATAGGTCAGTCTGCTGAGAGCTGCCAGGCAAATAATTTCATTTGAAAGTCAAAGTGATTTCTAGATCCTTAGGGTTTGGGCTCCACTGGGTTTACTTTATATTAAAATAAGTTCCTTTCTCTTGTTGTCTCACTTAGAGACAACGAAGTGGGCAGGCAGAGGCACACTGACGTGCTGCTGCCTTGTCCCCACGCAAAGAGCATAAAGCTACCCTGAATTTTACCAGGGTCCGAAATGATAAACGCTTAACGCGGGACACTGCTTCTCACTCCTTGTAGATGTAATCCAGCATTGGTGTTCAAAAGGTGGTATGGTCCCTTCCTCCAACTACAGATCTACAAGAGCTTAAAAAAAAAAAAAAAAAAAAAAAAGTTGGGCGGAGTGCATATAGAGGCTGGGCTCCAGGACAGGAAAAGTTTAGGCATAAGCTAAGCGGCTGGGATGAGGGCAGCTGGTATGGCTTCAGGCCCTACAACAATGGTAGTTTACACCATCAAATCAGCATGAGAGAAATGCCAGTTATCTAATCTGTTGCTCTCTGCTATTTTAGTTCACCATCACCACTTCAGACCTCAAGAAGAACACCATGGTTATAAAGAAGGAAGGCCAATGGCTTTGGCTTTGAGCCAAAGGCCCTCACTCCGGCTTCCTTCTCAGATTTCCAAATCTGCTGACTCTACACCTTCCCCTTCTATAGCAAACACAGAATATATAGCCTGAGGTAGGGAAGTCAAGGAAAGTTAACACTCATGGAGCATTCCAGGCACTCTGCTAAGAGCTTTCCCATTCACTACCTCATTTAATGTTCATAGTAACAAGAATGCCACTAGGCCACCATCAGCGGGAAAGGACTGACTTGCTTTTCAACAGCGCCCTGGGATGAACCACTATCTATCTCATTCAGACTATCTGACGAACAAGGTCGCACAGCTTGAAGGCCTGGTTGGGCTAGACTTAAAGAAGGGTCAAGGGGTCAGGAAGCAGACTTTTGCTATATTCACGGACTCAATAACTGAGTTAACCAGACCAGACAGGGGCTAAATACCTTTCATAGTCAGTCTAGTGATTCCTATACACGCAAAACTTCCCAGCTCTCAGAGAGATGTGTAAACGTTTTGACTTATTAGGGGTTGTTCTTCCTTCTTGTGGGTTTAAAGAAAAATGTTTTTAATAGCAACCTAACCTTCTCCCTGTTAAAGGACATGCTTCTAAACCCCTAGAATAACACCTTTAAATCTATGTGTAATAAAGAAAAACATAATTTGTAGGTGAAACACTTAAGTGCCAGGTAGTTATTTACTAGCTCTATAAATGACTCTAAAGGGTTAGTTATTATTATGTTGCTAAGGTAAAACATTTATTGGGAAGTATGGAAAATGCCTGAACCTTGCTACATCATGTTCATCAGCATTTCTTTAAGTATCAGGAACACCAGGAAAGTCATAGAAGAGGAACAAATTCAAAGGACTTTAGAGGCCCAGAGTCATTTGGAGACAACAGCAGTAAACAGCAGGCTACCTAAACAAGGTGAGAAGAATACTGCACTTACCTTAAGGTAGAAGCAGGGAGAAAAGATAGATACTAGAAGCCAGGGAGAAGTACAACTCCTCCTTGCTCTGTGGTTTTATACTGATACCAAATTCAGTACAACTGTTACAAAAACTTCTAAGTACCGTCAACAGTCGGTAAACACTAATTCATGATCAAGATGCTGAAAGTATGACCCACCTGTCCCTCAAATTTCAACTTGCTCACCCAGAGTGCATGCAAAGAGTTCAATTCCATACTTAATGTATCAATTAGACACACAAATGAAATACGCAGGTTTCCTGGATCTACTCAGCTTTGGAAGCGTCTCCAGCCTCAGCAAATCTGAAGAGCTACAGAGGCTCTAAAAGCCGTCTCTCATGGGAACCCTGCAACTAGTCCACGGTTCTCTTAGCCACTCACTTCTCAGGCCATAAGAGTTCCAAGGCGGAGATTTCACTTCCTTAAAAATAACTACCATCTTCTAGCAATTCTGTTTTTGGGGAAAGGGGGGTTTATATTCCCATCAAATATTTCTGGAATTCAGGTTCAAAGAGTTTAAGTGGAAAACAAGATCTTTATACTCTTTTCACATTATTACCTGACTTGGGTGCAGTTATAGAGCCTTTCTCTGTATACTGCTTCCTTTAAACCTCACAGTAAGCCTATGAGGTATATGGAATTATCCCCATAATACAGTCAAACTAACCAGGCTCCTTAGCGATCTTGTAATCATTTGAAGGTGTATTACGTCACACACACACACACACACACACACACACACACACACACACACACACACACCCTTGCACCCTGCCCTTAAGCTCCTCGATGGCCCCCTACTGCTCTCAAGAACAAGTTCCCTCCCCGGCTCCTAGGCTGGCCCTGCTACCTCTACAGCCTATTCTCTTGCCACTCCCGGCTCAGATCCCAGTCCTCAGGACGAGGGCTCCCTGAACACAGCACCTTTTCACCACCCGCCCCCTTCCCTCAACTGGCCTTTGCCCACATTGTTCCCTCTTCCTGGAACTCCTTCCACCCCGCACCTCCCCTCTCCCGGCTGACCTGTCTACAGTCAAACCCCAGCTTAGATGCTTCTTCCTCTAGGAAGTCCTCCCCAACCCCTAAAGAGCCGGGGTCAGGTTGGCCCTTGGGTTCAAACACTGCTCCACCATTCACTAGCTGTGAGATTTGAGATAACGTTTCATAATCTGTCTGTGTCTTTATTTCTTCAGCCGTAAAACGAGGACTACAGCTGCTACGTTATATGCATGCTTTGTGAACAAACGTTAAGCGTTCAGAAGTGCGCCTGACACACAGCGATGCGCCAAGGCTGTCTGTTGTCATTCTCTGCGTCCCCAGTGCCAGACATCCCTCCCCACCCCACACAGCAGGCTCCCGCTGACCTCCCTCTTTCCCGGCCTCTAGGCTCCCTGACAGCTGGGACTGTCTAGTTCACCCTTTACGCACCCCAGTGCCCAGCATGTTACTTTCTCCACAGGAGGTGCTCAAAAAAAAAAACACTTGTGGAGTTGAATCCAAGTGGATTTGCTTTCAGTCTTCTGATTACCTATTAGTATATTTTTATGAATTATTCCTCACAGAAAACTATCCCTGGACCAATGATGCCTGACTTCTATGTTGAGAGGCTTGAGGTCCTCAGCAACTACCTGGCAACCTGACATTAGCATGACAGGACGCAGATTAGACCACAGCTCCAGCTCTGCATGCCTGGATCGTCTCCCACAGGCCCCTTGACTTCCTGAGCTTCTGTTTTCTCATGTGGAGGTGACAAAGCTATACCTCACAGGGTTGTGGTGAGGATTTAGTGTGAGATACTACATGTGGAAATACCATAGAAACAGTAGAACACCAGTCAAATACAGGCTTTTTACTAAATGCTGCAAATCTGATAACATTCTACCAGACGGGGAAATTTTGCCTACCCCAAACTAGTTCTGGAAAACCATTTCATCCTAAAATGTCACTGTCATTTGGAAGAAGAGAGTAACAAAATGCCCACTTGCCAGTGCTCCAGAGGCCTGGATGCTTCGTTCTCTGAGCTGGAGCTCTCTTCAGAGGCAGGAGAGAACTTGCTGGCCCAGACCCTGCCCGCTGTCCCACCTGGAACTGACCTGTGGAGCTGGTGATGGGCACAAAGGCTGCAGAGTTAAGGCTGCTCTGGAGTCCGTCCAGCTGTCCTTCTGTGGAGGACGCTCTGAAACACAAGCAGCTTGGTTAGACCTGAAGACAGAAAGGTGAGGTCAACTACAGTCCTGCAATGGCTCTGCCTCTTGCTTTTGGTGTTGCCACTCATTCCCTTTCTTCTTTCAAGTCAAATGTCGTCTTATCAGAAAGAACTTCTAAGACCAACCTATCCCCTACTTCTGAAATGTTACATATTTTAAAATTTATTGTCCATCTCTCCCCATTGGAACACAGCTTCAAGAAAGCACGGGCTTTGATCACTACTGTGTCCCCAGTGCCTAAGCATTCAACAAATACTTACTGAATGAATAAATTAAGTTCCTGGTATTGACTTGGATAAATCATAAGTAAAGACATTAAAAAAAAAAAAGTTTCACGTAGAGCAGTGATTCTCAACTGGGGGAGGGAGGGGGGCAGATTTTGCTTCCTCCCCCCACCCTCTCACAGGGGACACTTGGTGATGTTGAGATATCTGTGGTTGTCACAACTGCGGGGCCTACGGCATCCAGTGGGTAGAGGCCAGGAATGGTGCTAAGCCTTTCCTACGGTGCACTAGAAAGTGCCCCAAAACAAAGAATATTCTGGTCCAAGATGTCAGCTGTGCCGAGGTTGAGAAGCCATATCCAGAGGCACCTCCCCTCGTGCCACCGTTGACAAGAGATAGGACAGAGTCTATTAGATTCTTTGGGCACAGTTTCCCCAGCCACTTGTCTTAGAAGTTCTATGACTGGCCTGACGCCCTACAGACCACGCCAGGTCTCCCTGTTATAGGCTCTTACAGCTTTGTCATTCTTTCATTGCATTTACCAAAATTATAGAACCGTGTAACTGGTCGCTTAACAGCTGTCATCCTTGCTAGAATGTGCGTTCAGTCTCATTCAGTGTTGTATCCATAGCTCCTAATATTGCATTTTGCACATACTAGGTACTTAATAAATATTTTTTGAAGTAATCTCACCCACTGCCCCATTAATACACTTATTTGTTGGGCCCATCTCCCTTGACTTTAGCTGACATGTAACAATTTTACCTGGGAGATTCAAGTTCTCATACTCGGTTCTTTATTTGTTGAGCAGCATCCAACCCAACCTGTAGTACCTTCGCCCAACACTACTTTTCCATTTACTCACTCAAGCAAAAAATACTCATTAAGCATTCCTGCGCTTGGTGCTAGTGAGGAGGTAGGCATTTGGCAAATCCATAAGATACAAACTGTGTGATAAATGCTACGGAGAAAAAGCACAAGGTGTTATGAGAGAATGAAACAGGGAACCTGATTTAGATGGCGAGGAGAAAGGGATTTCCCTGGTGGCCTAGTGGTTAGGATTCAGGCTTTTACTGCCGTGGCCCAGGATCAACCCCTCCCTGGTCAGGGAACAGAGATCCCCCAAGTCACGCTGCGCGGCCAAAAGAAAAAACCTCTTCAAAAAATAAATAAATAGGGCTTCCCTGGTGGCGCAGTGGTTAAGAATCCATCTGCCAACGCAAGGGCGGGTTCGAGCCCTGGTCCAGGAAGATCCCACATGCCGCAGAGTAACTAAGCCTGTGTGCCACAACTACTGAGCCTGCACTCTAGAACTCCCATGCCACAACTACTGAGCCCGTGTGCCACAACTACTGAAGCCCGCGTGCCTAGAGCCTGTGCTCCGCAACAAGAGAAGCCACCGCAATGAGAAGCCCGCGCACCGCAACGAAGAGTAGCCCCCGCTCGCCACAACTAGAGAAAGCCCGCGCACAGCCAAAAATAAATAAATGAATGAAAAATTTAAAATAAATAAATAAATGAAATTTTAACTAACTAAATAAAAACCATTAGTTGTGTACATGGTGAGGAGAGTGGTCAAGGATGGCCTTTCTGAGGAAATCGTGCTTCAGGCACGTCCTGAAGTCAGGAGAAGCAGGCATTAGCCAAGAGCAGGGAACAGGAAAGAGCCTTTCACGGAGAAGAAATGTCCATCTAATGATTCTGAGGCAGAAAGGGGCTTAGAATGTCCTGGGAGACTTTAAAGACCATCAGAGTGTGTGCGTGGGTGGTGGTTAGTCAGGCAGTGTTTGCCAAACATCCCTGACGGGAATCACCTGGGCTCGCCTGTCAGTCACACAGCTTTCCAGGCCCTTCACTTGGAGATTCTGATTCAGTGGTCTGGGATAGGCCTTGAGAACTCAGGCTTTTTTTAGCGCCCCAGGTGCCCAGGTGATTCATATCACCAGAGAAGTCAGGGAAACACTGACTGGTGAGTAGAGGAAGGTGGGATGGGAAGCGCTGGGAGAGGCTTAGGTGCCCAGGTGGTCCCTACACCCCTGATGGAGATGTGCCACTTGAGAACACACCCCAGCAGCGATGCAAGGATCACACTGTCTCACAGCCCTTCCCCTCTAGCGAGCCTCGATCCAGGCGCTGCCCACTCCTTTCCACTTTCGCTTTGAGGACAGGGGAACCACAGAGGCAAAAAGAAGAGAAAGGAGCAGAGGGCTTTTTCCCTTTTCCTAAGCCTCAGCCTCGGAGAGCTACATCTGGAATGCGTATGCAATTTATTTAAGCCCCTTATGAACCCAAAAAACCATCCAAAGCATCTGTAGGCCGATATTTGTGCTTCCAGGTCCAAGTGAAAAAGGCAAAGTTCTGGAGGGCCTAGGATGGGCTCTTTCCTTTATAAAAGTTAAAAAACCCAAAGGCCCATTCACTTGTGTTAGGAGAAGCTAAGTCAAGAAAACTTACGGGGCTGATCTCAGTGTCCTGGAGGAAGCCCTAGTGTTAGCAGTAAAAAGGGAAGCAGGCAGGCGACATTTTGGAGGCAGGAGAATACGGGCAGGGAACAGAAAGCTTCCGGAGGCATGTGAAGAGTCCCTGGGGGTTTAGAGCTAGTGACTTCTATCTCCTCTCCTCTCTGGAATTCCTCTCCCACCCTTCACCTTTACAGGCTTCCTCCTCTTCCTCACCCAAGATCTCCTGCCCCTGTGTCCCCTTTGTACCCAGTTCTACTCACTCTTCCATCCTCCTCCCTCCAGCAACTCCCACCACAGGCCTCAGGAGCCATTGCTGATTCCGACTTTGAACATTCTGAACGGTCCTACTGTTTCTCGCACGAGGTCCCCTTCTCCCCAGTGGAGGAGAAATGTGTCCACAGATGTCCAAGGGGAAACTCAGAGTAAATTTTTCCATAGAGACACTGGTACACAAAATGGTTTGGGTTTATGTTATTACAACTTTAGGCACATCATGGGTAAATATGCTTTTGCTGTGATAACATCATTTCCTTGGGAAAATATGTTCCAACTTCTGGACAAACCACTCCGAAATGAGAACTTTTAAAACATCGCTTGTCTAGAGGCTGTATGTTAATTTGCACTTGCTGATCTGCTTCTGCAATGATTCTTTGCTGCTTTCCTGAAAGTACTTGTGTTTTAGGAAGTATTTACATAGAAAGGTATGTATATGTTCCCTTGGTTGTTTCTTTTCTTTTTTTAAAAAAAAATAAATTTATTTATTTTTGGCTATGTTGGGTCTGTTGCTGTGTGCTGGCTTTCTCTAGTTGTGGCGAGTGGGGGCCACTCTTCCTTGTGGTGTTTGGGCTTCTCATTGCGGTGGCTTCTCTTGTTACGGAGCACGGGCTCTAGGCACACGGGCTTCAGTAGTTGTGGCACGCGGGCTCAGTAGTTGTGGTGCACGGCCTTAGTTGCTCCGCTGCATGTGGGATCTTCCAGGACCAGGGATTGATCCCATGTCCCCTGCATTGGCAGGCGGATTCTTAACCACTGCACCACCAGGGAAGTACCCCCCTTGGTTGTTTCTAAGTCTGTTACTGGGCTTTGACATTAAGGTAACAGGACCTACGTCATAGGGTTGTTGAGGATTAAATAAGATGGTGGATGTAAAGCACATCCTAGTACAGTGTTGGGTTTTACATTAAGGGCTAAATAAACATTAACTATTACTAGTATTTTTATTTTTACTTAGGAATATTGACAATCTTTGCATTCACTATAAGCCTATCTACATAAAAAATATTAAGTTGGATGACTCATTGATTCTAATTCAGTATGGATTATTGGTGCTAAACTGTAGAAGAATGACCACAGATATTCAGAACTTGCAACTTAACAGTGATTTGCTATTGAAGTCAAAAGGTAATTATTGGCAACCTACCAGTCAGAAATCAAAATCAGTCAAAATTACTCTTAAACTCCCTTTGGAAGAGAGGTCTCATTTGAGGTTGACAACCTGTCTCTTAATAAAGCTAATACACATCTTTTTCCCCTGCCAGCATCAGAATTAATCACTGTTTCTTCAACTGTGCACCAAATGAAGTAGCTGGCTTGTCATACAGAATATGCGTCTTTAAGCATGAGAATTACACATAGTACAGTGGGATGCTCTTCCTATAAGAGAAGCATGCATCTCCCATCTTGTCCTGAGGGGAATATCAAGTAGAATCAGCCACTATCGAAATTGTACTTTCTCTTTCTCTCTGAATAGCTGAATGTGCAAAGTTAAATGTGTGTTGGATGCAGCTACATTGTGGTGTTCTGATCACAGTACAAATGGCATACAAAGAGGTGGCTAAAGATGAATTCAGAAAAATGAGTTATAAAAGTATGCAGGGACTTCCCTGGTGATCCAGTGGGTAAGACTCCCCGCTCCCAATGCATGGGGCCTGGGTTCGATCCCTGGTCAGGGAACTAGATCCCTCACGCATGCCACAACTAAGAATCCCCATGTCACAACTAAGGGCCTGCAAGCCACAGCTAGGACCTGGAGCAGCCAAAATAAATTAAAAAAAAAAAAAGTTCAAGAGTTTTGCGGTGAGAAATACTGAAAAGATGGGATGAGAAAGGTGCCGTTAACGTTATATCACACAAAAGTTAGAGTTCAAACCAAGAAGAGTGCTAGGTATGACTATCTGATCCTGTAGTTTTCCTTAATTGTTATTCTCGGAAATGGTGCAAGTTCTAGGAGACGGAAAGGAGATGTAGTCAAAGGTTGAGTGTTAGAGGCTTACTACAATCTCAGCTGTGGTCATGGGCTTAGTTCAGACCCTTCTCTGCAGGTGAACTGTCTCTAATCATCAAAAGCTGCTGAAGGACAGGATTCCTGATTGACGGAGCCACTTAAAAACTGAAATAAGATATGTGGCCATATACAGTGGCAATGAAGAATTAGAAGACCTCCATTACCAGTGACATCTCCATGAAGGCAGGAACTTTCCTTGGGACGTGTTCATAGCTAGTACCTAAAGAGTTTCCTTAAAAATTAAATATGTACTTCCTAACCCAGAATTCAATTCACTTGCTCCATTTCTCTCTACTCCTCTTGCCTCTTCCATTTTCCTGCAGCCCAAGAAAGATCCTGATATGGGCATTGAGGGGAAACAGCTCTTCTGGGCCTTTCAAAGATGTTGTTCAATGATACGTTACAAACAAATCATATCTCTGTAAGTGGAAATATTGTCTTTAATAAATACTGCATTTATTATTTTGAAAGACTTCTTGTAGTGCAAGTCTCTACTTAGGGAATACAAGCTAATCAAATGGCTGGCTAGCAGTTCCACTGGCATCAAGACCACACCATACAGCAGGCCTATATAACATGCCATCACCAAGGAGGGTTATAATGAGTAAAACCCCCATTATCCATTTTGCTGGTAAGGGTGATGTGTCTTTTCATGGGTCTGTATTTCCTTTATTTGTGGTTTCCTCCCCACACCCCACCCCAGGCCATTATTTTAATCAGTGGAAGCTTTCCTGAAAGTGATATTCTTTCTTTAAGATCTGTTTTGTTCATTACTTCACAAGGTTGACTGTGGTTTGGTGCTATATTTCAAGGCTTTCCACATCTCTAACACAGAGGTACTAGTTTTCTATTTCACTGGTTTAGTGAAAGTCTATCTTGGATTCATGTCACCACATCACGGACGACCCTTCTGTAGAAAGAAGGACATACAAAAGGAAAATGCTCAAGATTCTACAGAAAGAGTAGAGCGAGAAATGCTGATCTTGTCAGGGTGTGGCAAGTGGCCACGGTGGCATCTGTGAAGGTCCTGAAAAGAAAAACCCTCAAACTTGATCATTTTTGTAAAATACCAGTGACAATCAACCACTTTTCAATTCTCAAAGGACAGAGGAAATCCTAAGATGCAAGTTAGGTTAAAGAACTGAATTCCAAAAAAAAGACTTTGACCTTTCTTAGTGAACATTTACTCACAGATTAAATGTCTTATAATTTTCCTTACAACATACCTACGTGCACACAAGTGTTTGTGTAATCCTGTCCAGGGATTACATATGCATTTCACAAACAGAAGCTAACATGTTACTCCTTAGCAAATAACAATTAGAACATTGTTAATGTGGGTCTGGTTCCAAAACCAATTCAAGAAACACTTAGTGGGCTTCCCTGGTAGCGCAGTGGTTGAGAGTCTGCCTGCTGATGCAGGGGACACGGGTTCGTGCCCCGGTCCGGGAAGATCCCACATGCCGTGGAGCGGCTAGGCCCGTGAGCCATGGCCGCTGAGGCTGGGCAAGAGGCCTGCGTATGGCAAAAAAAAAAAAAAAAAGAAAAAAAAGAAACACGTAGTGAGGTCAACTTGTGTGTAGTAGTGGTGCACAGGACTCATTTTATAAACATACTACACATGATCTAATCCATCATATTTCTTGGTACATTCCTTTTCATCCCTAATATTATTTATGTGGGACTTTCTCTTTTTCTTATTTATTAGTCATTGCAGAGGTAAGCCTCGCTACTGTTTGCTGTCAATTTCATTCATTCCTGCACCAAGTATTTAATGAACACCTAACGTGCCAGACACTGACTGAGGCACTGTTCTCTCATGTTCTCCCGTGTGCCAGGCTCTTCTAAGTGATTTCTATATTTTTATTATTTTATTTTTATTAATTTACTCTGTTGTTTCTTTTATAGCATTTCAAGTTAAATGATTAACTCACTGATTTTCAATCCTTCCTGTCTTTGTAATAAATGTATCTAAGATTACAAATTTACTTTCGAGTAGTTTTGGCTATCCCACAAATTTGATATGTCATACTTTCATAGCCATTCAGTTCTAAATGTTTTATGATTTTCCTTATGACTACCTCTTTAACAACTGAGTATTACCCTATTTAAAAAAAATTTCAAACACATAGGCCTTAAAAAAACTATCTTATTATTTCTAAATTAAGTATATTTATTATAGTTATAGAGTGTGATATTGATGTTTTGAAATGGGTGGAGCCTTCATTTGTGACACAGTATGTGCTGAAGTTTTATAAATATTCCACGTATACTTTAAAAGAATGTATATTATCCCTTTTGGGTCCAGGAGTCTGTGCATGGCTATTAATGTTTTCCTGTGAGTTGTGACTCATAACGGGGTTGTAAAATCAATTTAGGAGACACAATCAGCATTTTAAAAAGGATAGGAGCCTGTATCCGTAGCCTTCCCTCCCTCCGGCCTGAGTGAGCCAGAGCCCCCTAATCAGCTGCTCTTTTAACCCCGTCCTGTCTGAGCAAAGAACAGACGCCCTCAGGCGACCTACACGCAGAGGTGGGGCCAAATCCAAAGCTGAACCCGGGAGTTGTGAGAACAAAGGACAGAAAGGGAAATCTCTCCCAGCAGCCTCAGGAGCAGCGGATTAAAGCTCCAATCAACTTGATATACCCTGCATCTGTGGAACACCTGAATAGACAACGAATCATCCCGAATTAAGGAGGTGGACTTTGAGAGCAAGATATATTATTTTTTCCCCTTTTCCTCTTTTTGTGAGTGTGTATGTGTAAGCTTCTGTGTAAGATTTTGTCTGTATAGCTTTGCTTTCACCATTTGTCCTAGGGTTCTGTCCGTCCGTTTTTTTTTCTTTTTTTACTTAAAAATTTTTTTCTTAATAATTATTTAAGATTTTAATAACTTTATTTTATTTTACGTTACTTTATTTTATCCTCTTTCTTTCTTTATTTCTATTTTTTTCTCCCTTTTATTCTGAGGCATGTGGATGAAAGGTTCTTGGTGCTCCAGCCAGGAGTCAGTGCTGTGCCTCTGAGGTGGGAGAGCCAACTTCAGGACACTGGTCCACAAGAGACCTCCCAGCTCCACGTAATATCAAATGGCGAAAATCTCCCAGAGATCTCCATCTCAACGCCAAGACCCAGCTTCCCTCAATGACCAGCAAGCTACAGTGCTGGGCACCCTATGCCAAACAACTAGCAAGACAGGAACACAGCCCCATCCATTACCAGAGAGGCTGCCTAAAGTCATAATAAGGCCACAGACACCCCAAAACACACCACCAGACGAGGACCTGCCCACCAGAAAGACAAGATCCAGCCTCATCCACCAGAACACAGGAACTAGTCAACTCCACCAGGAAGCCTACACAGCCCACTGAACCAACCTTAGCCACTGGGGACAGACACCAAAAACAATGGGAACTACGAACCTGCAGCCTGCGAAAAGGAGACCCCAAACACAGTAAGATAAGCAAAATGAGAAGACAGAAAAACACACAGCAGATGAAGGAGCAAGGTAAAAACCCACCAGACCTAATAAATGAAGAGGAAATAGGCAGTCTACCTGAAAAAGAATTCAGAATAATGATAGTAAAGATGATCCAAAATCTTGGAAATAGAATGGAGAAAATACAAGAAACGTTTAACAAGGACCTAGAAGAAGTAAAGAGCAAACAATGATGAACAACACAATAAATGAAATTAAAAGTTCTCTAGAAGGGATCAATAGCAGAATAACTGAGGCAGAAGAACAGATAAGTGACCTCGAAGATAAAATAGTGGAAATAACTACTGCAGAGCAGAATAAAGAAAAAAGAATGAATGGATAAAGAAGATGTGGCACATATATACAATGGAATATTACTCAGCCATAAAAAGAAACAAAATTGAGTTATTTGTAGTGAGGTGGATGGACCTAGAGTCTGTCATACAGAGTGAAGTAGGTCAGAAAGAGTAAAACAAATACCATATGCTAACACATATATATGGAATCTAAGAAAAAAAAAAAAAAGGTCATGAAGAACCTAGGGGTAAGACGGGAATAAAGACACAGACCTACTAGAGAATGGACTTGAGGATATGGGGAGGGGGAAGGGGAAGCTGTGACAAAGCGAGAGAATGGCATGGACATATATACACTACCAAACGTAAGGTAGATAGCTAGTGGGAAGCAGCCGCATAGCACAGGGAGATCAGCTAGGTGGTTTGTGACCACCTAGAGGGGTGGGATAGGGATGGTGGGAGGGAGGGAGATGCAAGAGGGAAGAAAGAGATATGGGAACATATGTATATGTATAGCTGATTCACTTTGTTATAAAGCAGAAACTAACACACCATTGTAAAGCAATTATACTCCAATAAAGATGTTAAAAAAAAAAAGTCATTTCTAAAACACAAGTCTTTAGATTAGAGCAGACATCACAGTCTTTCTTTAAACCCAGTACCGTTTCTTTCACAAGGCTGTTCGCAAGATCTAGCTTCTCAAGTCTTAGAAATAACACCTTGAGACTGAAATATCAAACTCTACAATAAAGAAGGAGCCAGCACTTAATACTATCTCACTTGAGATCCAGTCAGGAAGATTTGGGTAAGCCTGAATGAACATGAACAATTACTACGGCTCTTCTCCCTTGGGTGTTATGACCATGGGTCAGTTGGTGTGAACTGTTCTGGCCTCCATGGCTTCACCTGTTCTATGAAGTTTATAGTTCCAAAGTGTCATATCCTAGGGAGAGTTTAAAATCCCAGTGAGAGAAATAGGATCATCACCAACTCTACGGACTAGGTACACTCTCTCAAGTGTTTTCATGTGTAATTATGCTTCAGTGCATAATGTCTGTGAAAACAAAATAATAATTAATAAATTAAAAGGATAGGAAGTAGTATTTCGTGAAACTTTTATTTCATATACATAGAGATATTTTTACTGGGTTGCATACAAAATGTATTTTTAAATTATGAGTGGTGGTCAAAAAAGATTAAAAGCCACTTACTAAAGCAAACTGTTAATTCTCCATTTCAAATATTCAAAATCTTCAGAAATTTTTGTTTGAGTTACCTGTCAGTTAATGATAGAAGTATATTTAAATAAATTACTCACCATGATAATTTGTGAATTTCTCTTAAATAATTTGTTAGCTTTTGATTTATATATTTTGAAGTTATGTTAAGTGCATACAAGTGCTCTTCTTTATCCCTATCAATGATGTTTGCTTAATTTTATCTATGGATATACTAGTTTTCCTTCTACTTAGTATTGCATGGTTTACCTTTTTCCAATCTTTGACTTTTCTGCAAGATTTTACTTTAGGTATGTCTCTTTTAAGCAGCTTATAACTGAGCATTTTAAAAAATGGAATTTGGTAATCTATCTTTTAACAGAAGAGTATAATCTGTTAACATTTATTGTGATTACACATGTGTTTTACTTTATCTTAGTTTAAATTTTCCATTTACCATCTTTTTCCTTTGCTTTTTTTTCCCTTGATTTCCTGCCTCCCACTGGATTCACAGAGTTTCTACATTCCCTTCTCTTCCCCTCTGTTGGTTTGAAAGCAATAGACTGTATATTAATTATTTAGCTATTATTTTCTAAGGAAGTATAAAGCCATTCAGTATCCTGTCCTGTCCTTAAACTTGACACAGATCTGTTATACATTTACTATCCACTGACTACTCTTGTCCCTGAATCCTGTTGTTGTCTTAAATGTGTTTTATTTTCTTAAAGAAGACCAACAATTATTTTTATAGTCACTAACATTTATAGACATTTTATAAAATTTTTGCACTTCACTCTTTCATGTTATTCTGGGTTCACTTTTATCTTTGCTATTTCTTTCAGTGAAGGCCATGGGTGGTATACTCTTAGACCTTGAATATCTCAAATTATTTATTTATTTTGTGGTACGCGGGCCTCTCACTGCTGTGGCCTCTCCCGTTGCGGAGCACAGGCTCCTGACACGCAGGCTCAGTGGCCATGGCTCACGGGCCCAGCTGCTCTGCGGCATGTGGGATCCTCCCAGGCCGAGGCATGAACCCATGTCCCCTGCATTGGCAGGCGGACTCTCAACCACTGCGCCACCAGGGAAGCCCTCAAATTATTATTATTTTTTGCCTTCTTTCTTGAATGACAATTTAGCTATATATAAAATTCTAGACTCAGAGTTACTTTATCTCAACACTGTAAAGCTATTAGCTCTCGTCTTCTGCCACTTATTACTTCTGAAGAGAAGAATGCTGGTATTCTGTTTTCCTTTGTAGTTAAAGTGAATTTTCTTTCAGATAATACGTGAGACTCCCCATTTATGCTTGATGGTCTGCACTGTCACTATGATGTGTCTAGAGATGCATTTATTTTGGTACAAGAAATGATTTTTTTTTTTTTAGCTGAGGACTCGTATCTTTCTCCAGTTCCAGAAAATTCTCAGCTATTTTTAATTCTTTTTTACATCTTTATTGGAGTATAATTGCTTTACAATGGTGTGTTAGTTTCTGCTTTATAACAAAGTGAATCAGCTATACATATACATATGTTCCCATATGTCTTCCCTCTTGCGTCTCCCTCCCTCCCACCCTCCCTATCCCACCCCTCTAGGTGGTCACAGAGCACCAAGCTGATCTCCCTGTGCTATGTGGCTGCTTCCCACTAGCTATCTATTTTATGTTTGGTAGTGTATATATGTCCATGCCACTCTCTCACTTTGTCACAGCTCACCCTTCCCGCCCCCCCATATCCTCAAGTCCATTCTCTAGTAGGTCTGTGTCCTTAGTCCTCTCTTACCCCTAGGTTCTTCAGGACATTTTTTTTTCTTAAATTCCATATATATGTGTTAGCATACGGTATTTGTCTTTCTCTTTCTGACTTACTTCACTCTGTATGACAGACTCTAGGTCCATCCACCTCATTACAAATAACTCAATTTCGTTTCTTTTTATGGCTAATATTCCATGGTATATATGTGCCACATCTTCTTCATCCATTCATCTCTTGATGGACACTTAGGTTGTTTCCATCTCTGGGCTATTGTAAATAGAGTTGAAATGAACATTTTGGTACATGACTCTTTTTGAATTATGGTTTTCTCAGGGTATATGCCCAGTAGTGGGATTGCTGGGTCATATGGTAGTCCTATTTGTAGTTTTTTAAGGAACCTCCATACTGTTCTCCATAGTGGCTGTACCAATTCACATTCCCACCAGCAGTGCAAGAGTGTTCCCTTTTCTCCACACCCTATCCAGCATTTATTGTTTCTAGATTTTTTGATGATGGCCATTCTGACCGGTGTGAGATGATACCTCATTGTAGTTTTGATTTGCATTTCTCTAATGATTAATGATGTTATTTTTTAAAGTATTGCTTGTTCATCTATCCTTCAGCTCTCTCTTCTGATATTCCTATCAGAGTCACATGTCATGTTCCACAAGATACTGTTAGATACATGATCTAATATGTCTGACCATTCAAAAATATTAATTTCATCTGCAAGGAATTCATGGCCCAGTTGCTGATTCTGCCGGCAATCCTTCTTAATATTAGATTTATTCATGCGTTTTAGAATTTTGGTTTGCAGGCTCATTTTGAATAGAAATCACTTCCCCCCTTTGTCTCCCTACTTGCTCACCCCTCCCAGTCTGAAGATTTTACAGTTGCCTCTACCCAGTCCCCCTGACCCCGGTCCAGAACCAGACTTTACAGTGGTATTCTGGTGCCCCTGCCTCAGAGATAAATAGAAATCCAGGTGAGTTCTGAGACATGAACAGTTGCAAGGGTATTTCATTATCTTTCTAACTCTGTAGGCCCATAGCCTTATATAAAGATGGAGCCTCAGCCAGTGGGTCCATGTCAGCTTTGTCAGTCTCCCTGTAGAAGAGCCCAGTGCATTCTTTAGCTCAGGAATTTTCAACCTTGGTACTACTGACATTTTGGACTGGGTAATTCTTCACTGCGGGGAACTGTCCTGTGCTTTGCAGGACGTTTAGTAGCATCCCTAGACTCTATTCATTAGATGCCAGTAGCAACACCCCCCCCCCCCCCCCCCCCCCCCCCGCCGCTCAATTATGACAACCAATGACTCCAGACATTGTCAAATGTCCTCTGGGGGGCAACATCATCTCCAGTTGAAAAAAATCACTGTTTTATTTTCTACTAATGAGTCTCTCCTCTCGGGTAGGGTACTCTCAGGCCCCAATATGCCACGGGAGCTGAGCTCCAGGCTGCCACTGCCTGCTTCCACAGCAGGGCTCAGAAAACTTGCTGCTTCAGCCTCATTCACTGATTGCTATTCATTTCTGTACACTTTGGGGCCAAGGAGATGCTTCCCTTGTTTCTTTTTTCTTCTTTAAGCTTTTTATCTATCACTGCTATTTGAAGCAGAGGCGGAATACTAAGTGAGAACTTACGGAGCCAACTTGACTGGAAGTCAGTAAGTCCAAATCTAATCTTTTGTTTTGTTTGAAACTAAGCCTTTGCCTTCAGTAGTCATTAGAGTTATTAGTGTTCAGGAAATCAGAATGTGTGTGAATTTCCATAGCCTTGCTAGCTAGAGCCAAATCATACTTATGAATATCAGTTTACTAACAACAAAAGTGAGATTTCTTTTAACAGGGAACAATAACGGCAGCAGGAATTACAAACTACACCAACCGGCATGCAATGGACACTTAATATATGTCAGGGAAACACACGATCTCCTTTAATCCTAAGAACAGCTCCACGACGTAGGTAATATTTTGCAGATAACAAAACAGAAGCTTAGAGGTATCCCTAAATAACAGTCAATTAAGTAAAGGAGCCAGGATTCAAGTCTAATTCGAAATCTTGGGATATTAGCAGTTGTACTCTACTGCCTCCCATACACTACTCTACATGGTCTAAATAACTAACGAAGAGATAATTGTTATTTAGTGATCCTTGATGCATTCACCTTGATGCAAAATACTACGGTGCCACCATCTCTATCTTCACCACCACCTCCTTCACTACCATTTCCTGAGAACTTATCATGAATATAAGCCATATCAGGGGCTGAACTTCTCTCTTGTCTTTCAAAAACAACCTTCATGAAAAGAGGGCTCATGTCTGTCTCGTCCACTGGTGTCATCACCAATATTTACAGCAATGCACAGCAGTGAACATTCAGTATATATATGATAAAAGGATGAAGACAAGATATCTGTCCCTAATAGACTTAACGAAAAGCAGAACACATATGAAAAGGAAAAATAAGACAAGGAGGCAGATGGAAGAGTCAGCTGAGGAGCTGAGAATGGGGCATCTGGTCAAGCTGTGTCAAGATGATAAATTAGAACCTGATCTTGAATAAAAGGCAGGACTTAGATTCAAGATAGTTAAGGGCATTCTGTGCAGGGGGCATGACATGAGCAGGTAGGAACGATGAATGGAGCCATGTGTGAAGCAGACTGGAGACAGGACGGAGGACAAACTGCAGAGGGCTTCAATGTCCAGAGTAAGGACTCTCAACTTTACTTTGCAGGCAGCTGGAAGCCTCCAAATATTTCAGGAAAAAGGTTCAAAGAACTACTTTAAAGACGATATTTTAAAATTGCTTCCTAGGCCTACGTGTGTACCCTATTTCTTTAAGAACCCATTTGGATAGTTTAAAAACTTCTACCTTGTTCTACTTGGTTTTTTTTTTTATTCAAGAACCAATTTTGATAGTTCATATTTTTCAAAATATTATCTTTCATCCAGTTTAAAAAATTTAGTAGCATACGATTGTGTGCAGTGTCCTCATAATTTTTCAATCTCCCCTATATCTACTTTTAAAAACTTCTATTTTTAATTCTCTTATTTTTCTGGCAGAACTGTGTTTATTTTCTCCTTCCCTGTCCCCCTACCCCGAACTAAACAAGGTTTTGGATTTAACTAATTTTGCTGCTTGCTTTTCAGTTTATATTGCTTTCTTCTTGATTTCCTTTGATCTGTTTTTCTTAGCTTTGTTTTATTGACCCTTTTTTAACTTCTAGAGATGGAAGCTTAGTTCAGGTATGACAAATATGTGGCGTGCATACTCACTACGCTCAACATCAGACATTACTAATCTATCACAGCACTCTGTCTTGCTGAGCTCACAGAAGTCCTCATAATTCTTTTTAACCTGACACTCTGCTGTAATCAGCTGAAACCACTATATTGGTTGAAGCTAATTTGCCATTTGTATCTTGGTTAATCTCTCTACAATCTTTCCATATTTAACACTGAAAATAATTATGAATTTACCTTTGAGTGCATCTTTGCCTAAATTTCAAATATAAGTTTTGATACATATAATTCTTTTTCTTGTTTTTAAAAATTATTTCAGCTTTATTGACTTGACATATAAAATCACAAGATATTCAAAGTACATTGTGGTGATTTGACATACATATGCATTGTGGAAGGATTCCCCTATCTAGTTATTTACCTCACATACTTACCTTTTTCTTTCTTCTCCTTCTCCTTGGTGAGAACATTTAAGTTCTACTCTCTTAGCAAATTTCTTTTATATTTTTTTTGCAGTATGCGGGCCTCTCACTGTTGTGGCCTCTCCCATTGCGGAGCACAGGCTCCGGATGCACAGGCTCAGCGGCCATGGCTCACGGGCTCAGCCGCTCCACGGCATGTGGGATCTTCCCGGACCGAGTCACGAACCCGTGTCCCCTGCATCGGCAGGCGGACTCTCAACCACTGCGCCACCAGGGAAGCCCTCCACTTGTTTATTTTTGCTTTTGTTGTCAAATCCAAAAACTCATCGCCAAGACCAAGTCAAGGAGATTACTGCCTATGTTTTCTTTTAGGAGTTTTATGGTTTCCATTCTTACATTCAAGTCTTTAATTCATTTTGAGTTAATATTTGTGTATGTTTTAAGATAGTAGTCCAGTTTCATTCTTTTGCATGTGGCTATTCAATTTTTCCAACACCATTTATTAAAGAGACTGTCCTTTCCCCTTTGTATATTCTTGGCTCCTTTGTCGTAAATTAATTGACCATACATGTCTGGATTTATTTCTGGGATCTCTATTCTGTTCCATTGATCTATGTGTCTGTTTTTATGCCAATACTGTTTTGATCACTGTAGCTTTGTAATATCGTTTCAAATCAGGGAGCATGATGCCTCCAGCTTTGTTTTCCTTTCTCAAGATTGCTTGGGCTATTTGGGTCTTCTGTGGTTCCATACAAATTTTAGGATTTTGGTTCTATTTCTGTGAGAAATGCCATTGGAATTGTGATAGGGATTGCACTGAATCTGTAGATTGCTTTGGGAAGTCTGGACATTTTAACAATATTAATTCTTCCAATCCATAAGCATGGAATATCTTTCCATTTATTTTTGTCTTCAATTTCTTTCATCAGTGCCTTATAGCGTTCAGTGAACAGATCTTCTCACCTCCTTGGTTATATTTATTCCTAGGTATTTTATTCTTTCTGATGTAATTGTAAAAGGCACTCTTTTCTTAATTTCTCTTTCTTATAGTTTATTGTTAGTGTAGAGAAATTCAACAGATTTCTGTATATTAATTTTGTATCCTGAAATTTCACTGAATTCATGTATGAGTTCTAACAGTCTTTTGGTGGGGTCTTTAGGGTTGTATGCAACCTGTATGCAATATCATGTCGTCTGCAAATAGTGGCATTCTGCAAATAGACAGTTTTACTTCTTACTTTCCACACTGATGCCTTTTATTTCTTTTTCTTGCCTAACTGCTGAATAAAGGTGGCTAGAGTGGGCTTTCTTGTCTTGTTCTGATATGTACAATTCTTATTTTCAAGGTGGTTTCCAAAATAATTTTGATCCAAGTTACTTAAAAGAATGTTTTAACATTCTAAAATTATTTGGACATTTGTCTATATTTTTAATATCTCATTTTATTGTAAAGTGGTCAGAGAATGAAGACTGTATAATTTCCATTTTTTAAGGATTTACACTGAGATAGTTTTGTTTTGAAAAATACTCCCTGGGAGCTCTGCAGGGCATAAAATTGCATGTCTGTTAATTTAATCTTATTAATTATATTGTTCAAAACCCTTTATGTCCTTATGTTAGGTCTATTTTGCCTATAATAATGACTATTCTATTCTCATTCTGGAATTCACTATTTTAGGTTGAACCTATCTTTTCTCTCATCATTTTTACCTTTGTATACCTTTTCCTCAGAATTTTGGCAGAATTTTTAAAATATGTCCTGAATTTCATTAATTCAATTTTCTGCAGTGCCCAATCTCGATTCACTGTGTTCAACCCAATTTTTCACTCAAGTGTTCTCATTTCCATTTAATCGTTCCTGACCCCAGACTGCTTGCTCTCTCTTAGATAGATTTTTCTAGCTCTACACACCAATGCACATTAGGGGTTTTCTAAAATGTTGTTTTCTTTCTTGATTAAACTTATTTTGGAGGTTGGCAGCTCCTCTGAATCTTCTGCACGGAGCTTTCTTTTAAGCTATACTATCTACTCCCAGGCCCCAAGATTTTAAAATATTTGCTCATCCTCGGAGAAGAAAGTCTAGGTTTGCTAATAAGGACACAGGATTACAGAGAAACTGATAGGAATTCTATCAAAGGCTATTTTAAGTTTCTGTCCAAACCTTTAAAAAAGGGATTTTCATAATCAGATAAGAAAGAAGGGAAGTGAGAGATGGGAAATACCCAACATTTATATTACCATTTTAACATCCCAGCAAGCAGGAATGAGAAGTAAGATTTTAATTTAAATTACCTAAGTATGAATCACCAAAGGAAGATCCATCGTTATATGACTCTCACGTATTTCTCTCCCCACTGGACCATATGTATCCCAATGGCAACTTTTGGTTAGAAGTGATTACTAGTACCTAGTTCTCTGACTGATGTCATCGTCGTCATGCCCAAACCAATTCCTAAGATCTCCTAATGCCACCACTGAGGTCCAAACGCTGAGGCCTGGTAGAGGAAAGGGAGTCTAAGTGGTGACTCCTCAACTGGCCCTTAGCTCTTTCTAGCCCCAGGCCTACCCCTTAGAGTGAGAGGGCATTGTCTGGTGTATTCCAGGGCTCCCAGTGTTTTCCTACACTGCACTCCCATAGACAGGCAGTATATAAAGCCCTCGATGTTGTTGTTCTATGCAATCCTTCTTGTGCTACATCTAACAGACATTTCCCCAACACCGCAGTATGAGGGTGACACTAATTCTTCCTCCTCTTGAGTATTTCATTGGCCACTTAAGTGGTAAAACTGGCGTGGAAAGGAACGGAAGGGAGTTCCTAAGTGCTGACACTGCATTTTCCCAAAGGCAGTATTTTAGGATGATTAATCTGCCACTTGCTGTACAGAATGGATGTGAATGGACTGGGGGTGGGTGGGGGAGGGGTCTGAATCAGTGGTCTACTGAGAAGAGTATGGGGTTAGCACAGTGGGGGATATGGATTCTGGCTTTGGTTCTGCCACTGACCATCTGTATACCTTGCTACACCCAAAGCCCGACACTGTGCCTTCATCCAGGCCTTTATCTTCCAGCACTGAAAGTCTATGATTATATATTTGGGAAATGCATAATTTAGAAATCTTATATTTAAGGATGGATATGCTACAGATTCAATTATATTTCTTTTTTTTTTTTTTTTTAATTATAAATTTATTTATTTATTTATGGCTGAGTTGGGTCTTTGTTGCCGCACACGGGCTTTCTCTTTCTCTGGCGAGCGGGGGCTACTCTTCATTGCGGTGCGCGGGCTTCTCATTGTGGTGGCTTCTCTTGTTGCAGAGCACGGATTCTAGGTGCATGGGCTTCAGTAGCTGTGGCATATGGGCTCAGTAGCTGTGGCTCGCAGGCCCAGCTGCTCTGCAGCATGTGGGATCTTCCCGGACCAGGGCTCGAACCCGTGTCCCCTGCATTGGCAGGCGGATTCTTAACCACTGTGCCACCAGGGAAGTCCCAATTATATTTCTTGAAACTACACATAATAAAAGGCTGAAAGGCTGAGAGAAGATGGTTAACCTATAATATGACATCTTCAGTGCTCACGTCAAGACCCTACTTTTGGACCATTGTAAGTCCTGATCACTTTGCCTCCTGTTAATGACTCATATGTTAAAAAGATAGAGCATATTTTTTTCCTGATCCTTATTTTTATATTTTTCTGACACCTCCATCACATTGCTGACATCACCAAATGTTCCAGTCACATTAATTGGTATTTGGTTTAACATGCTCCCGGGCTCTCCATTGCTTTCCTCCTTCCTACTCCCTAGCAGCCTTTAGCAAACACCACTGTCCTGGGTGCTGACACTGAACGGCAGTTGACTTCAATTTCTACTGAGGTCACCCTGAGGCAGGATATCCTAAAACCTGGCAAGGAAAGGTAACCCCAGCTATTTAAAGAAAAGTCCTTTAGTTAACACATTATTGACTGGGGGATTTTTGCAGAAACTAATGCCTGTGGCCGTAATACGTCTCCGGTCAAAGATGTGTCAAGTCTGGTGTTTCTCATACAGTTTTCTTTCTTCAGAGAAGTCCCAAGGTAAACAGCTTTGACCCTGCCCTTCCAAATTCATCTCTAGTCTATGAGTTTTGCCCACCTCCCTGGCAAACTTTAATCATCTCAGGTTTCTTTCTCCATATTTCCTGGAGAGTGTGATTCTGGCTCTGAAAAAAAAAGAGTCTTTTACAAGGAAGGAACAGTTCATATGCATGCAGTTGTTCACAGGCTGTCATCCTTCCTAGTTCAGCTGACTGCTTGGAAGAAATACCACAAATAGTTTTGAAAGGAGGATCTGAAGTTGGTACTAAATTATGAAGTGTTACAAACATTAAAGAGGAAAATCAAAAAAGGGTATTGGCACCATGGAAAAGGTAAAAAAAAAAAATTTAAACCACTTTCTTCACAGAATTGACAAGTGAGATTTAGCTAAAGGAAATATAAATATATGAATTTGAGAACTGTAACAAAGAACTGTTGGGCCAAGAAAGGATGAGGAAAATGGCTGTAAAGCATCAATATTAAAAAACAAACGTGTTCATTAAAAATCTTTCAACAGAATAGACTGAAAACAGGTTATTTTGGTTAATTATTCAGTGGGGACAGTGGGTTTTGTTTTACAGATGGGAAGCTGAAACCTTTAGAGGAAAAGTGACCTGACTACTATCATAAAGAAACAGGACCCCACTGTTCTGATTCTCAATTCCCTTTGCACCAAAATCCAAACGACATTCCATCTTTTATGTTCCATTGTTCTCTAGACTCAACCCTCTAGGATGTGGAAACTTTGATGCTCTTGGAAATTGCTTCTATATTTGTCCAGTGCCAACTGCTGTGCTAGGAGAAGCCTGAAGTTCAACCAAAAACACAGGGCTTGGCACGGTCAAAAGCTCATCGCGACTTCTCATTAGCTGTGTCTCTTGGGACAACTATGGCATTCCTGAGTGTGACTCTGTATCTCCCTCCAGTCATAACTGAGGGTTCCTGATTCATCTGAACTGAGCCCGAATAAAGGCCGCAATAAGCTCCAAGCGAATGAAGCAACACATCTTGCAGGAAGAAAGTAAAAAATTACATGAAAATTTCTTGAAGTGCCAACTTAGTATTAACCATAATACCTAACATTTATTTAGCATTTATTATGTACCAGGCACTGTATTTGTGCTTGACATTCATTAATTCATTTATTTCTCTTAAAAACCCCATGAGGCAGGTACTATTATTATCCCTATTTTAAATAGGAAACTGAGTCCCACAGATGTTAAGTAACTTACTACGCTTGCTAGGAACAAGAATTACTTCAGAACAATAAGAGTAGTGTATCGACTGATACTCAGGATCCTGATTTCGGGAGCCATGAAAGGTTTCTCCAGATTAAAAATAACTTCATCAATCCAAATACAGTATGGAGTTTAGTTCATAGTAATGTATCGATGACAGTTTCTTAGTATGGCAGTCTTCAAATGTACCATGGCCGTATAGGATGTTAACCGTGGGGAAAACTGGGTTTATTTATCTTTATGTGTACTATCTTGACAGCTTTTCTGTAAATCTAAAATAATTCTTAAATAAAAAGATTATTTTTAAAAACTTTACCTAGATACTTCCTAGGGGGAACTTTTCATTGAGTCAGTTAAGAGAAAAACAATGCTATTCTTTTTCCTAAGAGTCGGAAGCATATTGAAAACAGCAGGGGCCTCACAGCACTACAGTTTACATATAAGGGAAAGGATGTTCAGGTCTCCATTACTGCTAACTTGTTTAGCTTCAGAGACTTGTGCTAGAGTTTTAAAGGCAAATTGGAAACTATTTCCTGGAACAACGCCTCATAGCATGCCTTTTGATACTTGGATTATATTTCTTAAATTCTGAAGAAATCTTGCTTTCCCCCCCTCTTCTGTGCTTTTTTGGTGCTGAGCTGCTTCCGGTTTTCCCACACTCCTGCCCGTCAGAGAGAAGAAACCACAAAAATGCAGCAAAGCAAAGTTTGTCCATAGAGCTGCAATTCCATCTCAGAAGCCTGAAGTGCTCTCCTGCCAGCAGTGAGTTCAGGGCAGTGAGTGGGGTCCTCGAATGTCCAGCCCTGCTGCCTGCTGACGGAGCCCCCCTCTCCACCAGCAGACTAGCCACAGGGGCACCACGGGCCATCTCAGCAATGATTGGAACAGCCACAAACGAGGAGCACACTGGCAAATTCAACATTCATATCCAACTCACTGATATTCCCACCTAACTGTGGGCTTCTCAAACCTGGGAATGAAAGTGTGGTTTTGGAATGCTTATAATGGTTACTAAGGCTTACTGAGTTCTTAAGTGTGCTAGGTCTTGTGCTATGTACTTTACAGATGTTAAGTCTGCTAATATTTATCAACTGTCCTATGAAGAAAATACACTTTGTTATCCCCACTTCACAAATAAGGAAACTGAAGTCAAGAGTTTAAGTAATTTGTAACTTGTGGAAGATCTCACGTTAATAAAGAGAGTGTGTGTGTGTGTGTGTGTGTGTGTGTGTGTGTGTAGGGGGGGTGGGTGGGATGGGACACAGGCAGGCTGGCTCCAGAGGCTGCACTCTTAGGGATTCAAGGCTATTCTTTCTAGGGTGAGGGACCATACATCCTTCTGATCGTGCTATTGGCTCTCAACCACGAACTGCAGCCTTCCCACTGCCCTCTCCTACTGCTCCAGATAGTTCTATAAAGTCATTACGATGCCTGTTATTCTTAGAACAGTGCTTGGCACTTGGTAGGCACTGAATAAACGTTTGTTGGATAAATGAATAATGGCAGCAATACTATTAAAACAACCACGAGGGATTGTTTTCGATCCAAATCCAGAATTTGATTCATTATCCAAGGGGGGAAAAGCACTAACTGCTTTTTCTATGCCCTAGGATTCCTTCTTACAACTAAAATTGATTTTGTGAAGGACAAATGAATGGGGAGCCTCAATGAGAACAAGAGAAATGCACAAACCTCCTCTAGGCCTTTGTCCATCAGGGAATGCCTGCCTCTTCCAGACATCTTTGATAAGTTCCCCAATTTTAAATGGAGAGGGGCTGTTAGAACCAGCACTCCTTTTACCAGTCCATTTCTGGTTTACTAGGGAAGATGGCTGGAGGTACAGTGAAGGACGTGACCTAAAAAATGTGATTCAGGTACGGAAATGTCTTTTTTGAGGTAAAACAGGTAGATGACAAAAGGTATTAGAAACACTGTTGCTACACAGAGCCTGATGACTAAGGTCAATGAAGTTAATCCCTCTAATGAAATCCCAATCCTATGTCTTCCCTTTCAAATGCCTAAAAATGAAGAAACAAGGTTGGGGGTGAGGGAAGAGTATTGCATTTTATCTGAAATATATATGAAAAGATCTAACTCTGTAGAATGACCAAAAGAAAAACACATCCAGGAGGAAGTTTTCATTTCCTCCCTCCAAGCCCACAGTTCAGCACTGTTACCCAGTGCACTGTCTGACTGAGGTTCCTGCTAAAGGCCAGAAGAGTTAGTTAGCAATGACCCTGAACCCTGCCAGTGGCAGCACTCATCACAACCACTGGGGAACATAAAAGAGCAGTGCCTGCCCCTCCCACAGGACACAGCCTGGACATTGGCCATGTTGCAATAGCTCCCCAGGTGATTCTAATTTGTAGCGGGGGGGCTGAGAACCAGTTAGCCTTTATTCCCCATCAGGTGTTCTTTTCAACATTTCAGCACAAACTGTCTGGAGCCTCCAGAAATAGAGCACTGTTTGCATAGAATTGACACAACTCAGAAGAAACTGAACAGAAGATTACTGAAAACTTACTTGGAAGCCCTCTGGGATGCTGCCTTTCTGAGGACTTGTTTGTGATTGGACGGGGGTTTGGGGACCAGGGAAGAGGAAGAGCTTGGAGCCGGCACCACTGTTTGTGGCAGAGTGGTTGGCTTCTGGCCACTAGCTGTGGCGCTTGAAATTCTGCAAGCTGCACCGTTATTTATTGTCCATAAATTGGAGTTAGGTAGTGTCTGGCTGCCAAAGATCACCTACGAGAAAAAGAAAAAAATGAAAGATGGAGATGCCCTTCGCGAATTAGTTTGCTGTAAGTCAGTAACTGGTTTGCAATCCTGAGGTGGGACAAAAGGAAATGGGAAACCGTTAAAATTAAGTAATTTTTAAGGAAAAACTTCTCCTCCAATAAAGCCAATGCAGGTTTAGGTTCAGGGAAGGAAAATCTCTTTTAGCAGAGAGTTGAGATTATCTTGCTGAAAGTACACCGGAGTAGGACTCAGGGCGGCTGGGTACTATGTATTGTCCATATGCGTGAATTAGAGAAGCATTTGGTCTCTCTCAGTCTTAGTATCCCTTCATTGTTAAAGTCAACAAGTATTTAATGAATGCCTCTTGCTGGGTATCGAGTACTAGAAATACAGCACAGAACAAAAGTGACTTGAAGCCTGACTCAATTCCAGCCCACTCCCAGAACTCTGAACTCCTCTAGAAGGTTCGTACCTTGGAGGAAAGGGAAGGAGCCAGTGTGGCGTAGTAACACCTTGATGACCTAAAGATTAACATAAAACTACACTTGAAAACACTTTCAAAGTAAAATTACTACATGAATAGTAGTTACTATATACAAATACCAGAGCAAAACAAGGGTATTTTCGCTCAGAGGGTAAGCCTACAACTATTAAATAATGACCTAAAAACCATCTAGATGTCACAAACACCAACATGTACCTGCAGTAAGGATGTATTTAATCATACACTTCCTCAGGGAGAGGCTTACAAAAACTCTTACAGCTTAATTCACCCCATTAGAAATAGTTTTTTTGTGTCCCAAATTTTGTTCCTGATTCTTCAATTGTGTTAACACTGCTTTCAATATGCATTGCTTCATAAAAGCTTTAAATGTAAAATAATATTAGGAGGAAAATAATATAATTGACAAAATACGTAGGACTTTTTATTAAAAGGATTTCTGGCAACTGATATCTATTTGTAGGCACGACATTTTAAGAGGCATGGAAGAAATGTCATTTCCTCATGGCAAGGCCTAAAGGAATAAGTTCAGATGCTCTTACATTCACCTTTTAGGTGAACTTCACCAGGTAAACTTATTTTTTAAGATATAAGAGACAAACTGGGTAGCTTTAGTAAATAAATGTTAACCAACCCTTCTATACTCATGCCTTGGAAGGTCCCATTTCAGGAAACTGTGTCCAAGGGCTCTGGGCTGGGCAGGTATGAGTGGGGGATCAGGGAGGGGGTCTCGTGTGGAGGGAATGTGTTTGGCTGAGAGGCTTGACAAAGAGCACAGTGATTTCAGAGGTGGAGGATTGGGGCTTTTTCACACAGACCAACTGGACTGAGATGTTCCCCGTCTCTGGAAACCACCCGAAAGGGAACTGAAGAGCTGTTCGCTTGCCTCTATCTCTGACCACAGAAGGGGAGCTGAGGAAGACGTGAGCCCAGGGGCAAAGCCAGGAGCCCAGGGCTGCAGAGTGTGTACATGGGGGTGTACATGGGAGTGGGGGAGGCGAGGGGTTGGGTGATCTGCAGAAACCAAGGGGTGCAGCAGAGGCCAGCTTGTGGGGACTGGCTCAAAAACAAACCCACTCCTTTCAAGCACTGTTTCCATATCTGAGGGCCTCAGAATCTGTGGGAGAGATTCAACTGGGAAGAAGGAGGGAGGCAGGAGAGGGCTAACCTAGGCTTCTATTTTCACCACTGCCTCCCAATAAGTGAGCTTAGACTGAAGAGTGCTTGAAAGATGCCTCATTCAGGGTGGGGAGAAAACCAGAACTCAGAATGGGGGCTGAAGAGTCCTATGTCGACCATCCATAAACACGTTCACTGGATGAGTAGGAGAGGAGGAAAACCACTGTTAGTGAAATGCTCTTGGAAATAAAAACATTCTTTACTGAGTTAGATTTTTCACACTGTGACGGAACTGCCATCAGTAAGAACATCTATTCAATACATGTTGCCCTGGTGACAACCGTATTTCAAATTCATTGAGTTTTTCTTTTGTTAAAAAATCTTCCGGGGACATCTAAATACAAATAAAAAGATGAATAAAAAGAGCAAGATCAGAACAGTGAGTATAGTAAGCTTCTACCTGAGTAAAAAAGGATACGTACAAACATACATTTATATGCCAATACACACACACAAACGTATATACAATGTTGGTATCTGCACAGAACAATTTTGAAAGGCTCTTAAAAATAACTGGCATCCTCCATGGAAAAGAACTGTTAGCTAGGGGTCAGGGGGAGAGGGAAACTAATTTTTTACTATATATCATTTGTACCTTTTTGAATTTTGTACCATCTATATGTAGTTATTTATTACAAAAATCAATTATTGAAAAGTCAAAAGGAAGTCAAGTTCTAACAAGATTTGAGCAGGTAACAGATTAACTTTCTGAGTACAAATCGAAGTATCCAAATGAAAACCAAGTTTCAGGCAGCTGGTTCTAGGACTTGCCATTAGACTGGGTTGAAGAAGGAAGTGACTGTTCAACACTAACTATGGCTACAAAACCAGATTAGGTCATCAGCGAAAAGTAGACACTCAGGTAAGTGGAAAGGAGCATGGCTCTGCAGTCCAATGTGCTTGGGCTCAAATGCAGGCTCTGTCACTTATACACTGGGTGGCCTCTTCAAGTTACTTAACCTCTCTGAGCTTTAGCTTCCTCATAAAACAATTATAATCACTTGGCTGGCTTGTTGGGGATTAAATGAAGATCACATAAGTAAATGTAGCCCAGGCACTCAGTAAAGGTTTCTTGAAATAAATCAAAGTGCCAGGCACACAGTAGAAACTGAAATGCTCCCTTCCTTCCCAAACTACTGCCTTTTACTGAGGAACCAAAGGACGGGCGGGCTGATATGTAAGTCTGCTTATCTGTAATGACTTGTGAATGGTAGTTGGTTCTACATTTTTCAACATAGTTTTCTAGTCTTATAATGATGCTCACTAGCTGCAAAAACAAACTCTTAAAGTGAAAACATATGTGTAGGTTCCCCAGATCATATTTACTCAATTCTCTTTGGCAGAAATGATCTTCCCCTCTTCTAAATGCTTATAAAAATGTATTTGTATGTGTCTTATCACATTTAGCACATTCTACCTTGTATTACAGGCACTTATATATGTACTTTTTTCTGCTTCTGGACAATTCATACTGGAAATGCCTGGATTTATATCTGATTAATTTTTGTTTCACTAACTGCCTAGTAGAATGCCTTGTGCATAAAAGGTGCTTAATAAGCATTTACAACATGAATGGAAAAAAACAACAACTCACATTATACCAACTATTGATTTTTTTTAAGCATCAGTTAAATTCCTATACAAGAAAATAGGCAAGTTTGTTTACATAGAGATGTAATCTTGTAATAGGACCATTCTCTGGAGTTTGAATAGTGCCTAGTGTGGTATGTGTTC
This sequence comes from Aethalodelphis obliquidens, assembly GCF_003676395.1. Taxonomy (NCBI): domain Eukaryota; kingdom Metazoa; phylum Chordata; class Mammalia; order Artiodactyla; family Delphinidae; genus Aethalodelphis; species Aethalodelphis obliquidens. The sequence goes on along the minus strand of NW_020837965.1, from coordinate 1,942,922 downwards.
AACTTATACTCAGCCACAAAATGTAAGTAAGCCCTTCTATAGATCCCAAACAAAAATAAATTCACCTTCCTAGATGCAAATTTTGTGGCAGGACCTTAGACACCAATGTTCCATAAGTAATAAGATCAGTCTTTACCTCAAAACACAAAATAAAATAAATCAGAAGAATTTATTGCTTAGGAGACTCACTTGCTTGGGTACTAATAATTCTTCCTTTCTTCCCAATAAAACTGCCCTGATTTTGTTTGGGTAATAATGTGTGCCCAGCTAAAAAATTACATTTCCCAATCTCTCCTGTACCTTGAGATAACCATGTGACCTAGTTCTGAGTTGTAAACAGAAGTTTCCAGGTACAGGTTCTGGGAAAGCTCTTTAAAGGGGGCAGACTGGGTTGGTTGGTGCACAACTTTTGCCCTTTACTGCTCTTCTTCTCCCCACCCAGAACATGGATATCTACCTAGAGGTGGACAGGCATAACTTCCATAGGGTGGAAGTTACTTGTTAACGGACCGCAGAGGAGAAAGACAGGAGGAGCACGGGTTCCTGATAGCACCACGGACTTTAGGAGCACCTAGCTCTAGATTTCTGACTATACTGGGGAAAGAAAATAAACCTCTAACTTGTTTAAGCCATGGGTGTGTGTGTGGGGGGGTGCCCTATTACATGCAGCCAAGTGGAACCCTAACTGAGCTGAGATATAATTCTCAATCTACCAAAGAGTCAAGCTTGTTTCAGCCTCAATGTAACATGTGCTGCATCTCAAAAAAGCAGATACTTTTTCCAAATACAGTAAAAAGCTTCCAGGTTCTCATTTGTTGTTTGGTGATCATATGCTCATATACTGAATAGGTAATGAAATTATTACAACTCTATGCCATCCAAAACTCCCAAAAGTCAGTAATGTGGACAAGTCCCCAGGTGTTTCACCAAAGCCAAGACTAAGTGGAATGAGATTAAAGTAATCAAATCTGATTAAGAAGCAAACCAGGAAAGTACTCAGGTAATGTTAAAGGCAGACATATAAATAGATGTTTTTAGACGACTGGCAGAAATCAGCCTCCCCAGGTATACCCCATAGCCTGTATTGGCCCTAATCCTACAACTCTACCAATGACAGATTGTATGAACTGTTTTGTCCTGATATTCATTCAAAAATAAGCAGAAGAATTATATAAAGTTCTCTCCATATAATTTCTAAAAAATGTGAGGTTTGGATATACAGTATTAGCACTCTGCACTTGTGGGTTAACCCAGGGATGGGGGCTGCACTGTCATCAGTCAATGTCCTGGGAATGTAAGAACTGTATAAGCACCAGCTGTATAAGACCTGGTCAACAAGCACAAGCCCTTTGCTTCTTTATTGGGTGTGGGAAACAGCAATGCCTCAGCAAGGAGACTCAGAGAAAACCACAGTTTGAGCGTTGGCTTGGCCACAGACAAAAGACTGGAAAGGCCCTCCTTCTCCCACAACAGAAGGGTACTCGTGGGTGGGAAGGAGGAATTTCTGATAGACAGAACACAGACTGAAACTTGGAAGGTCACAGGGAAGCAAGATCTGAGCTCTCTTACTAGAAAGATAACACTGTTCAGAGATTAAATTCTGGGAGTGTGTGTGTGTGTGTGTGTGTGTTTTAATTCCTTCCAGAGAAACACCCCTTTTAGCCTTTACTCAGGCTTCTTGGTGATGGAGTAGAGCTGGAGGCCTCCCTGCAGTGAAATATCAATAACTCTCTAATTCATTTTTTTGAAAATTAAGGGGGATGAAGCAGGTAAATGTTAACCTCTATTGAGCGGGGTTAATGTCTCTTTGTACCCCTTTTACTCTGATATCAGAAGAGCAAACATTTGGGGCATTATTCTCCCCATATGAGATTTTTATTGTAACTTGGATAAAGTTCCCATTACGTAGCATACAAAGCCACTTCTAGTTCTGGCAGCTCAAGTACTGGGATGGTATATCTTCCTGAGCAGGTAAGATGCTAAGCACTCATCCTGCTACAACCAGGCCGAGAGCTGTTCAATGCAAAGAACACACTTCGTCTTTTGTGCAACCATATGATGCTGTGAAAAGCTCAGGGCCAGGGTGAGGGTGAGGGTAGCTGTTTCTATTTTGGCAAAAGCAAGCTTCCAAAAGGCCTTTGTCCCACCCTGCATGCAGTTCTTGGCTGTCTTCCATTCACAATGTTTGTCAGCTGGAACAAGACTGAAAGCCGAGCAAGAGAAAGAATACAACTTCCGGTACTGCAACAAGGCACTGGGCAATGCTAGGACCTCGACAGGGATGGGGCAGAAACCCTGAAGATGCTCCCGTTCATACACAGAGAGACTGAAGACACAAGCACCTGAGACAGGACTTTGAGACGCCAAAGAGATTGGAAGTCCTCTGGCATTCCCTCCCACTTCTAAAACAAATGAAGAAGCTACTTCTCCTATAGCAACTAGGAAAGAAGGCTCTTACTAGTGCAAATCACCTATTCTAAAGGATGTGAATACAGGTGCTTACGTGGACAGAACAATTTAGAAGAAACTATTATTCACCAACCAACGGAAAACACTGTGCTTCACGCAGCCCCTAAATCAACTGTACCTTCTAACATCTGAGAAACAATGCAGGCCATTAAAAACAGATACTCAAATATACTTACATGCCTCAGACTCCTGCATGTACGCAAACCAAACATACCAGCAGTGTCTCTGAGTTGGGTTTTCAATAGCATTGAGACACTTGAACAGATCTTGGGCTAGGTGTGTGTTACAACCAAAGAAGTCCAACTATGAGGCAGCTGGCTAAGGCCAGGGCTGCAGCCCATGATCAGAAAACCCAGTGAAACTAGCCCTAAGACATCACATGGATGACATTTCCTCACTACAGGCCCACCCCCCATTCTGACAACAGAACTGACTGATAGTCATACATCGGTAGAGGCTCATAGTTTGATGGCAAATTTAGACTCCTATGACTGTAGACTCTGCTTTGCTTTCTATTTCTTTCTCCCACAATGCCCAGCAATATTTGGCAGACCAAAGGTTTTTTGTTTTTTTGAAACACTTTCATTAGAAAAAGGAAAAGTTTTAAAAGTCATTTCGGGGCTTCCCTAGTGGCGCAGTGGCTGAGAGTCCGCCTGCCGATGCAGGGGACACGGGTTCGCACCCCGGTCTGGGAAGATCCCACATGCGGCGGAGCGGCTGGGCCCATGAGCCATGACCGCTGAGCCTGCGCGTCCAGAGCCTGTGCTCCGCAATGGGAGAGGCCACGACAGTGAGGGACCCGCGTACCACAAAAAAAAAAAAAAAAGTCATTTCGAATTCTACTCTCAGAGATAACCTCTGGTAACATTTAGACTTTTTTCTGTGTATAGTCACTTATTTTCTTTGTATATACATGTATTTCCATGGGCTTACAAAAATGGTATATGATATCTGATGTTTTGGAGACTTTTTTTTCATTCAAATATCTATCTTGAGCATTTTTTCATATATATAAGGGTAGATCTAGATGATTGTTTTTAATGGCTGTGTATTTTCTATCATGGTTTATCATAATTTACTTAACCAATCACCAATAGTAGAATGCTATAAACTGACACAGTAGATCTATATTTGCAGTTAAGGAAATAAGTTCCTAAAACATTTTTAAGTGGGAAAAAGTAGGCCCCCTAAAATCTTATACTTCCATTGTGAAACCACACACATAGTAAGGCTGTCACCAGTTTATTTTGCTATTTAAGAATACTGTTGTGATAAACATCATGTTATTTTTTATATCTTTTGACATATACCAGATCATTTCCTTAAAGTAGTTTCCTTGAAGTAGAAGGGCTAGATCAGAAGGCTGCTTCTTCTTTGTCTTTTTAATACATATTCTCAAATTGCCCTCTGTAAAGGCTGTACCAAATACATTTCTGTCAGTATGTTTGGGAGAATAATTCCCTTACCTTTCCTTGATTATTATAAGGAAATACTACGTGTCCCATGGAAAGCTGGCTCATAATTTGATGCTAATGCTGTTTCTCTTTTTTAACGTTTATAAGACATTTATGCCTTTGGACAAACATATTCTTTTAATCGTTTTACCATGGTACTATTAATCATTCTTTCTCCTCACATCTCTCTCTAGCAATTGTGTAATTAATTTGCTATAATTTTCAGCTGTCCAAACAAGTAAATATTAGTTTAAAAAGGTGTAGCTAATTAATATTTTACGAGCCTTGAACTTCTCCTAAACCACCTTCTTGAATATCATTTAAACCAATTTCTGCTTCTGGCACAGGGGGTTTAACTAAAACCGCAAATTGAAATTATAATGCAATAGCTAAGATGTGGAAGCAATCTAAATGCCCATCAACTGATGAATGGATAAAGAAAATGTATATACATGTGATAGAGCATCACTCAGCCTTAAAAAAGAAAGAAATCCTGCATAAGTTACAATGAAACTTCAGGACATTATGCTAAGTGAAATAAACCAGCCACTAAAAAACAAATACAACATGATTCCACTGATATGAGGTATCTAAAGCAATCAAACTCATAGAAACACGAAGCAGAATGGTGGATGCCAGGGGCTGAGGGGAGGGGGAAACGGAGCTGTTCAGCGCATACAGAGACTCAGTCATGCAAGATGTAAAAGTTTTAGTAATCTGTTGTACAACAATGTACATATAGTTAACAATATGTACAACTCACAAAAATTGTTAAGAGGGTAAATTTATGTTATGTGTTTTTTACCACAATGGAAAAAAAGTAATACATAATAATAAGAGAAATGAATTTTTATTGAGCTTTTATCATGCTTAGCATTGCTCTAAGTGCTTTACATGTTATAGCATGTTCCCAATCATTTGAGGTGGGTCCCATCATCACTTCCATACACAGAAGAAGCAACCAGAGCACGAAAAGGTTCCGTAATTTGTCCATGATGGCAAAGCTACCAAGTAGTAAGTGAGATCCAAGTCGTCGGAGGAGTCTGATTTCACAGCCCTACTGTACTACATTGCCTTCCTCATTTATGCTATGCTGACTCCCTTTTTAAAGCAAATCCACTGAAATCAAATCTCCCTTCCAAAGCAAATCTAAAGCAAACTTAGCAATGTGTCCAATTTTCACCAGACGCATTTAAAAGACAGAGATTTCCCTCACTTTACTCCAGGAAGAAAAGGTTGAAAAAAATTTGTGTGTAAGCAGATCTTTGTTACTTCTTTTGAAAGTTAAAATATGTAAGTGTATGAGTATGTGAGTCTGTGCGTGTATAATATATAAATAAAGGTAACTTCAAAAGATCAGCAATGACCCCAGATTGAGAGTTCAATTGGTTAAAAAAAAAAATAACTCATAGCCTCGTTTTCAGTTGTCTCTTTTATCTTTTACTTACTAGTAGTTTTAGTAAGGCCCTTGTTCTCCTAATAATGTTTGTGTCTTACATCGTCTGATAAGTAAAATGAAATAATTAGACAAGGCAATCTCTGAGTTCTTTACAACTTTAAATTCAGAGTTTATAAATATCTAACTTGTCTTTGTCTTCAAATGTTTAGTTTGTTTTATTTGGCTCAGAATATCGCATATTGACCTGCTGTTCATCTTACACAGACTTTGCTGTCATATATACCTGATAAGTTTTTTCCTGTGGCTGCATCCATTGCAGATGGGTGGGGTTCTTTACATTTAAAGATGAGGTCTTTCATCATCTCACGCAAAGTTACTGCTGTGAGTCCCTCATATGCCCACAGACAAACAGAAAAAAGCCACAGGTCACAGAGTGAGGGGAGGGAACGAAACTGGCCACCAGGCAGCTGTAGCAAAACCACATTTTAAGGATATACAACAAACAAGGTCGATCCCAAGCAGCTGGTAGGTGAAGAGCTGCCTCTTAACAAACCTACAACCAAGTGGAGTTCGGAATTTTGATTCATTGTGTTGACCTTTTCTTTTACACTTGTGTGTATGGGTGTATAGCAGCAGCAACAATAAAATTGGAATGTCTTATCTGACTGATGATACATGTATAAAACAAGAAGAAAATGAAGAGTCACTTACTCAAGGGGGAGGGAGGTAGAGTGGAATAGGGCTTTGGAAGCCTCTGACCTGGCTTAGCTATCACAACTGCAATAAGCCAGCTGGGCAACCTTGTGTAAGTTACTTAAACTTTCTGAGCAACAGTTTCCTCATCAGTGGAATGGACATAATACTATATCTAGCATACAAGAGGCACTCACTATACACCCATTTCACTGCCTTCACCTTCCTCCCTCCAAGATTCCAGAGAGACCCTACTCTAGCAACAGCTAAGAAAACACCCTGGTGGTAACCAGGGGACTTCTATTACTAGTAGTAAGGAATCAGCATAATGAACTGATGTTTATATTGAAATAATGCATTAAGAATCAGATTTCTGGGGACTTCCCTGGTGGTCCAGTGGTTAAGAATCTGCCTTCCAATGCAGGGTTCGATCCCTGGTTGGGGAACTAAGATCCCACATGCTGCGGTGCAACTAGGCCCGCATACTGCAACTACTGAGACCACGCGCTCTAGGGCCTGCGCACCACAACTAGAGAGAAGCCCGCACTCTGCAACTAAGACCCGATGCAGCCAAAAATAAATTTAAAAAAAAAAATCAGATTTCTATGGTATTGAAAAAGCAAGCATAATATTAATCATGCAAAAGTGTCAATCTGTGTTATTCACATTGGTAGACACCTGTTGTGTTTCCTGACAGTATTCTCAAAAACACCATCATAGAAACAAAATTAAACAGTATGACCAATGACAACAACAGGGTTGAAAGGATGAAGTGATTATTGAAGAGATAATTCCTATGCTATCAATAACAACCCACACACATGCCCTGAATCTCCAAACTTCTAGAACATATTTCAGGATTCTGCAAGACTCAGTGGTTCCTGACACTGCTCCTAAATAATAAAAGCACAAGGGAGCATACAGTATGGGCATTTCTAAGAGTTTTAAGTCCTGGAAGACCTTATTAAGACATCTCTTTAAGAATTTGAGGTAACTGGGATAAAAGTTTAGTAAACCTTTTCTTTTGCAACAGTGTATCTGACTAGTAGGAGACTAGTTAAGATACCTGAGATTAACTTTTCAAATACAGTTTTATAGGTGTCAATATGTACTTGTCGATGTACTTGTCGAACGCATGAATTGCAATTTAAAATGTATGTAGGGCTTCCCTGGTGGCGCAGTGGTTAAGAATCCGCCTGCCAATGCAGAGGACAAGGGTTCAAGCCCTGGTCCGGGAAGTTCCCACATGCTGCGGAGCAACAAAGCCCGTGCGCCACAATTACTGAGCCTGTGCTCTAGAGCCCGCAAGCCACAGCTACTGAAGCCCGCGTGCCTACAGCCCATGCTCCGCAACAAGAAAAGCCACCGCAATGAGAAACCTGCGAACCGCAACGAAGAGTAGCCCCTGCTCACCACAACTAGAGAAAGCACGCACGCAGCAAGGAAGACCCAACGCAGCCAAAACTAAATAAATAAAATAAATACATAAATTTAAAAAATAATAATAATAAATAAAAATAAAATGTATGTAACAATACATATAACTATTAGTTACTGAACGCCTGAATATTGTCAGAGAGGTAGTATAGCGCATGATAGCCAAGAGCTAGGATGCCGGAGGCTGACACCCCTGGATTTAAAAACACCAGCTCTTCCATTTATTACTTTTGTGAGCCTGGGAAAGTCACATAAGTGATGCTCTGTTTTTATATCTGGAAAATGGGGCTAATAAGAGGGCAGCTGTGAAGATTCACTGTGATAACACAAATACCACTCCAGGTTCAGTGCTTGGCACGTGGTAACACCCTGAGGAATATAATCCTCATGAAAACCCACAGATATACATTATCATCACCATACTAGAGATAAAGAAACCGAGGTTCAAGGAAGTTCAGATAACCTGCCGCAGGTTATGGGCTCAGGATTATCTGACTGCAAAGCCTGTCCACAGTGCCTATTTCTAAACAGCTGAATGTAGTTTTACATGTATTATTTCATGTATTTTCAATGTCTTTTCATTAGGTAAGAAGAAAAGAGTCTGGCTTGGCAAAATCTGCTAAATCAAATGGTTCTAAGAAAATCATAATCATAAACAAGCTATAAACTAAGTGTTATATGAATTTCTGATACAGGTCAGAAGCAAATATAAAATTGAACAAAAGACCCCAAAACCAAATGAAAACAAAACAACAGAGCAGCAGTATGTTAGAACGTTCAAGTCAACCTGCTCCAGGAGCTACGCCTGAGGTCGTGCCCACCCCCGCCCCCACCCCCACCCCAGCCAACCTTCTTCCCAGGTACTCTCCTTGGAAAGACGTAAAAAGACTCCCCCTGCAGAGCCAGTCTGCTTGCCTGCTCTCCCTGTGCCGCGCTGAGGGGCTAGCGTGTTATTGCTGGCTGCCTGGAAAAGCCCGGCGCCTGCTGAATTTCTCTTTCTTTCCCCTCCCCTACAACACAAACACACAGCAGCTGAAGGCCTGGAGAAACAGTATTCACTGCTGCAGGTGGGGCAGAATTTTTCTAGACACATGCAATGAACTTTTAGGAGCAGAATAACAAGACTTGGCTGGGTTTATACGGGAATCCTTTCCACACCTGCGAGACTACGCGCGCACACACACACACACACACACACACACACACACACACACACACACACAGGCCGTTAGCAAAAAGCTCATTACACTTGGCCCTCAAGATGCTGCTATTGTACGGAAAGGACCCTTCAGGTGAACACTGAGCTGCCCCCCCGCCCTGCTTGTCTGGGGACATTAGTCTCTGTTGCCCCTCACCGAATCTGGGTTAGTCTGGTGAAATTGGCCATCTTGGGATGGGGGCAGTAAAGCACAGAGTGGAAGGATTAGGGGAACTGAGGATGCACGGTTTTTTCCTACCTTGAGTTACCTTACGATGTTGAAAATTAAGTCTACTAACAATTGAAGGGCTTTGGAAACCAGTGACAAATTAAGATGTACTTAAAATCCCCTCTCTCCCCCTTTGTTGTTAAAAGAAATTTCAGCAGTTCTTCCTTGGCCATCAAAATATCCTTAATTTTTCTGCTTTTGGGGCTTTTTTCAGTCTGGAGTAGGTAGAGAAGAGAGTGGGAGGGCAGGAGATGGGGGTTGAGAGCAGAGGTTTAACAAAGGATCACTTTAACAGAAACTACTGAGTAATCGCTCTGCCCTGGGCCAAGAATAACATCAGCTCAGCGTTGGCAATTAGAATCAGGTCAGTCAGGCCTCAGAGCCGGTGTAGCCCTCCTCACAGACCCCAGCAGGGAGAGCTACTCATGCTGATGTCACCAGCAGTCACTGCTGCCCAAGAAAGTCCCCCCATTCAGCTGACAGAAAATTTTTTTATCCTTCTCCTTCAGGGGCAGGAAGCCAGTCTGAGAAGGAAGTGGGAAGCAATGAGGGAAACCGGAGAGAAGACACATTCAGATGTATCAACACACAGAGTCACTGTACCATCCCTAGAATACCAAGATCCTGCAATTTCCTCAACTATCCTGGAACTCATTTTAAATGAATTAATATATGTAAGGCACCTGGAATAGTGCTTGGACCACAGTAAGTGCTTATTAAGAGTTGGCTATTCTTACTAAAACAAAGAGGGAGGAATCTGTCCCATTACTTATCTCTCATCCATCATAAAACTTGAATCCTGGGAGCAGTGGTTGCTGAGCAGAATGTACCCTGATAAGAAGAATGAACAGGAAGTTTTCAAGTTTGGAAAATTTATTGATAAGGAAACTGTAGTAGATGAAGTGAAAAAGATGGAAACAAAGTTCCTATAAAAAAAAAAAGATTGCCTGAAATTTTATAAGGGCAACACTAAATTTTAACAAATCCAGCCTCCCTTTCAAAAGACAGAAGACAAATAAAAGGGAGACATTTCTAATCTCTTTCTCTCTAGCTTAATGGTTCTCCAAGTGTGGGCCCCAGAATAAAAGGCTTAGCATCATCTGGGAACTTGGAAATAATTGAGGCCCATCCTAAACCTACTGAATCAGAAATGGAGTCAGGGAAGCAATTGGTGTTTTAAGAGACCCTCCAAGGGGTTCTGCTGCTCAAAGCCAAGGATCTGCAAACTACGGCTTGCAGGCCAAATCCAGCCTGCCATCTTTTTTGTAAATAAAGTTTTATTGGAAAACAGCCACACTCATTCATTTACATGTTGTCTATGGTTGTTTTCATTCTACCATGGTAAAACTGAGTAGTTACCACAGAGCCTACGTACAGCCTGCAAGGCCTAAAATATTTACTATATGACCATTCACAGAAAAAGCTTGCTGACCCTTGCTCTGATTTAGAATTTTTTTTTTTTTTAAATTGCTAGTTTTACCCATCAGTGTGTAAAAGCTCATAGTCTCAATTTTGTCTTATTTTGTTTATCATGCTCTCTATCAAATGGACTGGATCACACCTATTTCCTTGTACCTCTGGCCCTGGAAGCCTCCGCCAATGGCTCCAGGTGACTTTCCTCTCCCAGGTCCATGCTGCAGGACCAGTCTTTTGTAGGGGTGATTTGGTACATGAAAATTCCTAGATTTATGAGTGAAATGCTAGACAGAAATGAGGCTCAAAGCTTACACTGCATGAATGGTTAGAGATGCCCATTTCAAAACTCATATCCTGAATCAGAGTTTTCCTCCTTGAAATTAATACCTACAAAAAGCTATCTAAAAAATAAATTAATTAATTAAAAAAAAAAAGCTGGCTAAGTGCAGAAAGCATGGAGAACTTCCTCTGCATGTAATGCAAGAAAGGCTGCAAGATTATTTTTCCAACAATATTTTTAGGAGATCACTATGAAAGGCACTGTCTGTCCATGTATGATATGATATGATATGATATAATACAATACAATACAATACAATACAATACAATACAAGGCCCCTTTTAATGTCCTGGTCCATGAACACATCTCTCTTGTGAATGGATACTAGGTAAATCAGAGTTCAATTCTACTCACTGCTCTCAAACAGGCAATTAACCAAATTGTTAGTTATATCAATGGCTACCTACACTTTAGAAAATTGAATCCAAAGCATAAGAAGTTCATCAGAGAAACCACCTCTATCTAAAGGGGTTAACCCAAGGACAGACATATAGGACATCCTGAGAAGGCAAACCATGTTTCAAGCAATCATTTGGTTTTAATTATAAGGGTCAGGTCTAGCAGAGTCACAAGGTGAGCTAAAAACACAGGCTTAAAAATCTAATTAGGGCTTTGCTCCTTCTGTGGAGTGTTTCTTAATGTCCTCTAAAATAAAGCGCTCTAAGGTACTATTCTTCATGTTAGAACACTTACTATCTTATTTGCTATTTTATTAGTTATAAACTCTTCAAGCTAATAGAATTTAGTTTCCTTCTCTCTCCCCCACAGTCCCAAACTTCACGCTTACTCATTTTGACCTAAGTCAACTGTGGATTAGAAGAATGGGGGAAAAAATAAAATGATGTTATAAACATATATAAAATTATGATAAAAGATTTTCTGTTCCCTCTCCAGAAGACACGAGATAACTCCCTTCTTGGGAGTGCTGACTCCTCCCTAAAACAGGCATTCTGACAGATTCTAAAAAACATATTTTCCATATACTTCATAGTTCAGTGAAACTCAATCAGTATAATCCTCAGTAAAAAAAAAAAAAAATCCACACAAGAATAGCAGTACTCTGAATTTTCAAAGGAATGTGACTTGCTGGAAGCTAATCAAAAGAATGAGAAGGACTTATAAATGAAGCAGTTTCTAAAAGTGAAAATCAGCAAAACTGTCTCTCTTTCCTCAAAACCTCAGTGCTCTGCAAATCACCTCCTTTTTTTTTTCTTTAATCATCCACCATTTCAAGGTATGGAAGCATTAAAAGGGACCAACCGTCTAGATGCATTAGAGCCACAGATTATACTCAAACAAGGGGAATAAGGCTATATATATTTCCACTATCCAGTGTCTGATTAAGTTGGCATTCTTAAGTAATCTGAATGGCAGGGGGTTCAGAAGTTTAAAAAGTTTTAAGAAATTTACACAGATTGAAAAAAAACTAAGATATACTGCGGAAGAAAAATTTAAATGGAGTTGTTATTGCTAAGAGGGCTCTCTAAAATGGAGCCAGGAGGCCATTGAGGAAGCGTGACTTTTGCACATCTCAGCAGGGATGCAATTTGAACTTCGACCACTTCTTGTCTTAACATAGGAATCCGGAACATCTGCCCAATGTTCCAGAAACTCAAGATACTTAGTGGACCCTTACACTCTAAACCAGCTTGTGATAGCCTATTTATTTATTGGACCCTTACCCTAAAATAACTCATAACTGCCTATCCTTTAAGGATAAATATTTCCTTTCGTGCATCAGGATCAATCATAATTCTTGAACAACCTTGTGGCTTTTGCCTTTGTAAGCCCCTGACTTTTTTCTCTTCCTTGGAATAATCTTTTGGTATTACCCAAATCTGTCTCCTGAATTGGAATCCTTAAGACCCCAAATAAAGCTCTTGGGGATTCCCTGGCGGTCCAGTGGTTGAGACTCTATGCTTTCACTGCCAATCGCTGGTCAGGGAACTAAGATCCCCACAAGCCGTGCAGCACAGCCAAAAAAAAAAAAATTTTTTTTTTTTGTTTGCAAACTGGCCTAAATGCCTCCGCTATCCCAAAGACTATTTAAATAAGGAAATTTCTACATGGCAGAGGGCAGTGTGATGATGCTATATTCCATGCTTTACAGATAAGAAGTCTGGATTTTTCTCCAGTAAAAATGATCTAAAAAGCTACTTCACAAATGCCTGGGGACTTCCCTGGTGGTGCAGTGATTAGGACTCTCCGCTCCCAATACAGGTGGCCCGGGTTCAGTCCCTGGAACAAGATCCCACATGCTGCAACGAAGATCCAGCATGCCACAACTAAGACCTGGCGCAGCCAAATAAATAAATATTTTAAAAAACAAACAAACCCTTAAACAAATGCCTGCACTTAACGATTTCTCAATTCCAATGAATTAATATAATATACAGATTATACTATCACAGATAAGATGATCAAGTGGTGAATGACACTGAAAAAAATAAAAATTTCTCTGGACCTGGACAGCATTTGAAAAAACAAAGAGAGAGAGCATAATGATAACTGTTTTATATAGAAGAAAAAAAAAAACTTGGGAACATTACCTTAGCCTTTGAGTGAATATTAATTTTGCACACACTAATGCACACTACATTTTTATAAGAGCAAATGACAAGAGATCAAGCTGATATAAGCTATTTCTTCACACAACCAAATATCAGGGAAGCTCACAGAATCAGTACGGATTCAGCCCAGCAGAACATGTAGAACATGGTAACTGATTCTAATGATAATCCTGAGTCGTCAGGAAAAACTTAAGTCTTCACGGCCTGACTGTTTTGTGAAGTCATCCTTTCTCTGTAATTGGGGCCATACTGATTCGCTAGTGCAATATACTTATATAATTCCCTTACACATATACTCAGGAGTTTGTCATTTTATAGACAGTGAGTAGGGAATTAATATTTCAGTAGAGTGTAAGTTCCACTACAACAAGAATCTTTGTGTCTATTGTTACATTTTTGTATACGTTGTTCTATGTACAAACTGTTAAACCAGAAGACCAACGACCTAGATTAAGACCATTTCCTATAAGAACCTGAAAGTTATTTATTCCTTGAAAATCTTGATAGGCCATAAAAGATTAATGTGTGCTTAAATAGATCAAGTTAATGAAGGCAAGGAAGTAGTACATTTAGAAAAAAATCTTTAAAATGCTAGCTTTTAGGTATCTGGGAATTAGACTCTTTGGGAAATTACTGAACTAAGATCAGGCAACAGAAAGGGTAAATACTACAAAAGAGAATTTTGTGGAGGAACATTCATTCAAATGAAAGAAAGAATGTCAAAATTGGTTCGACATCACTTTCCCACAAAGCCAATGTAGATTCAGAACATTTCTTCCCCATGGGTAGATTCCCCATGAACCATTCAAGCCATGGTGGCATTGGCAAACTTTTGAGAAACTATCCCCACATTTCTCATGAAAAAAAAAAAAGTTGTTTTTTTTTTTTTTTTTTTAAATCCACAGAAGGAAGATATTAGCACATGGAAAAGCCTTATCTTGAATTACCTGGTGCCGGGCTCGACTCTGGTCCAGAAGCTGCCGGGACTGAAGTTTTTGCTGTTCAAGTTGTTGCAGGGCAAAATGGAGTTGGTAGCTGCCTACTGTGGAGTGGCACCTGTGCTGCGGGACCACCCCTGTAGCCTTGCTATACGCGTTGTTCTTTACCTCTCCCTCCCAGGCAAAGCCACCTGTTTGGAGGCTCCTGAAGAGAAAAGAAAGCAGATTTCTTAGAATGGTTGTGTGAACAATGAAGGTAAGGAGAGAAATATTTCAGTTATTTTTCCTTTATAGAACTGAAAGCAGTTTGGAGTTACAAATCTGTTTGTGGGATAAATTATCTGACTTGCCTATGAAATCGCAGCTCCACGAAGACAAAGGCGGGCTGCTCTGCTCTCCATTCTATTCCTAGCGCTTTGCCATAAGGCTTGGCACGTGCTCAGCACACAAAAATATCTGTTGAATGTTAAATAATTAAAATAGCAATTTCACTCCCCTGTGATTGTCAAAAGGACCTCGAAGAGGAGCCCAGAGAGCTTCAAATGAAGGATGGTAGGTTATTTCAAGGTAAGAACAGAGGAACAATCATCTTATCTAAACATCAACTTCAAAATTATAGGGGTGAATTGTGCAAGAGTCTTGGTTTTTCTTAGCCACCCATTAGTCAAATACCTAAATTTTTAAAATAAGTGTTTGTATTTGAGCTTATGTCCCCATATCATGGGATAACATAACTGGTGTGAGAAGATACATTTTTCCTTATTCTGAATTCATCTCATCAGGGTCCCCAGCCAGGCTGACATTTAGCCTACACACATTGAAGACATTATGCTAAGTGAAATAAGTCAGCCAGACAAGGGCAAATATTGTATGATTTGTCCTAGAATAGTCAAATTCATGGAGACAGAAAGTAGAATGGTGGTTGTCCGGGGCTGGGGAGACAGGGGAATGGGGAGTTATTGTTTAATGGGTGTCGAGTTTTACCTTGGGATGATGACAGAAGTTTTGGAGACGGATGGTGGCGACGGTTGCACAACACTGTAAACGTATGAAATGCCTCTGAATTGTACACTTAAAAATGGTAAATTTTATATTATGTATTATTTTACCACAGTTTTTTTGAAAAGGTCCCCATTTATTTTTAGAACAGTCTTATTTGGAAATCCTTCCATCTCCTTAACATTTTGGCTATTCATCTCTGAACCTTCTTTAACTACCTAGTATTTTTGGTTTTTTCCTTTTAGAGTTACAGTGACCAGAAAATTGTACACAGAAGAAACACAAAGAGTGTCATAGTGAACAACCTTATCCCCAAACCTTGGTGAATGGTGCTTAGAGAAATAAAACAGCGCCTAATTCAAGAGACATATTCATAGTGATTTAAATCATCGTGTTATTCTTCCCTTTGTAAATATCCTTTGGTGTTAATGGTCATTTCGGTGGCAGAGATGCAACAACACATGGGGTGAGTTTACACAGAACCTTCCTGAGTCCTGACCTACGGCTGCCTGGTTATTAACAGCCTGGGTCCTTGTGACCTCAACAGAGCCCTGTGGGAGGGAGTAAAGTGGGATGTCTTCTGAGGCCAGAAGCCTACGCTCCTCTCTTGCCTGGGGGGACCTCTCTCTCATAGCTTGGTCATTTTGGGTCTCTGCTTTGGTTTCTCTACCTCTCTCAAAGAGATTTCCAGACACAGAGTTAAGGGAAAGTCTGTGTAATATATTCTGAAGTCCACGGATGAAAGGTTTTCTACTCACATAATCTCACCTCTGATATGTCACATCCCTTGCTCACCTCCTCCCACAGTTTGGCTCCCACAGTTCAGTTGCACAATTACACACATTCAGCTAATCTTCCTGGAGGACAGTACCAAAAAGCTCAGAGCTTGCTTATTAACTTTTTTTTAGTATGACATTTGATCTTCCGTGATCCCTCTTGAATCGTCTCAGTGTGCGTGTTATTAGACATGATTTTTCCCAAGGGGCTTCTAGAGATGTGAGGAAATGTGGAGACCAAGGATCACATGTAAATAAATACCCGACTATGTGAATAAAATGTTAATATTATTCACAAAGTGAAGTGCTGAGTGGGAGTCAAATAGGACTTCTGGGGTTAAGAAGGGAGGGGCCAGAGGAAACCATGATCTCTGTTCTCATTAGTGAGGGAAGAGAAAAGCTTACTGAAGATACAGCAAATAGCAAAGGGAACCAAGTGAGCTCTGAGTGGAAGGTGAGGCAATGGAGCAAGGTATTCAGGTGTAAATGAAAAGCAGGCTCAAGGCAGGAGTGAGCTGATCCAATGAACACATGAACACACGGAAGAGACAGATAATACAGCAGGAACTGCCTGGATGAATAACCCTGAGATTTCCATACCAATTAAGGCAGGAATTTGAATCTAGAATGAAACTATTATTTATGATAACCGGGCCCAAGGTTAGAAAATTCATCAATTGTGATTCTGCTTCCACTCCTGGCTCGCTGGTTACAGAAGTTTGTAGCCACAAGAGGCAATCCAGACTTAGGGATTCGATATTTAAGGATTTATATAACTATGTAGCTTATATCAGAATTCACCTCACGAGCTAGTTAGGTTGGTTTTATTTTCTAAAAATTGCTTTCATAACCAATATTCCTAGCAGGCATTTACTTTAATGCCTTCTTGCTGTAATCAGAAATCAGAGTCTGTAACTAGGCCCCCTTGTTTGGAGGTGACCAGGGACAGAGCCTCAGCAGGGGTCTGTGGATGTGTAAGGGGCAGGACAGTGGGCAAGAGAAGATCAAACGAGGGACTCTGGATAGAGGAGGTTTATTCGTCCAACTGCACACACACTGAACAGACTGCAACAACATAAGCTTTTGTATGAAAGCTGTTTTTAATCTCATCAGTAACATAAATGCAGTCTCCAAGTCACAGAAAGAAGTTGCTTAAGCAAGTGGAGGCTATTAGCAAAGAGGAAGGAATTTTTACAGTGCAACACTGGATGGGTGCAGGAGTGCTCAGCTGTCTAACGCAGTGTGGTCAGTGCCATGAGAAACCTGCTTGCTTTGAATTCCAGTGGGTGTTACTCAGGCCACGGTATCTCACAGTTAAAGCACAGACTTTGGGGGTTTACAATATGCAAGGGTTGTAATGACTGACATGGAGGACACCAGGTGCACTGTTACTTGGGTTTTGCCTGAGATTACATATTGACATAGTCCTTTCTATGGCAGCTATGAGTTTCCATTTCCATCCAAAATTCCGTTCCATTTTCTTGAACCTCAGTTCATTCTAGTTTACTAGTAATACATTTTCTACTCCCACCAAACTTTTGAGATTCAAGTATTCTCTATAAAATTTAGTTGTTATGTTATTCTTTGCTCAACACTAACATATAATATTGTATACGTTCCCTATAAATAACTTCTTACACTTTTTTATTATTTCTAGAGTAGGACAGATAGACTCAAAAGAGTTAGCTGTGGGAATGTTTAACAACTGATTCAAATTCAAAGATTCAAAGTGAACTATGCTGTGTCTTGTCCTGACTACATATGCAGCTAATTGCCAACAATATGGCGAATTTTTCTAAACCATGCATCCTCTTATTAGAACGTTGTCTTACTTTCTGTATTATACCATGGCACTGCAGGGCTAAATGTTTCTCACCATCACTGCCCTTCCTGCAGCATGCCCTACCCCCTCCAACTTCTAGCCAAAACACACCAAAGGGTTGTGTCTTTCTCTCTGGTTTAATATCTGTTCCACCAAATGGATGTTGGTTGTAAGGAACTCGAAGGAAATTTGTAAAATGCACGGGTCTTTAGCAAAGCAAAAACTCCTGAGCAGGCTGTTGCCCTCTTCATAAAGATATGCTTTCAGTGTCAAGATGTCCCAAGAATGGGGAATTCCCTGGTGGTCCAGTGGTTAGGACTCCGTGCTTCCACTGCAGGGGGCACGGGTTTGATTCCTGGTGGGGGAACTAAGATCCTGCAAGCTGCGCGGCACAGCCAAAAAAAAAAAAAAAAAAAAAAAAAAAAGATTTCCCAAGAATGATGTGATGTCTCAAGGTGGTACGGTAGGGATGAGATGGAGGAATGTGACAGCTGTACAAAGAGTATGATTCCGCGTCCATTTCCCCAGCTTCCTCCACCCAGTCTGAGCAAAACCTGAGCGACCACGTACGAGGACGTCTTTGCCCTCTTCAGGGTGTTGGTAAGTGCGTGGGTGTGCTTTCAATTGTCCTAATAATGGGGGTGGGGGATTACTTACATTTAATAGGTAGAGGTCAAGTGTGCCAAATGTCAAAAAATATAAGGCGAAGCCAGCCCTGTGCTAGGAAAATATGTGCTTCTCAAAATGCCGATGGTGCTTCTAATGAGAAACACTGTAAGGCCACGAAGGAGGTGCTTTCTGGGGACAATCTTACTATTTCTTGGTAAGAAAGAATATCTACCCACCTCCATGGCACTTATTCCACTACACGTTATGGAATGTATAGATATTCAAGGATGGCAGAGGCTACATTTTCTTTGCCTATAAATTTTCAATCTCAAACAAAGTAGTTGGGACACACAGTAAGTGCTGGAAAGGTGCTGTAAATGCCCAAAATCCTACAAATGAGACAAGAACTCCCACGAGCTGTACAAAGCAGTGCTGGCCAGAATAAGGAAGCTATGTGATCAGAGAGTCATTATAAAATGTGGTGGGGAACCCCCTTAGCTTTGGGGGGAATACCCCCCCCCCCAAGGACAAAATCAGAGTGATTCTTCATGGAGTGTTGTGTGTCCCATTCCTAATCCTTCCCAGGGCAGCTGGGGTGGGATCACATCTACAAAGACCAAATGGATGAGGAGAGACTAGACAGACGCTACTGCAGCCTTTATTACATCCAACTTCTCTATCTTTATTATTCTTAAACTTTCCTCTTCTGTAAAATGGGGATGTGATAATAGTACCTATTTCATAGGGTTATTGTGGGGATTAAAGAGCTAACACAAGTGAAAGTACAGGCACATAGGAAGGGCTCCAAAAATATACTACCACCACCACCATTACTACTATTATTACTATTCATTCCCTCCCGAACAATTCCATTTCACTGCTGCCCTACAGTTCTTTAAGTTAGTATATAGAAAACATAAATTTGGCCATTTTCCACCAGAGGATTCTGTGTTGCAAAGTTAACACAATCTAGTCATGAGTACAGTATTTATTGTGAGGTCAAAAGTGCTCCAAGTTACTAAAAAGAAAAGCCCTGATGTATAGTGTATACAAATGGTTATTATAATTGTATTGCAATGCTCTATGCTGAGGACTAAAACAGGTTATCTGGAAAGGGATGGATTTTCCTCCTCTTCAATCCACAAGTGAAGGGGGCACCTATATAATCTACCCTTGTAAGCAGTCAGTTTTCTGCTCAATCTTCCTTCCTGATCCTCCATTAGAGCCGATCATCTCAGAGATTGAAGGTGTGATCTACAAGCAGCCATCAGTCTACCTTCTTCTACTCTTCACTGGCCATCTCAGAGAAAGGATTTTCTGTTTACACTGCCTGTTTCTGTCCTAACATTCTCCCCAGTCTTTCAGCGTGCTTTCCATCCATATAAATATAGTGGCTTCCTTTTTTTTGTTCTAGACGGTGCTCAAGGGAGAGTGAGAGTGAACTGGACAGGCCTCTGGAACTCCTAAAACTCATGGTCCCAAAGGGGAGTCCTACCCTCCACTTTCAGAAATAAGGAAATAGAACCCTCTCTATTTAATTATAGCTCCGGCATTCACCATCTTGTAGTTAAATCAAAGGCAAAAAACAGAAAACATTCAAAAGTTTCTGTTGGACTTATGCTTCTGAGCAAGTAGAAAGTTTCAAGAGACTGTCACTTTTACCTTAAAAAAATAATAAGCTGGGCTTCCCTGGCGGCGCGGTGGTTGAGAGTCCGCCTGCCGATGCAGGGGACGCGGGTTCGTGCCCCGGTCCGGGAGGATCCCACATGCCGCGGAGCGGCTGGGCCCGTGAGCCATGGCTGCTGAGCCTGTGCGTCCGGAGCCTGTGCTCCACAACGGGAGAGGCCACAACAGTGAGAAGCCCCCGTACCGCAAAAAAAAAAAAAAAAAAAGAAAAATAATAATAAGCTGAATAAGCTGCTAAATCATACTTATTTCAAACCTAACAAAATGCCGAGGACATACAGTAAACCTAAATGAATATAATCCCAGGAAGTGACAAGCTCTTCACTTTTAGCCAGGATGGCCCCTGGGAGGAGGAGGAATGTGTCATAGACGGGGGTTAAGGCACTACCAGCTAAACTTCTGACGAGCTTTTAACACCTGCACGTGGGCTGGTATGATATTTTAGAAGCCCCAGCATAGAACGAATCTGTAGCCACCCATCAACTCTTTCATCAATTGCATGGGGACACTGAAGGCTGGGGGATGGGGAGGGACTGATTAAAGTCCCTTTCAGAGAATCTGTGGATATTGTTCTTTGACCTTCACCAAAACTCAGCATGTAGTATAGTCTAAAAGTTAGTATTGTAGAATCTGAAACCAAGTCAATGAGCTTTTCATACTCTGTTGGTCTATCCTGCATGTTGAATGGATCTTGTATCCATACGAGATTTTTGTAACATCAAGCATTAGTCTTTAGGAATACTGATTCACTGAGTGATGCAGACCTTCCAAATGTTGACATATTTCATTATACAATATTAAAAAACCATATTTGTTAGTATCACTCCAATCTCACCAGAAGGAAGGTGTCAAATTCATAGGGGTGAATATAAGTTTTTCAAAATTCTTTGCACAAAAGGATCTTTAGAATCTTACTGGTGGTCCCATCCCGGCCCCAAGACATCTGCAGCCAGAGATGAATTTAATCTAATTAAAGCTACAACAAAGTCCAGACCCAGCTTAATTATCAGATTGGCTCAACCCCTTCTCCCTTTGCCCCTTTCCCACACATTAGCAGCCTGAGAAAAGGATGAGCATGGCTTTTTTTTTGGGGGGGGGGGCGAGGGTGTGTGTGTGTGAACATTATTTACTTAAGTCTGTGGTTTTACCTAAAATGTCCAGCATACGATTAGTAATTATAAAAGACATGCAGAAGCAAGAAAATATGACCCATGTAAGAAAATGGTCAATAGAAGGACACTGAGAGGTGTTACAGATGTTGGACTTAGCAGACATGAACTTCAAAATACAATGATAAATATGTAAAAGAGTCTAAGGTAAAAGGTGGGAAACACATATAAACAGATGGAGGATTTCAAGAGAGAGATGAAATCTTTCAAAAAACAACCAAACAAGGATCCTAGAAATGAAAAAATATAAAATCAGAAATGAGGAGTGCATTCAAAATGATTAACAGCAGACTGGACACAGTAGAGGAGAGTATCTAACAGGTATAAAATTGGAATCCCAGCAGTTGAGAAGAGAGAATGGGGCAGAAGAAATATTTAAAAAGATTAGGGCTGGGAATTTCCAAAGTTGACTGTAGACATTAACCTAAAGACCTGAGCTGCTCTGCAAATCCCAAGCAGAATACGTACAAAGAAATCCACACGCAGGCAGATCACAGTCAAACTGCTGAAACTAAAAATAAAGAAAAAAAAATCTTAAAAGCAGCCAGGGTGGCGGGGTGCTCGGTGGTAGTGGTAATATTACATACAAAGGAACAACAATGCAAATGATTAGCTGACTTATCATTAAAAAATGATGGCCAGAAAACACTGGTGAGCTATCTTTAAAGTGCTGAAAGGAAAACAAAAAGAACTGCCAACCTAGACTTAAACATTTATACAATACTGTCAACCAACTCAATCTATTTGATAATTATGCAAAACTATACCCAACAACTTCAGAATACATATTCTTTTCAAGTGCATGTGGAACATACACCAAGACAGTCTAAATGCTGGGTCATAAAACCAATCTCGATAAAAACTGAAAGATCAAAATCACACAGAGTACACTCCAACCAGAATGGTATTAAATTAAAAACCAATTAATTTTATATCTTTAAAACAATAAGATATCTAGAGAATTCCCAAATATTTGGAAATTAAACAACACACTTTAAATAACCTATGGATCAAAGAAGAAATCACAAGAGAAATTAGAAAATGTATCAAACTGAATGGTAATGAAATCACAACCAAACAAAATCTGAGATGCAGTGAAAAGAGCCCTTAGAAATGTATAGTATTAAATGTCTATATTAGAAAAGAAGAAATATGTAAAATCAATGTTCTAAGCTTCCACTTTAAGAAACTAGAAAAATAAAAGCAAGTTAAACAAAGTAGAAGAATAAAAAATAAAATAATAAGAGCAGAAACCAATAAAGTAATTAAACAAGGAAGCCATCAGACTGAGGTCGCTCTAATGTCTTGGCAGTCTGTGTAAGCAAACCAAAACCCACGTCGGAGTCATTGCACTTACATCTGAAAAGTGAAATTTAAGAACAACCAATTACAAACAGCCAACTAGGCTTTCCCAAGTAAGGCAACCACTTAAGCTATAGCCAAATAATTTGCTTACTTTGCTTAAGAGTCTGCTCTATTAAAAAAAAAAAAAAAAGCCTTTCCCTTAGTCTCTGCCAGTGGAGTGCTCTTACCCATTTTCAATTTGGCACTGCCCAATTAAAATCAATGTGTGCTCAAATGAACTCTTTGAAAATTTAATGTACTTCAGTTTACATTTTAACACAATGAAACAGAAACTGGGCAAACAGGAAACATCAATAAAATCAAAAGTTGGCTATAAGAAAAGAATTTAAAAGTTGATAAATTCCAAGCAAGCTGATCACAAGGAAAAAAATACATGAATTATTAATATCAGAAATGAAGACGGGGGAACATCATACAGAGAATATAGATATTAAAAGTAAAAGGAGATATCATGAACAACTCTATGTCAAATATTTAACAACTTAGATGAATTGGAAAAATCCTTGAA
Source organism: Aethalodelphis obliquidens (assembly GCF_003676395.1). Classification (NCBI taxonomy): domain Eukaryota; kingdom Metazoa; phylum Chordata; class Mammalia; order Artiodactyla; family Delphinidae; genus Aethalodelphis; species Aethalodelphis obliquidens. The sequence continues at coordinate 1,919,845 of NW_020837965.1, read as the reverse complement.
AATACAACTTTTTGAAAATGACACGATGAGAGAAAATCTAAATATATAAATTTAACTTGTAATCAAAAACCTTCTTAACAAAGAAAACTTTAAGCCCAGATGGATTCAATGAATTCTATCAAACATTTAAAGAAGAAATAATTTCAATCTTTCACAAAATCTTTCAGAGAAGAGAAGGGAAAACTTCTCAACTCATTTTATGATGTTAACACATCTCTGATATAAAAAAACACTTGACAAAACCATTACAAGAAAATTACAGACCAATACGCCTCGTGAACATACACACTAAAAGTTTTAATAAAATATTAGCAAATATAATCAATCTATCTGTCTCACGTATGGGATATATATCATGACCAAGTGGTATTTACGGTGATTTAAGGTTAAAAAAAAATCAATAATGTAATTCACCACATTAAGAGAATAAAGAAGAAAAATCATATAAGAATATTATTAGATATCAAAATGCACTGGACAAAATTTATTCATCTCCATTCATGACAGAAACTCTCAGTAAACTAGGAACAGAAAGAAAGTTACTGAACCTAATAAAGGATATCTATGAAAAATCTATACCTAACATGATACTTATTGGTGAAACACTGAATTCTTTTCCTCTAAGATCAGGAATAAAGGACAGATGTATGCTCTCACCACTTCTATACAAAATTAGTAATATAAGACCTAGTCAGTGTCATAAGAAAAAAAAAAAAAGCAAAGTTGCAGGAATCAAAGTCCATAAACAGAATAAAATTATATTTTTATATGCCAGTAATACACAACTGAAATTTCAATGTAATAAATTAATTGAAAGTGAAATTTTAAAAAGCAATGCAATTTACAATATCATAAAAATACACCAAATATCTAAGAATAAATATACTGGAAAATGTGTAAGGTCTCTACATTGAATTTATAGAACATTAATGATAAATATCAAACAAAACCTAAATAAGTACAGAGGTATACCATATCTTGAGTGATTGGAAGATTCAATATTGTTAATATGTTTATTCTGGATTACAGATATTGGTTTCCTCAGTTCCAAAATTTCCATCTGGAAATTCGTCTTGAAATTTCCTACCTTTTATTCATTAAAGCCTATTTCCCTTTATACCCTTGTTCATAGTTATAATGGCCACTTTAAAATCCTTGTCTGTTAATTCTACCATCTGAGCCTCCTTAGGATTGGTCTCCATTGATTATCTTTTATTCTAAAAATGGGTCCTATTTTCCCACTTTTTTCATATGTTGAATAATTTCATATTGTATCCTGGATATTGTGAAATGTTGTAGATACTGGACTATATTATGTTGCTCCAAAGAGTGAGTATGTATGTGTGGGTGTATAGGCAGTTAACCTGGTTGAACTCAAACTGCAGTTCTTTCTTCCCCTCGGTGGGCTGTGGCTCAGATCTATGTTCAGTTCTTCTAGCTTCAGCTGTATAGTTTGGAGTATAACTTGCATATACATTGTCCAGAGGTCAGCCCAAGATTTGGGTGAAATTTATACATAGAAGTTAGGTTCCCCGTTTCTGGTTGCCTCATTTCCAAAGTTGTCCTCTTACTCCCTAGCAAGTGTGCTTGTCCTGAACTCCAGCCTCCAGGTTGTCAAGACAGACTTTGGATTTTTATGTTGGATTTTTATGTAAGTTCTAACTGCTCAATGTGGTGTGAACTATGGGGATCGATGGTGGTGATGCCTGCATGACTATGAATGTATTTAATACCACTGAACTGTATACTTAAAAAATGATTAAGATGGTAAATTTCATATTGTGTGTATTTTACCACAATAAAGAAAAAAGAATAAGGAAAATTAATCTATGATGAGAGAAGTCAAAAAAATGATTATGGGGGAAGAGGTAGAATTGACTGGGAAGACACACAAGGAAATTTTGGAGTGTGATGGGAATGTTCTATATCATATGTTGAGTGGTGGTACGGTGGATATATAAACCTGTCAGAACATCAATTTGAACGTTTAAGGTATGTGCATTTTATCTTACGTAAATTTTACCTCAATTTAAAAAGATCATTTCACAATATATGCAATTATTGAATCTTTATGTTGTACACCTGAAACTAATGTTATATGTCAATTATACTTCATGAAAAAAATAATGTGGAAGGTAAGCTTCATATAATTTTTTTTTTTTAGTATATATTAATTATATGATCATGGGATCATGAATTTGGGTGGTGGTGGGGGGAGACCTGAAGGATAAGAGAGAACGGTGAGTTCATGAACCTCAGTTCTCTATTTCTTATAAGATAAGCATACAAAGAGAAAGTGTGCTTAGAGTTTGCACTTATGAGTACTGAATTGGAAGTCTACATTTTTAAAGTGACAATAAACATTAGAGAAACCACAGACAGTCCTGGGGTTCAAGAAATGGAGGTAGTACTTTTTTAAAAAAAGACAAATATGCAAATAAAAAGTTATGCATTTTCACTTATCTTTCATTAAAAACCTAATTATCAGTATTTCCTGTTTGTGTGTATGTTATATCTCTTTTCTCAACTTACTTGATTTTAGTTATAAAATTATTTGTTCTCTTCATGAATTTTGCAATACTGGAATCGTATGTAAAAATACATGCTTATGTAGTTATTTCATTTCAGCGAAATTCAACATGCATTTATTGGACACTGTTCCTAGATGCGCAGGGACTACCAAGAAGAAAAACACAAGCTCCCGCTCTCAAATTGCTCATAATCTGGAGGAAGTGTACTCGTTTAGGTGAATCCCCAGGGAAGATTAGGAGGTGGAGGAAAGTCAGGAATGGCTGGACTCTGGAATAGGTGACACTTTCAAGACAGATTCAAAGCCTCGGAGGAACAGCATTGGACAGAGACTCAAGGGGAGCTAGCAGACATGATACTAACAGTGAGGAAAAGTGCATTAGCCCCTGAAGGATCAAATAAGCTGGCCAGAAGGTCTGAAGAAGTGAGAGATATGTAAGCAGAGTGACAGTAATGATGGTAAATGAGCACTCTGGTTGAAAGGCAGAAAGAATTGTTGGCTCTGGGAACCTGAGCCTGAAGATTTATTATGAAATTAAAAGTTATATGTAGTTATGGGTTTCCCTGGTGGCACAGTGGTTAAGAATCCACATGCCAATGCAGGGGACACGCGTTCAATCCCTGGTCCAGGAAGATCCCACATGCTGCAGAGCAACTAAGCACATGCGCCACAACAACTGAGCCTGCACTCTAGAGCCCGCAAGCCACGATTACTGAGCCCGCGTGCCATAATTACCAAAGCCTGCGCGCCTAGAGCCCGTGCTCCGCAACAAGAGAGGCCACCGCAGTGAGAATCCCACGTACCACAACAAAGTGAAGTCCCCACCCACCGCAACGACAGAAAGCCTGCATGCAGCAACGAAGACCCAACACAGCAAAAAATAAATAAATTTATTTAAAAAATAAATAAATAAAAGTTATATGTAGTTAGAAGAGAGTCAAAAGGTCAGTGATAATTAAGTTTAGCATTAAAATTGCATACTGTAGTCTCCAAGAAAAAAAAGTATGCTTATGAAAGGCTTCCATTGAATGAGAACTACTTTCATTAGTGAAAGAATAAAAGTCGAATTGCATGTGCCAATAGATATCAATTTAATAAATTTAATAAATAATACTGAAAATGTCTACTAGTAAGTCTTAAGGCTTGCTGTTAGTAACTGCTGACTGGGAACAGTGATAGCTGGCCAAATGAAATGTGTGCCTAAAATTATTTAAGTGGAATGAATTAGACAGACCAAGAGATTTTATGCTCATGGTGACAGGTGCCTTGCTTAGAGAAATTTTGTGCTGGAAAATTATTTTAAAACAATCTCTAAAAATGCAAGTGCTGCAAAAAAAAATGCAAGTGTTAAAGGCAAAAATTTATTTTTTTTACCTTTGAGTTTGTTCCTTGAGATAAGACTATACTTTTATCTTTTCTATTTTGAATCTATGGAGTTATACTGAGATGGTTCCTTTGCAGGAAGAGTTGAACTACAACAGAGGTAGTATCAGAGGTACAGAAAAGTTCAGAAATTATCTGGAAAAACTATGTGAACTTTTGACAACCTGTATGCTAGGTCAAAAGCACAGAACTATATGAAATTATAAATGAGGTCGGATCTTCCTGCTTGAGAACAGGATGAAAAGCTTAAAAACCTTTAAATATTTTGTTTATTTGAGCGGATGACAGGCTCTTGGGAAAGGATTAAAGAAATAATCCAAGAAAGAAGGCAAGAAGAAATAAAAGGTTTTAGATGCTGGAAAGGAATCAAAACCAGTGCAAGAGCTGGGTAAGTGAGAGAATTCTGGAGGGAGAGCAGAGACCCTGTGCCCCTGGATCTGCACTGCAGGTTCTGAACTGGACAACTCTCAGAACAGGAGCAGCACAGCTTAATGATGAAGAGCTGGGCTCTTGAACAAGACTTCTAGGTTCAAATCCTAGCTCTACCACTTAAAGCAACATACTTAACCTCTCTGTGCCTTGGTTTCCTCAGCTGTGAAATGGGAATAAAACTCAATCCCACATCTCACAGGGCTGGTTCAAGAATTAAACGTAATAATCTATCTAAAGCATAGCACAATGTCTGGCGCACATAATAAATGCTCAATACATGTGAGCTGCTATTATTAACATCGTTCCTGTGGAAAGTGAATCCAAACCTTTGTGAAAACGAACAATAAGGATGCTAAGGAACAGGTGTGAGCAACTCTATCACTTCTCAGAAAGAAGAGAAGCAAAGAAGTATTTATATTCCCCTTACCAAGTACTATGTTCACGTGGGGTAACCTGGGTGATAAACGGGGGAGCCAATCTAGTGGATCTGAAAAAAGGACTCAGGAGTCACTCAGTGTGTGTGAGCCAGGGAGCCAGGTCTCCCCAGCTAGAGACAGCCGCTGCACGGCAGTCCTCACCTGAGGTCGCGTCCTCATGATGGAGACCTGCTGCTCCAAACCAAGCCAGCCAGAGAATGCTCTAACCATAGGCAGGGTGCTGCCCCTGTGGGGAAGTGGGTGTTTACTAATAATGCTGATTACCAGGGAGGGGCAGCTGTTCAGGCACTGATGAATGATGGAGATTATCACCATCCTTCTTCCCCACCCCCACTCCTGCTAGTAAAAGCCTGAATTATCAGCACTGGCTACACTGCCTTTCACCTCTTCAAAATGAAACAAAAGCAATTTTTTTTTAAGGAGCAAAATGTCATAACCTGGAAAACACAAAAAGATAGAAAGGTAAAAAACAAAAGTCATCCATCTGCACTCCAACAACCAAAGATGGCTACTATGAACATTTTGTCAACATTCTGAGGTACATACTTCCTCTGTGTGTATTTCCCTCGCACAAACAGAGTGATTCTGCACTATCTGCTTTACAATCTGCTTTTACAATCTGGCAATATGTTGTAAAAAATTTCCCACATGATAGTACTGGTTTTGACAGCCTTATTCAACTGTTAACTTCTATTACGCTTAAAGTCAATTTAAACCCTTAAGCCTTCTTCACTTGAATTTCTGAAACCATGTGAAGAGCTTTTATATTTTTTTTATTAAATTCCATGAATTAGACTCATCATTCTACCCTGTTTAAATCATTGTGAATTCCGATTTTCATCCAAGGTATTCAGTATCCCACCCTACTTCATGTCATCTGAAAATAGGTTTAGTATGCCTTCTAGATATGTAGGTGCCTAGTATATAGTAGGCACCTAAATAAATATGAATGGATAAATTAATTCATTGATTAAAAAATGGTGACCTACTGAGCAAATCACAGAGCCTCAATGACTTAATTCTCAATCTTACACTGATTCATTGGGTACAGTTGTCTAGTTATCAAAGATTCTTAATGACAGTGTTATCTTGTTCACATTTCTCTTTCATGCTCACAAGATATCATCATGACTTGTCGAAACGCAGTTATGGTAATTCTTTTTTTGTCCCCCTGATCTTCTCTTACTAAGGTGATTCTACCATGAAGGGAAATGAGGTTAGTCTAGCATGACTTATTTTTTTCGTGAATCAATGCTGGGCTTAAGTGATTCCCTTTTCCTTCTCTAAGGGCTGCCAAATCATTGGTTTGCTAATCTGTTAGATTTTGGCTTGAAGTTGACATCTCAGTTATCAGTTAATATATTCAGCATCTAATTTATCTCTATCTCTTCTTTTCTGTTCCCAGTGTATGAGCTCCTTTGTTGCACATGAAATCATACACTGAATCACAATCACAGGACTAGAACCGTAAATCACGAATTAGTAATCATAAGGACTGCTTCACTTTGGACACAGTAATTCAATTATTAAGTAGAGAAAATAAGATTGATTCAATAGCCTGACCCTTGTGAGCTTCATTTTCCTTGAGGAATAAAGGGAGGGTTTGGATAGGACAAAGATGTGCCCTGAAAACTAAGAATCTAGATAAGGGTTCTTAGTATCAGTATAATATCAATTGGCACCCCCAAAATAAATCTATCATCTATTGTTTACTACACATGCCGAAAGGGGAAGCAGGACAATACATTAAAATAAGGTGGCTCAAAATCAATCAGAAGAAAAGAAGAAAAAAACAAGCAAGACTCAAAAGAGACTAAGAACATGAGCAGGGTCCAAGTAAGATACATACTTTGAAATACAGAATTATAAGCAATTGAGAGGGGAGGTTTCTGATCATTCATTCAATAAGCAGATACATAGAAAAGGAAAAGGAAGCGGTAGTGATGACTGAAAAACGTCTAGGGGGATTATTCTGGCTAACTTTAACTTTGGTTTTATTAATACTGTGTGACCAGGACATACATCTGGAAAGAACACACTGAAGTATCCAGTGAAAAAGCTAAGAGCTGATATGCCTGCCCTTTAAAAGTACAGTGAGATCCCAGCCAGCTGGACTTGACAATGGATTCAGAATGTGAACCAGACTTCTGCTGTCTCCATACTCGTACCACTCCATGATTGATGGAATGATCCCCAGGAGGAGGAAATTAGGACAAAGTTGGATTTCTCAGTACATCTGGCAGAGAATCTGGGGGCAAGCTTTACGGAACACAAGGCTGGATGTAAAACCAAACCTTTCAAAAGGTTAAGTTCACAGCACTGTTCTAGAAGACAATTTAGGATTCTGGGAGTCAGCCAGGTTTGTAGATGGAGGTTCCTTGGTCCTGTATCTATTAACAGTCTGGATCTGCAAAGACAGATGGATCCTTAGCCTTATTAACAAGAAATGTCTTTGATCCAGCTCTTTACTTTGGCATAACCAGCATACCACATGAAGCCTGAAAAATGGAGCTGTGAACTTAAAAAGAAGTGAGCAAAGGGTGACCTTTAAGAAAGCCAAAAGAGAACTCCCTGACACCAGTTCATTCAACAATGAAGACTGGATCCAGCTCAGCAGGATTTTTATAAAATAAAGGGAAAAGTCTGCTGCCTTTGCGACAACAACACAGGTACACACAAGCACAGCTGGGCCTTGTAAAACTGGACCACCACCACCTAGCTTTCACAGCCTGCAGAGACAAGCCAGGAAAAGTTTTCAAAGTGAAAGTTAATGTGCAGATTGTCTAGGGCAGCTGACATGCCAGTTTCCAAGAATTTCTACAGTGAATTGTAGCTGGGTTCAAACCTAGTACACACAAACAGCTTGCAAAGTGTCACAAATTTAGAATTCCTGCCTCATCACATCAGTTAGGCTCCTTTCGTTTCTCCTATTTTCCCCGGGAAGCAAAACAGCTGGTGATATGGAAGTCAAGTCTATAGCTTTTCTGGTTTCACTAACCTGTCTCTGCCCCCATTCTCAATTGGCCAAGGGAAATGGGAGACAATGCCAGAATTCCACCTTTCTTCCTTTCTTCTTCTTCTTCTTCTTTTTTATTTTGTAACCTTCTCTACCTGTCCTTTTTCTTTTCTTTATAAATAATGATGTTTTTATAAAATAGGGAAGATACTGGGGAAATCACAAGAAAGGAGATTTTTTTTTTAAAGCTATAGGGCTAAAGAGGGGAAAATAAAATGTGTATAATAGTCAAGACTTTTTCTTACCACTCCGTGTGTGTGTGTGTGTGCACTGCATCCAAGAGCCCATTCTCAAGCTACCTTCAACTACAATCTATGGAAACAACCCTTCATTGTACTAGGAACTGGTCTCTTATTCATCAAGTCCACAACAAGGCTACATTGGCACCTCCTTCTGTTGTGTCAAGACAAGTCTACTGAAATTTGCTGCCCTCAAGATTTACTAGAGGGTGCTCTTTGGTGGGGTTAATGGCGGACTCCCAGAGGGCTCACGGAAAGGAGTACTTCCCAGAACTTCTGCTGTCAGTGTCCTTGTCCCTGTGGTGAGCCACAGCCACCTCCTGTCTCTGCAGGAGACCCTCCAACACTAGAAGGGTACTCCATGTTTCACTGGCTTGGGAAAACTTTCTCACTTCATGAATAGAACAGAAGCCTCATAAAAATCTTTCAAAGTTCTTCTGGCCGGCATGACACAGCCCATCACAAAGAGTTTCTCATAGAACTTCCATCCTAATTAAAGGGCCATCAGAATAATCTTTTGGAGAGGGCAGAGAGTAGAAACAAGAAGAACTACAATTCTGCAGCCTGTGGAACGAAAACCACATTCACAGATAGATAGACAAAATGCAAAGGCAGAGGACTGTGTACCAGATGAAGGAACAAGATAAAACCCCAGAAAAACAACTACAAGAAGGGGAGATAGGCAACGTTCCAGAAAAAGAATTCAGAATAATGATAGTGAAGATGATCCAGGACCTCAGAAAAACAATGGAGGCAAAAATCGAGAAGATGAAAGAAATGTTTAACAAAGACCTAGAAGAATTAAAGAACAAACAAACAGAGATGAACCATACAAAAACTGAAATGAAAAATACATTAGAGGGAATCAATAGCAGGATAACTGAGGCAGAGGAATGGATAAGTGACCTGGAAGACAGAATGGTGGAATTCACTGCCGTGGAACAGAATAAAGAAAAAAGAATGAAAAGAAATGAAGACAGCCTAAGAGACCACTGGGATAACATTAAACGCAACAACATTAGTATTATAGGGGTCCCAGAGGAGGAAGGGAGAGAGAAAGGACCCGAGAAAATATTTGAAGAGATTATAGTCGAAAACTTCCCTAACATGGGAAAGGAAATAGCCACCCAAGTCCAGGAAGCGCAGAGAGTCCCAGGCAGGATAAACCCAAGGAGCAACACGCGGGACAAACGGTAAGCAAATTGTTTTCTCAAAGACACAGAAAAATTATTAAAAGCAACAAGGGAAAAACAACAAATAACATACAAGGGAACTCCCATCAGGTTAACAGCTGATTTCTCAGCGGAAACTCTACAAGCCAGAAGGGAATGGCACGATATATTTAAAATGACGAAACAGAAGAACCTACAACCAAGATTACTCTACCCGGCAAGGATCATCTCATTCAGATTCGATGGAGAAATCAAAAGCTTTACAGACAAGCAAAAGCTAAGAGAATTCAGCACCACCAAACCAGCTCTACTACAAATGCTAAAGGAACTTCTCTAAGTGGGAAACACAAGGGAAGAAAAGGACCTACAAAAGCAAACCCAAAACAATTAAGAAAAAGGTAACAGGAACAAATATATCGATAATTACCTTAAATGTGAATGGATTAAATGCTCCAACCAAAAGACACAGATTCACTGAATGGATACAAAACAAGACCCATACACACGCTGTCTACAAGAGACCCACTTCAGACCTAGGGACACATACAGACTGAAAGTGAGGGGATGGAAAAAGATACTCCAGGCAAATAGAAATCAGAAGAAAACTGGAGTAGCAATACTCGTATCAGATAAAGTAGACTTTAAAATAAAGAATGTTACAAGAGACAAGGAAGGACACTACATAATGATCAAGGGATCAATCCAAGAAGAAGATATAACAATTATAAATATAAATGCACCCAACATAGGAGCACCTCAACATATAAGGCAAATGCTAACAGCTATAAAGGAGGAAATCAACAGTAACACAATAACATTGGGGGACTTTAACACCTCACTGACACCAATGGGCAGATTCATCCAGACAGAAAATTAATAAGGAAACACAAGCTTTTTTTTTTTTTTGCGGTACACAGGCCTCTCACTGTTGTAGCCTCTCCCATTGCGGAGCAAAGGCTCCGGATGCGCAGGCTCAGCGGCCATGGCTCATGGGTCCAGCCGCTCCGCGGCATGTGGGGTATCCTGGACCAGGGCACGAACCCATGTCCCCTGCACTGGCAGGCAGACTCTCAACTACTGCGCCACCAGGGAAGCCCGGAAACACAAGCTTTAAATGACACAATAGACAAGTTAGATTTAATTGATATTTATAGGACATTCCATCCCAAAACAGCAGATTACACTTTCTTCTCCAGTGCACGTGAACATTATCCAGGAGAGATCACATCTTGGGTCACAAATCAAGCCTTGGTAAATTTAAGAAAACTGAAATCATATCAAGCAACTTTTCTGACCACAACGCTATGAGAATAGAAATCAATTACAGGGAAAAACATGTAAAAAACACAAACAAAGGGAGGCTAAACAATATATTGCTAAATAACCAAGAGATCACTGAGGAAATCAAAGAGGAAATCAAAAAACACCTAGAGACAAATGACAATGAAAACAAGACCATCCAAAACCTACGGGATGCAGCAAAAGCAGTTCTAAGAGGGAAGTTTATAGCAATACAATTCTACCTCAGGAAACAAGAAAAATATCAAATAAACAATCTAACTTTACACCTAAAGGAACTAGAGAAAGAAGAACAAACAAAACCCAAAGGCAGTAGAAGGAAAGAAATCATAAAGATCAGAGCAGAAATAAATGAAAGAGAAGCAAAGACCAATAAAACTAAAAGTTGGTTCTGAGACGATAAGCAAGATGGATAAACCTTTAGCTAGACTCATCAAGAAAAAGAGGGATATTATACTCCAATAACGATGTTGAAAAAAAAGAATAAAAGGGAGAGGACTCAAATCAATAAAATTAGAAACGAAAAGAAGTTACAACGGACACTGCAGAAATACAAAGCAGCCTAAAGGACTACTACAAGCAACTCTATGCCAATAAAATGGACAACCTGGAAAAAATGGACAAATTCTTAGAAAGGTATAACCTTCCAAGACTGAATCAGGAAGAAATAAAAAATATTAACAGAGCAATCACAAGTAATGAAATTGAAACTATTAAAAAATCTTCCAACAAACAAAAAGTCCAGGACCAGATGGTTTCACATGTGAATTCTATCAAACATTTAGAGAAGAGCTAACACCCATCCTTCTCAAACTCTTCCAAAAAACTGCAGAGGAAGGAACATTCCCAAACTCATTCTACGAGGCCACCATCACCCTGATACCAAAACCAGACAAAGATGCTACAAAAAAAGAAAACTGCAGACCAATATTACTGATGAATATAGATGCAAAAATCCTCAACATAATACCATCAAACAGAATCCAACAACACATTAAAAGGATCATACACCATGATCAAGAGGGATTTATCCCAGGGATGCAAGGATTCTTCAATATATGCAAATCAATCACTGGGATACACCATATTAACAAATTGAAGAATAAAAACCATATGATCATCTCAATAGATGCAAAAAAAGCTTTTGACAAAATTCAACACCCATTTATGATCAAAACTCTGCAGAAAGTGGGCATAGAGGGAACCTACCTCAACATAATAAAGGCCATATACAACAAATCCACAGCAAACATCATTTTCAATGGTGAAAAACTGAAAGCATTTCCTCTAAGATCAGGAACAAGACAAGGATGCCCACTCTTGCCACTCTTATTCGACATAGTTTTGGAAGTCCTAGCCATGGCAATCAGAGAAGAAAAAGAAATAAAAGGAATATAAATCGGAAAAGAAGAAGTAAAAGTGTCTGTCACTGTTTGCAGATGACATGATACTATACGTAGAGAATCCTAAAGATGCAGCCAGAAAACTACTAGAGCTAATCAATAAATTTGGTAGAGCTGCACGATACAAAATTAATGCACAGAAATCTCTTGCATTTCTATACACTAACAACAAAAAGATCAGAAAGAGAAATTATGGAAATGATCCCATTCACCATTGCAACAAAAAGAATAAAATACCTAGGAATAAACCTACCTAAGGAGGTAAAAGACCTGTACTCAGAGAACTGTAAGACACTGATGAAAGAAATCAAAGATGACACAAACAGATGGAAAGATATACCATGTTCTTGGATTGGAAAAATCAATATTGTGAAAATGACTCTACTACCCAAAGCAATCTACAGATTCAATGCAATCCCTATCAAATTACCAATGGCACTTTTTACAGAGCTAGAACAAAAAAATCTAAAATTTTGTACACAGACACAAAAGACCCCGAATAGCCAAGGCAATCTTGAGGGAAAAAAACGGAGATAGAGGAATCAGACTCCCTGACTTCAGACTATACTACAAAGGTACAGTACTCAAGACAATATGCTACTGGCACAAAAACAGAAATATAGATCAGTGGAACAGGATAGAAAGTCCAGATATAAACGCACGCACCTATGGTCAACTAATCTATGACAAAGGAGGCAAGGACATACAATGGAGTAAAGACAGTCTCTTCAATAAGTGGTGCTGGGAAAACTGGACAGCTACATGTAAAAGTATGAAATTAGGACACTCCCTAACACCAGACACAAAAATAAACTCAAAATGGATTAAAGACCAAATGTAAGACTGGACACTATGGGACTCTTAGAGGAAAACTAGGAAGAACACTCTTTGACATAAATCACAGCAAGATCCTTTTTGACCCACCTCCTAGAGTAATGGAAATAAAAAGAAATATACACAAATGGGACCTAATGAAACTTAAAAGCTTTTGCACAGCAAAGGAAACCATAAATAAGAAGAAACGACAACCCTCAGAATGGGAGAAAATATTTGCAAACAGATCAATGGACAAAGGATTAATCTCCAAAAAGTAAAAACAGCTCATGCAGCTCAATATTAAAAAAACAGGGGCTTCCCTGGTGGCGCAGTGGTTGAGAGTCTGCCTGCTGATGCAGGGGACATGGGTTCGTGCCCCAGTCCGGGAAGATCCCACATGCCGCGGAGTGGCTGGGCCCGTGAGCCATGGCTGCTGAGCCTGCACGTCCGGAGCCTGTGCTCTGCAACGGGAGAGGCCACAACAGTGAGAGGCCCGCGTATCGCAAAAATAAATAAATAAATAAATAAACAACCCAGTCAAAAAATAGGCAGAAGACCTTAACAGACATTTCTCCAAAGAAGACATACAGATGGCCATGAGGCACATGAAAAGCTGCTCAACATCACTAATTATTAGACAAATGGAAATCAAAACTACAATAAGGTATCACCTGACACTGGTTAGAATGGGCAGCATCAGAAAATCTACCAACGAGAAATGCTGGAGAAGGTGTGAAGAAAAGGGAACCCTCCTGCACTGTTGGTGGGAATGTAAACTGATACAGCCACTATGGAGAACAGTATGGAGGTTTCTTAAAAAACTAAAAATAGAATTACCATATGACCCAGCAATCCACTACTGGGCATATACCCAGAGAAAACCATAATTCAAAAAGACACATGCACCCCAATGTTCATTGCAGGACTATTTACAATAGCCAGGTTACGGAAGCAACCTAACTGCCCACCGACAGACAAATGGATAAAGAAGATGTGGTACATATATACAATGGAATATTACTCAGCCATAAAAAGGAATGAAATTGGGTCATTTGTAGAGACGTGGATGGATCTAGAGACTGTCACACAAAGTGAAGTAAGTCAGAAAGAGAAAGACAAATACCGTATATTAACGCATATATGTGGAATCTAGAAAAATGGTACAGATGAAACGGTTTGCAGGGCAGAAAGTGAGACACAGATGTAGCGAACAAACGTATGGACACCAAGGGGCAAAAGCGGTAGGGGGTGGTGGTGGTGGTGTGATGATTTGGGCGATTGGGATTGACATGTATACACTGATGTGCACAAAAGTGATGACTAATAAGAACCTGCTGTATAAAAAAATAAATAAAATTAAATTAAAAGAAACAAAACAAAACGTATGGACACCAAGGGGGGAGAGTGGTGGGGGGATGGGGGGGTGGCAGATGACAAAAAAAAAAACTTTTGAAGTCTTATAATTTCCATTTTGGATTTCACCCATTTCATTAAAAGTTATCTGCTTTACCTGTAATAATAAAAAAAAAATTTACTAGAGGGGTTCAGTTCTAGGTCACAGCTGCCACCAAATGCAGGCACCCACCTCTGTTAAGATCAGACCATTGAAACTCATTATCCTGGTCCTCAGCTGCTTGCACTGAATATTAATTCCTTTCCAGCCCTAGCAGAGGCAGCACAGCATAGGACTGTGGTTCTCAAAGTGTGGTACCTGGACCAACAGCACAGCATCACCTGGGAACTTGTTAAAAGTGAAAATAACTGAACCTCACCCCAGACCTACTGAAATCAGAAGCTCTGAGGTTGGGCCCAGCAATCTTTATTTTAACAAGCCATTCAAGGGATTCTGATGCATCTCACTGAATCACCGGCAGAGTGGTTAAGAGCACGGATTCTGCTACCACTTGTTTGAGTTTGAATCCTGACTGCCATTCACCAATGCGTCATTTTGGGAAAGTCACTTCATTGCTCTGTGCTTAGTCTCTTCATCTGTAAAATGGGGATGATAACAGTACTTATCTCACAGAGGATCTGGGAGCACTAAATCAGTTAATACATGTGAAGCTTTGAGAACAGTTGCTGGCACAAGGTAAAAGTTAGCTATTAAATGAGTTAAGGTACATAAAGCATTTAGGGCCTGGCATATCATAGGCACTGAATGTTACTATTAGCATGTTACTATTTTTTCTCTTTTTTTTTTTAGCATTTTAAAAATATTTTATTTAATTAATTTATTTTTGGCTGTGTTGGGTCTCCGTTGCTGTGTGCGGGCTTTCTGTAGTTGAGGCGAGCGGGGGCTACTCTTCATTGTGGTGCCCAGGCTTCTCATTGCGGTGGCTACTCTTGTTGCGGAGCACGGGCTCTAGGCGCACGGGCTTGAGCCGTTGTGGCACACGGCTTAGTAGCTGTGGCACATGGGCTTAGCTGCTCCGCAGCATGAGGGATCTTCCCGGACCGGAGTTCGAACCCGTGTCCCCTGCATTGGCAGGCGGATTCTTAACAACTGCGCCACCAGGAAAGCCCCCTATTGTTTCTTATGTATCATCTTATTTTTGAGATTCAGTGGGATGTAACCTGGATTTCTCACAAATCAACAGGCAGGCCATATTCCTACATGGTAAACTGTGTCCTCTTGGTATGGAGAAGCTAATCACTTGTAGTATGAATATAATAAAAATAGGAATACAGAATTTGTATTTTAGGGATGAATCAAACAAAACTCTTTACCTCTAGGGCTCAAATTCCAGACATTACACTTGCTGATGAAGTGTAATATATGATTACACTGATGAAGAAATGTATGATTCATTTCTGTGTCTGTCTATGGCCAGATTCCCCACACACTGAGTCCATAAATAGCCTGGAGGCTAAAAGAGACATCTTCCATTATTACTTCTTCTGCTTTACATCCTTTTCATGATACTCTGGTTCCTTCCCTTGTACATTTGATCGTAGCCAAAAGTCCAAGAAGCAATGGGTCTCTTCTAAAATACCAAAGCTGTTGAACATATGTTAAACCACAGCTAAAATGACAAATCACATTTATAAGACGTGTTGACCAGCACCTGTATGATCAGGCCATTGTAAGAAACCAAGAGGACCAAAAAAATCTACAACTTCTATCCCCGAGAGTCACGATATTTCCCTTGTATGGAATTACCCACCTTCAAAACAGCCATCCTAATCCGCCTGACCTGCTGGTTCTAATCTGTGACAGAAATTAAGTTATATCCAGAAGAGGCAGCATACAAAGCAAGAAGAAATTTAATCCAAAATTGTAAATGTAAGCCATATATTTAGAGTTAGCTGCTTCAGTCTTATTGATGTTTTCTGCCCACACACGAAGCATGACATTAGTGTCTCATAAAAGTAAAATAATGTACATGTTCATAGATGATGGGACATTTTTCTTCACTTTTGTTCACAGAAATACTGGTTCTTACATTCCAACAGTGAGAGTTTATCTTCAGAAATATTTCCACCTCTCCTTTGCATGTTATCATCACTAATAAATGGGTCTAGACTAGCCTGGGATGCCACTGTGAAAAGACTGGTACTGATTTTCCTCTTCCCACAAGTAGGGAAGTTCAAGCCGTGAAAAGAGCATGAACTTTCACCTCAGAAAAAGCTGAACTCAAATGTTAACATTTCTAAGGCTATTTCATTATCTGAACTTGAGGGTAACAATACCCACGTTACAGCCATGTTTTCAGGAGTAAACAGGGTAAATCATACAAAGCACAGGACCTGGCGTGAGCTGGGCACTCAGTGAACGTTAGTCCCTTTCTCCTTCCCTTCCTCTTGTTCCTCTCTTTAACAAATGGCAGAATAGAATCGTATCATTTCAAAATAAGGGAGAAATATTTCTGACTTAATAGCAAATTGTAGGGCACTTTAAGCAATATAAAAATCAATTTAAAAATTAATGCATGCTGACTATGAAAATATATAGTAAATTGTGATTATACTATCCTGCTTTTATCATTTAATGTTCATGTCAGCATATTTGGATATACTTTATTTATTTATGCACTTTTAAAACGTGTATTTTTTTTAATGAAGAAAAGAACTCCTGCCACTCCCCATACTCTGTATGCCACTGTGCTGGGAACAGGACACTGGCTTTAGAAGACAAGAGAGGGGAGCAACTTCCTATGGGGGAAATCAAGGAAGACGTCAAAGTACAAGTGGTCGCAAAAGATGACCAGCATTTTGACAACTGGAAGGACACTGCAGGTAGAAGGAAGAGCATATGAAAGAGCAGGAAGCAACAGGAAACCCAATGGGGGTAGTCTGCAATTACAGCTGTAAGACAGATCTCTCATATATTCAGAAACACCAATGTTACTGATCAAAACCGCCATCTAAGTAAGGCCCAGCACAGCAGCTTTAACTGGAATCACTCATGTGCTCATGATGAACTATAATGAAAAGTGTAAAGTTAAGGTTTGGGGAAGGCAAGGGGCATGAGTAAGTGTGTCTTAGGATGGCCAAGCACAGAGATAGCTAAGTCTCACTACCATCACCGACATTAGCTTGAAGGCTTTCCAAATGCCTAATTTCAAGCTAAGCCCTTTATATGCCCTATCTTGGTTAGTCCTCAGAGAAACCCATTGAGAAAGGTATTATTACCATTCCATTTTAGAGACGAGAAAACTGAGGCTTAGGTTAAATGACTTAGGTTTAACTTCACTCACAGTAAGTGAAAGAGCCACTTTTGAACCTAAATCTGTACGATTCCAAAGGTACAAGGAAGAAAACTAGAACCTAAAACACTCCTTGCTAAAGAGTCTCTAACAAATTATTATTGCTATAGACCTTTGTTTTCGGAATACCAAAATCATCCAAGACCCACACTAAAATGCTCAACTGACTTGACAAAGCTGGAAAAGTCAATACAATGGAGGAAGGATAACCTGTTTAAAGCCATTTGTTTGTTAACAAATGGTGCTGGAGCAATTGTACATCCACAGGCAAAAGAAATGAACCTCAACCTAAGCCTCAGACTTCATACAAAAATTAATTCAAAATGGATCATTCAAAACGTTTACTTAAATGTAAAACGTAAAACTATAAAATCATCCCAAGGATGATTCTGGAAAACATTTGAAAAAAAGATGTTTCAGTTTTAGCTGTAGGTAATATGAGGGTACCAACAGACAGAGAAGAGAAGAGGAGGTGGCAGGTGGGGTGCTAAGTATTCTCCGTGCCTTAACTCCCTGAAACCTTTAACATGCCAAGGAGGCAGAGACTAACAGTTGTCTCCTGTTACAGCTGAAGACAACTGCTGCTGAAGAGTTCCGGAGCCGCCCAGCTACCTGCAGAGTCAAGCACCTGCCTGCCCTGGTGCCGCCTGCCCTACTGCTACCAGTGCCTCCCCTCTGAAATGGTGAATATTTGACCTAAAAAATAAGGTTTATTTCTCAGGCACAATGGACTTTTAAAGGCACCTGAACAAAATTTGAATCAAGATGGCGGTAAAAGCCAGCTGGAGCAGGAACTTCATTCATTCCTTCACCCCTTTTCATTCGCCCTCCATAGATAAATGGCTAGGCCAAGGGGCAAGTGCCTGTCCTTGACCACCTGGAGGTCATATGGTCAGGGAGTGCCCTTCGGCTGCAAACAGTCTTTACATCTCAATTCCACAGCGGCAGGTGTGGACTTCCAAGAAAATAAAGGCCGGGGCCTCCACAGGAGCGCCTGTACTTGCACACGGGCACCCGGGGCGGTGGCGGGGGGGGGGACTTCGGTCTCCATGGAGGCCTTTTCATGTTGTGGGATCATTACTGATGGAGGGAGGCTGCCTGCCTATCCCATGGGGGTTTTCTCATCAGCTCTGGGCAGCAAGGGGAGAAGATATCATCATCCAAACCTGGCAAGCTACGGTCAGGCAGGCTGCTGCTTGTCCAGTAGAAAAGCCTAACACACAGAAAGAGAAATGCAGCGTACTGTGAGGAGTTCCAGCAAGCGAGTGCTCCCTTACTGTTCTACTACTTGCTTCCACCTTCCTTCTTTTTGCCCTGATGGCAAGCGGGACACAGACATCGTCCACGTGCCAGGACTTCAAAGCTGACACCGCCTCGGAAAAGCTGAGTTGGGGCTGTTCAGGTATGGAAGGGTTAAGGCATGTCCTGTACTGTTGGTGCTCCATTATTATCACTTTGAAAAGCCATGGCGTTACAGGAAGAGTGTGAGAATGCTGCAGCTTTCCCGGCCAACATTTGGTTCCCATTACCGTGAATAATCTCTCTCCTCCCTCTTTCCCCAACCCCCGCCCTTCTTCTACTTTTTCCACATTTTATATTAAAAGTACATCAAACACTTTTCTTCCTTTTTAATATTTTCCTTAAGCTTCCTTCACTCAATTTGCCTGGTTCTGTGACTTTTCTGGTTATTCATTACTGAGGGAGGGGAAAGGGTAAGCCTCTTGGATGAAATCAATCAAAAACAAAAGCAGGGGAGAAAAGCACTTCAGCAGCGCAGTGGAGGGGAAAGAAGCTAACACGTAGGGATTCTTCCTGGTCTTAATTGATAGTAAGAAAAGAAAGAGCCCACTGAGAATACTTTTACCTTCCTGCTTCTTGGCCCCATCTCAGTTATATTCTTGCCTGAAAACAAAGCATCTCTAAAATAATATATCTGAAGATAGGTCTATGCCTAATTTCATCATCAGTAAAAAAGGAGAGAATCTGCAGGAAAGGAATAAGTGATAGTCTAGTAGAATAGATGCTGGCAAGTGTGTGAAGAAAGAGCTCCAGATTGGAGGGGGTAGTGGTACAGCCCTTTTACAGCCCTTTTGAGGCCAATTTGACAGTATCTATACAAATTCAAAGTGTATATATCATTTGATCCAAGGAATTCCACTTCTTGGAATGTATCCCATAGAAATACTTGCACATGTGTACAAAGATATATGTACAAGGCATTCACTGCAGATGCCTAAATTGGATACAACTTAGTGCTCTTTAATAGGAGAATGGCAAAATAAATTATGGTACATTCATCCTTTGGAAAACTACATAGTGGTTAAGAATATTCAGATAAGCTTACATAGGGACTTCCCTGGCGGTCCAGTGGTTAAGACGCTGTGCTTCCACTGCAGGGGGCATAGGTTTGATCCCTGGACAGGGAACTAAGATCCCGCTGCGTGGCCCGGCCAAAGAAAAAAAAGAAAAGCTTATATAAACAAACCAGAGAAACATGGCGACATTAGGGAGGAAAAAAAGTCACAGAAAAATATACAGATCAACCTTTTAACTGTGGCTACCTCTGAGGAGGGGGCTTAATCTCCTCATAATCTGTATATGTTTCTGTTAGATTATTTTATGACGTGGCTACATGTGTGTATTACTTGTACACTTAGCTTTTACAAAGTATGAACATAAATATTTCAGTCAATAGAAAATAGGAACATATATAATATACACATGTATGTGTGTATATATATATTAATATATATACATATACATATCCTCCCCTCCCATATAGCCCTGTGTAAACTGTCTTAACCTGCAAGAAATTTGAAACTTCGAAAATTTCTTAACTTCACAACATGTACCAAGTCAGACAAAATGACAGAGAAATGGATCAATAGGAAAGAAGAAATGATGATTCTGAGAGGCCCAAAAGTTTCCAAGGGCCCAGTCATGATAATGAAAACAGTAAACACTGATCAAATTGTACTATGTGTTCACTGCAGGGATGGGAGGAAGGGGAGAGAGAGAGTGTGTGTGTGTGTGTGTGTGTGTGTGTGTGGTTGGGGGTGGGGGCAGGAGGAGGCAGCACAAGAATTCTCAACTTCCACCTTCTGATAGGAATTTAATAAATAAATAATATATAAAATAAGAAGCCCCCAAATGGCAGATAAACATATGATTTAGAAATATGAAGGCAAGTAACAGAAGAAACAGCTGAAAAAAAAAAAGCTGAAAGCAGTTATCTCTGGAGTGTGGAAATTAAGGTTTGGTAGCAGTGGGAGAAGAAGGGGCAGGGGATTCCCATTTTCATTATAAACTTTATAGAATTACTTAACTTTTAAAACTATATGCCTGGGGCTTCCCTGGTGGCGCAGTGGTTGAGGGTCCGCCTGCCGATGCAGGGGGCATGGGGTCGTGCCCCGGTCCGGGAAGATCCCACATGCCGTGGAGCGGCTGGGCCCGTGAGCCATGGCCGCTGAGCCTGCACGTCCGGAGCCTGTGCTCCGCAACGGGAGAGGCCCACGTACCGCAAAATAAAAAAAAACCCAAAAACTATATACCTGAATGATTGTAGGAACCAGCTTCCAGGATGGCCCCCAATGATCCCCACCTCCTGGTATTCATATCCTGGGTAATCCCCTCCCACACTGAATGGAGCTGGCCTGTGTAAACAGTAGGATATCGCAAAAATGATAGTGTGTTTGAAAGACCTAAACGTAAGAGTTAAAACTATAAAACTCTTCAATGAAAACAAATGGCAAAAAAGCTTCACAACATTGGATTTGGCAATGATTTCTTGGATATATGCCAAAGCCACAGGCAACAAAAGAAAAAATTAAAAAATTGTTCTTCATCAAAATTAAAAACTTTTGTGCATCAAAGAATACTATCAACAGAGTAAAAATGCAACCTACAGAATGGGAGAAGATATTTTCAAATCATACATCTGATAATCCAAATATACTCAAAATACATACAGAACTCCTAAAACTCCACAACAAAAAGCCAAACTTGATTTAAAAATAGGCAAAGGACCCGAATAGGCATTTTTCTAAAAAAGATACACAAATGGCCAAGAAGCATATGCAAAGATGCTCACCATCACTAATCATGAGGGAAACACAAATGAAAATCCACAATGAGATACCACCTCACACCCATCAGGATGGCTACTATAAAAAAAAAAAAAGTGTCGGCGAAGATGTGGAGAAACCGAAACCCCTGTGCACTGCTGGTGGAAACGTTAAATGGTACAGCTACTCTGGAAAACAGTATGGAGAGTCCTCAAAAAATTAAAAATAGAATTGCCTTTCTGCTCCAAGAAAACACCAAATGGTGGATGACGCTGGTGTTCCAGGTGGCCGCAGCAGCTCCACAGAGGTATGGGGGGCAGCTTCCGGGGCCAGCGCTGCAGCTACGCTCAGGCTGGAGCCAAGGCCACGGAGCTCGCTGAGGGGAGGCTGAGGACAAGAAGTGGCTCCCGGTCCCCGAGCCAGGCTGCTTGGTCGTGGACATGGATACCAAGTCCCTGGAGGAAATACATCTCTTCTCCTCGTCCGTCACGTAGTCTGATATCACGGACTTTTTCCTGAGGCTGACCCTAAAGGGAGAGCTTGAAGACTACACCTGTGCAAAAGCAGACCCACACTGGCCAGCAGACCAGGTTCAAGGCATCTGTTGCCACTAGGGACTACAAGGGCCATGTCAATTTTGGTAAGCGATCCAAGGAGGCAGCCACGGCCATCCATGGGGCCATTACCCTGGCCAAACTCTCCCCTGTTGCCAGGCAGTGAGGCTACCGAGGAAGCAAGATCAGCAAGCCCCACACTGCCCTTTGCAAGGTGACCAGCCACTGTGGCTCTGTGCTGGTGTATCTCATCCCCACACCAAAGGCTCCGGCATGCTCTGGGCTCTTGTGCCCAAGAAGCTGGTGGCCAGTATCAAGGACTAGTACACCTTGTCTGCAGGCTGCACTGCCAGCCTGTGCAACTTTACCACGGCCACCTTTGATGCCATCTCCAAGACTTACAGCTACTCACCTTGACCTCTAGAAAGAGACCATGTTCACCAAGTCTCCCCATCAGGAATTCACTGACCATTTAGTAAAGAGCCATACCAGAGTCTCTGCAAAGAAAACCCAAGCTCCAGCTATGGTCACCACGTAGAGGACTTATACAGGAAAGATGAAGTGAATTAATTAAGCTCGGAAAAAAACAGAATTATCGTATGATTCAGCAATTCCACTCTGGGTATATATCCAGAAGAACTGAAAGTAGGGCCATGAACAACTATTTGTACACCCGTTAACAGCAGCATTACTCACAAGAGCCAAAAGGCAGAAGCCAGCCAAGTGTCCATCGACAGATGAGTGGATAAACAAAATGTGGTATAGACATACAATGGAACATTATTCAGCCTTAAGAGAAAGGAAATTCTGACACGTTACAACATGGATGAACCTTGAGGACATTGTGCTAAACGAAATAAGCCAGGCAGAAAAGGACACACATTGTATAATTCCACTCATAGGAGGTACCTAGAGGGGTCAAATTTACAGAGACAGGAAGTGGAAGGATGGTTGCCAGGGGCTGACAGAGAGAGAATGGGGAGTTATTTTTTAATTGTTACAGAGTTTCGGTTTTGCAAGATGAAAAGAGTTCTTGAAGTGGATAGTGGTGACGCACAGTAATGTAATGCACTTAATGCTATTGAACTGTACACTTAAAATGGTAAGTTTTATGTTATGTATACTTTTTCACAATTAAAAAATTAAAAAAAAAAAGACTGTGTATGACTTCTGAGCTAGGTCATAAAAGACACGTGCCTTTTGTCTTTCTCTTAAGTCACTCATTCTGGGGGAAGCCAGCTGCCATGTCATGAGGACACACAGGCAGCCCTGAGGAGAAGTCCATCTGTTGAAGAACTGAGGCCTCCTGCCAATAGCCAGCATGAACTCATCATCCACGTGAGGGTGAGCACCATGGAAGTGGATCCTTTGGCCTCCGGCAAGCCTTCAGATGACTGCAGCCCTTCTGGCTGACATCTTAACCATCACCTCGTGAAAGAGCCTGAGGCAGAACCACACAGTTAAGCTGCTCCTCGATTCCTGACCCACAGAAACTGAGATAATAAATGTTTATTGTTTGGCTGCTAAAGTTTGAGATAATTTATTAGGCAGCAATAGATGACTTATGCAACTATTTAGATAAATTTGAAAAGGAAAAGAGGAATTAGCTTTAACGCATCATCCTATCAGAGTGGCCTGCTATTCTACCAAAGCACGCATCAGGGTACGTTATTATGATGGCGTGCTGCTAGGTTACAATGCATCTCTTCACTAAAGCCTTAAGAGAGACATTCTCAACTATGCTGTACTGAGAAGACTTCCCAAGAATGTAAAGTGTGATGAGTAGTATATAAAGTATATTTAACTACGTATTTTAATACAGTGTTCTGGCTCTGTTTGGCAGATGAACGCTGAGCTGGCAGCAGGGTGTACAGCACAGTATACCTGCAATACGTAAGAGGAGAAATTAACCTCGAGCTGGTGCCAAGTACAGATACTATGTGTTTGTTAGACTACGGAGAAACTTTTCCTCATGAGTATATTAGAGTCTAATCAGGGCAGCAAATAAATAAAAGCACTCACACAGCCACACAGTCCTGAAGGATGACCAGGTGAGGAGTAAAATTTCAGCAGCTTAATGGACACTGTGAGACATTACTCTACTTTAAAACTGATTCCACCGCGTGGAATTCACCTGGTTGAGTACTGTTTTGAGTCTTTTAACTCCTTAAAGTGTGTTGAGGAAAATCCTAGTATGTGGAAGTGTGTTTCAAGTGTAAAACAGGTGACAACTGCTCCCACAGCAGGTTTTTAACCAGCTCAGTGTTAGGGTTCTTGTCTAGAGGCAGCCAAAGCTCAAATCCTAAAGATGGCAAGCACGTTGAGTTGTGGCTGGTTAAAGAGGAAAGTCTTAACCTAATCCACCTAAATGTTTGTGGTACCCAAGACAGGTATTAGTAAAAGAGCTGCCTAGGTGGAAGTCTGCTCTGTGATTATGAATCTAGATATTTAAATGCATTTGGCATACATTAAATTAGTGGATACTGTGTGTCAGATGCCACATTAAGAGATAGGAATATAAAGATGTATCAGTTCGGACTTCTAAGGAGGTGGTAAGGGAAAGACATGAAAATCTGTAATACAATGGAAATGACAGAGCTACAGGCAAGTAGGCAGACTCCATGTGGGATGGCAGTAGAAGGTGCACAGAGTAAGGGTCGGAACTGGGCTTGATCCAGAATGACACAAAGAATTTGCCAGATATGAATGGGGAAGGGAAAGACAATGGAAGTAGTACATATGAAAACCCAGAAATGTTAAAAAAAAAAAACAAACAAACCCAAAACTCAAAAAACTCTGCTGAATTCTTTGGTTGACATTAATTAAAAGGGCAGATAATGGGATAAAATCCCCTTAACATGGCATATCAGGCACTTGAACTTTTCCATCTCATCCTCAACCCTCCCCTACGCGCACGCCATGCTCCCACAATGGTGCACTCAGGCATGCTCTTCCATACCTCCCTGCCTTCACACAAGGCTCTGTGATGCTCACTTAGTTAAAAAACAATAATCCATCCTCTGCAAAGTCTACTCCGGTCTTCCTCCGATAGAGCTTATTTCTCGAGGTCTCAAGATGCCTTCACTGGCATGTTTTTGGTACTGTGACTATTCTTCACAACGACTATTTCTTACTCACTGGACCAACCATTTAAGGCGGGTCATCATTCTGGTCTTTGTCCACTCAAAGCCTGGCAATGTCACAGTCATGCAGTGTTTGCTGAATGAACAAATGCATGAAGAAATGAACACTCCTCTCTCTGGAGTAGTCCTATGTTCCACCTGAAGAAGGGAAACTAGAACAAATAACCCTTTGAGAAGTTAGAGGAATCAAATGGAAAATTCATCAGGCTGAGAATTAGAAGTAGGTTCTCAACCTTGCTTTACCACCAGGTAGGCATGAGAATTTGCACAATCCACTTACTTCTCTAGGTCTCAATTTTTCATACCTGTAAAACAGGGTATGGATAGATGATGTGGACAGGTTTACAGTAATTCTCATTTACAGAGGCAGGCCCTGTAAGAATGCTTTCCTATGTCATTTAATTTTCATTTGCTCCTTAGGACATCCCTAGGGATTAGGCTTTTTTTTTTTTTTTTTTTTTTTTTTGCGGTACGCGGGCCTCTCACTGTTGTGGCCTCTCCCGTTGCGGAGCACAGGCTCCGGACGCGCAGGCTCAGCGGCCATGGCTCACGGGCCCAGCCGTTCCGCGGCATGTGGGATCTTCCCGGACCCGGGCACGAACCCGTGTCCCCTGCATCGGCAGGCGGACTCTCAACCACTGCGCCACCAGGGAAGCCCCGAATTAGGCATTTTATCCTCATTTAGGCATAAGTACAGTAGGTTCAAAGAACTTGCCCTAAGCAACATAGCTAGTAAGTGGCTAAAAAGGGGAGGGATCCAAATTGGTCTGCCTGTATAGAATACCTGCTCTCAAACACTAGGTCACAACATTTAAATGTGAGAGTGTAGATATTTTAAAGTAAAAGAATTTGGACCTCCTGAAGCCATATGATAGAACAACAACAACAAAAAAATGGCAGTGCTTTTTTTATCTACTTTTCTCTGAGAAGGAGATGCCTTAAGGTGATAGGGACAGGGTGAGAGGTACATGGAAATGCACCAAACAGAGTCTTAAAAGGGGGAACATCCTTTCTGGATGAAAGGTCTGAGCCTAGAGAAAGAAAGAAAATGCAGGATGAGATAAATGGAAAGGGAGGATTAAAGGGATATAGCCTGGCAGAAAAGCAAGGGAAGGGAGAGGAAAACAGGAAGGGGTGCTGAGCCAAGCTGAGGATGAAGATGGGGAGCTGGACAGGGGGAGGATGATGACAGGGCCCAGTGCTGTTGATGGGCAGAGCGATGGGAAGCGGATGGCCACACTGAGGAGAGAAGGATCCACCAGCAAGGCAATTCCAGCCAAAACTGGGAAATGGGATGGGATGCGTTTGGTTCTTTAAGAACTGAGGGGGTTAAAAGAGAGAGCTCAGCCTGAACCTGAGAGGAGGAAAAGGGGGAGACTAGTAAGAAAAACAATGACCCCACAGGTCTGAAAAGAAGAACCTGCAGACTGAAAGAGAGGTGATGACAGAGAGTGCCTGGAATGGACCATTTAATGCTTTAAACCTGTGCCAAGCTGAGTAATGGGGGATTGAGCTTGTGATTTACCTGAACTCTGGGAGAGATTAGTCTCTGTATCATCAGCAGCATAAACAAACATTACTATTTTATAGTGATAATAAGTATTATTAATACTGAAAAGACCTAGTCGTGTGTAGTACTTTGTAGTTTACAAAGCATGTTCATGTAGATGATCTCATTGAACTCCCATGACAATCCGAGCACGCTTGCTTCCCACCTGGCAAAATTAGGCTTAAGTTCAGTCAAATGATTTACCTCCAGTCAGGAAGTTCCAGGTGGACCTGGGATTGGCACCTAGGTCTTCCTGTTCCCGCTCCAGGGTTCTTTGGGTAGGAATAAAACATAGCCTGTGCCTTTAACAGACTTACAGTTCAGGAGATCAAGAACAAAGGCATAGAAGATGATTACTCAGGGGAGTATATACTATACTCAAAAAAGAGTGGAGTTCAGAGGAAGGAGCAAATTTGGGGGCCGCTGGAAAAGGTCTGAGCTAACTGTAGACTGGATAGGAGAAAGGGACTATTTAAGCAAAGAAGCAAGGAAGCGGAGAACGCTCGGAGTGTGGGCTTTAGAGGGGTGCTTTACCTACCCAGTCCTTCCCCCCACCAGCTTAGCAGCTGCAAGTGCAATCATTTAACAAATACTTATGGTTGACATTGCCCTAAATGCTGAGGATCCAGTGGTGCACAAGATCTACATTCAAGAAATTTACTCCAAGTCTGAAAGTATCAGGGTTGCTTGTTGGGGGATGTCAACTGTTCTTTTGGAAAAGGGTGATGTTCTATTCTCAGAATGATGCTCTAATTCATCAGAGAAATGTAGGAGCTCCAGTTTTTCAAAACTTACTATTTTCTCAAATAGAAGAGGACTCTGTTTGCCTCTCCTTTGGCAGGTGATCAGAAAAGATCAGAGCTGAGAAGGGAAAAGGGAGCATTAAAAGTGGCTATTTCACAGCAGAGTCAAAGAAAAAAAGAAAAAGCGGGTTGTGTTTAGCACCTTACTCCACAATTTTATATTTACCCTCCCAACAACCAAGCTCCATTGTATATACTATGCACATATAGTAAAGAAAAAATGTGATATGGGAACACAGTGAGAGAGTCTGTGAAGTGCTGAAACAGCATACCTGGCAGCTGCTAAAACAAAACTTCAAAGATTTGGCTTCTTTGAAAAGCCATCAGGCAGGACCCCACCCACTCCCCCTGCTAGCCCACAGCTTCCCTGGGAGCTGGTACATGTAACCACTTCCGCATGTTTGGCTCTGTTCCCCAGGGCTATAGCAGCTCTATAAGCCAAGTCAGAACTGCCAGCCAAGCAGGTGGGGGGCTGGCGGCTAGGTAAGTGTAGGGAAGCAAGACCTCTCCCCCGTATCTAGTCATGAGCATATCTCAGAAAATAAAATGGTAACGCTAGGATCTGCTTTAAAAGTCCCTTCCTCTCAGCCAGCCCAGCTCTGATTGGTTAGACACTAGTAATTCAGAAGCTCTGAGCTGTTGAGATTCCCAAGGCATTAAAATATGCCCCTCCCAGTACCACAAATTAGTTTAAGAACAGCATCTGTGGTAAATCTCTAGATCTAAACAAAAGAGGCTTGACAGCTACAAAAGAGCCTAAGAGGATAATCAAGAATATGCCTTACTTTGTACTTTTTTTTTTTTTTTTTCCACTGACCAAGTTTGGGTCTCTACACATCTTTGAATCTTCTGGGACAACCTTTTTGTCCTGTACTGTCCAATATGGGAGCCACGAGCCACATGTGGCTTTTGAGTATTCGAAATGTGGCTAGTATGACTGAGGAATTGAACTTTTCATTTTATTTAATTTTAATTGATTTAAAAATTTAAAATCCACACGTGGCTTGTGGCTACCATGTTGGACGGCACTGATCTAGCCACTTATTCACCAAACATTTACTGAGCACTTTGTAGAAGAAAGTGTAAGGACATAATGATGTGTAAGACTCAGTCTCTGACCCTCAAAAGCTTACAATCTAATACAGGAGGTAAGACAAGTATACAAACAACAATAATACAAAGAGGAGTGGTATGTGTCATAGCAGAGGTAAACAGATATTAGAACTTGGAGCAGGGAGATGGTGGCCTGACATTATGCATTCCCCATACTAGCCACCCAGGTAGGGGATGCCAGTATAGTCGTCCCTTGGTATGTGCAAGGGATTGGTTCCAGGACCCCCGTGGATACCAAAATCCAAGGATGCTCAAGTCCCTTATATAAAATGGCACAGTATCTGCATATAACCTACACACATCCTCCCATATACTTTAAATCATCTCTAGATTACTTCTAATACCTAATATAATGTAAATGCTATGTAAACAGTTGCTGGACTATAGCAAATTCAAGTTTTGCTTTTTGGAACTTCCTGACATTTTTTTTTCTAAATATTTTGATCCGTGGATGCAGACCTGTGGATACCTAGGGCCGACTATAAGTCTATCAAATAAAGGACAGTGAGGAGAGAGGAACTACTGTAGAGAACACCAAAAATCTGAAATATCACACATATTCAGTACACACCATGACTTATTGGTCAACCAATGTTAAAAGGCTGGAGTAAAGAGATAGTCATCCTATACTGACTGGGCTGTTTAAGCACCTTCTAGGAGTGGCTCTCAAGACTCCTGAGGGTTAGGTGGGGTGGGGAGAAGGAGGGTAAAAAGAACGGTCTCTGCCTTTTCCTCTTCCTCCACACCCTGCCTCTTCCAACAGCATGCCCCCGCCCCCCAAAATGCAAAGGGTCTTTTGCTTGTAGGGCACTTTCAATCTTGGATAACTAGAAAGAACTGAATAGGGTTCAAAGGAGAAGCAATAAGGACCTGATGACTTGGGAAGGCAGCTGTGTGAGCTCCACCTAGAGGGGTGGGATAGGGAGGGTGGGAGGGAGACGCAAGAGGGAGGAGATATGGGGATAAACGTATGTGTATAGCTGATTCACTGTGTGATACAGCAGAAACTAACACACCATTGTAAAGCAATTATACTCCAATCAAGATGTTAAAAAATAAAAAAGGAAAAAAAAAACTTCAGTGGAGACGAAACAGGGCTTTTTTCTCTAGTTTTCAGATCACTAGGATAGGAAGAGCCACAAAAATTCATTCTCTAGGAATTAAAACTGTGCATTTAGCCAGAGCCTCCTCTGAGTTACATCTTTTAGGAACATGAGTCCAGGGGATGAAGAACAGAAGGAAGAGAAAGCCTAATGACATCTGCTTGGGATGTCATCAGGGAAGGTTGCAGAAAGGCTGAGCTGAGCTGAGCCCTGTAGGAGAAAAGGGTTTGAACATGTAAACATACAGGTGAGGAGCAGGGGGTCTGTTCATTCCCTCATTCTTTTACTTAATATTTGTTCTTTATGTTTAAGTGTCTGCTGTTTACCAAGGCACTGGGATACAACAGTGAATAAGACAACTTACACTTTCATGAAGTAATTACAGTAAATTAATAGGATAAGTGCTACAGAATGGTATAAGGATGTAGTGATGGGAAAATGTACTATTGTTGATCCATAGAGTTTGGCTGGAACTAAATGTGTGAAGAATAAAACTGGAAAGGTAGATTGGGGCCAAATACAGATATTCACCTGGAAAATCAGGCCAAGTTATTTTTTGTTTTTGTGGTACATTAGAAGGTCTTTTTATTTCTTCCTTAAAAATTTTGTTTTAATTATCAAAATTAACAAAATATCAACAAAGAAAATCTTTAGAATAAATAAGACAAATGAGAAAGACTTAGCCATGAAAGGTAGAATTGTACCATATTCCCAAGATGTATTCTCCAATTTATCTTTATCAGCAATAAAGTCGGTATTTTGCTATCTTTGATATTTTTCTATAATTTCTCATTTAGTTGTGGAGGCAAGACCTGGAGACAAGTAGAAAGTATGATTAATGATGCTTCATAAGCCTCCAACATCAATTTCTAGACCTTTTAGTTGTATGAACTGAAAAATCGCCTTTACAGTTAGGATCCAGCATGATTTCAGCTTCTATCACTTAAAACTCAAAAGTGTTTTGGGACTTCCCTGGTGGCACAGTGGCTAAGAATCCGCCTGCCAATGCAGGGGAAACGGGTTCAAGCCCTGGTCGGGGAAGATCCCACATGCCGCGGAGCAACTAAGCTCGTGCGCCACAACTACTGAAGCCCGCGCGCCTCAACTACTGAAGCCCGCGTGCCTAGAGCCCGCGCTCTGCAACAAGAGAAGCCACTGCAACGAGAAGCCCGTGCATCGCAACGAAGAGGAGCCCCCGCTCGCCACAGCTAGAGAAAAGCCCGCACACAGCAACGAAGACCCAACGCAGCCAAAAATAAAATATAAATAAATAAATTTACAAAAAACCCCCCCAAAACTCAAAGTGTTTTGACTAATACATTTTATCAGCTGGACTGGTTCCCATTCACTCTCCCTTGAAAATGCCTTAAACACCTTGTACATTAGCTCTCTTTTTCTTCCTCTCCTTTTCTGCAGGAGTCTGCAGCCTATATACAATCTAGGATGTATTTAAACTCTACCTTAAACCCTTCCTCTGCAGAGCCTTAGATTTCCACCCTTCTTTAGTACCTTTGCTGAACTGCGAGCTCCACAGAGTCCATATGCCCCCCCTTTAATCACTCGCTCTATATTTCACACGCCAAAAATAAGCAAACTTCCAGGGCAGTATTCTCTAGACCGCCCTGCTGAGTGTCAGCTCTAACTTACAGGACTGTGGAGCACATTTCTTGATCCTCTCCTAGATCCTCGCAAAGCACGGAGCACAAAGTAAGTGTGCAGTTACCTCTTGATTGATTAATTTTAGCCTCTCTGCCTACCCAAGCCCCAGCTGCCCTTCCAGAGTCAGCTCACACACCTTTCTTTTCCGTGAAGGTTTTGCCACTTTCTCCAGTCAGAGTGATCAATTTCTCCTCTGAACTTGTACCACTTAACAGCATAATCCTCTTCGTCAACAATTAAGTGCATATGCCTTACAATACTTGCATTAGTAACTTAAGTGACTATCAACTTTCCTCCAGACAGAGTGAGACCCTGTCTATTACCTCCTTCAGAGTGAGCCCCAAGCCTTGCATTTAGGAGATATTCAGTAACATGCTAACTTTTTTAGGATAACATTGTTTTAACAACTACCAGATGAAGCCATTTTCCAGCTGGAACATTACTTATTACCAGTTTCACCTTTCTTCTTTTTCAAGTATTTCA
This sequence comes from Aethalodelphis obliquidens, assembly GCF_003676395.1. Lineage (NCBI taxonomy): Eukaryota > Metazoa > Chordata > Mammalia > Artiodactyla > Delphinidae > Aethalodelphis > Aethalodelphis obliquidens. The sequence goes on along the minus strand of NW_020837965.1, from coordinate 1,887,941 downwards.
ATATACTAAATATTTGGTGAAGAAGGTAAAAAAACTCGTAGGGTCTTGTATTTCAAATGTCAGTGTTGGGTTCAAGCAGCTAGCAAGATATTTGAGAATACAATATAGACAGATTTTTTCATCTGCTCAGTTTTGCTTGGTGCAACCCAGTTTCACAAGAACATAATTTGATTTCCTGTAGCCTTTAGGTACAACCTATTTATTACCCACCCCCCTTATGGTTTCCTTACCTGTGGTGCCAGAGAGCCTAATTTTCTCATCTTAAGCCTTCTAGGTTATAGTCACATTACTGAGATGCACCCATATTTCATTTTCATTACAGAAAGATAGTAAAACTTCTTTTAAAAAATCAGGCAAAACGTGGCATTGATTATTGACTTTGAAGCCAAATTAATACAAGTCTTAGCCTGATAATTCATGAAAGCCAAAAAACACCCCTTTATTGCCTCTGAAGCATAAGAATGGTCCAATTAGGACAAGAGTTCTACTGTTACTTGTTACTAACACGTGGGCCTGCCACATGATATGACATTTTGAATTCCTAAGCTCTCATATATTGCCTCTCTCACTCTAGCCCTACTCGCATTTCCCAAAGAACGCTTGGCTCCATGTTAAAATGTTACCTTTTAAGTTTAGCTTCTCTTATTTTTCCTTAGGAGCATTTTAATAGTTTATAATCAAAATTTTAATATATAGATCCTTACTTCACTATAAAAACAAATAATGTACACCTGAGCATTGTGATTAGGTATAACTGCTTTTGTCACCGTGATACGATATGACAGTGCACGTAAGTGATGGCCAGTTGTATCTGAACTCAGTGGTGTAGCAATACCGTATCCTAAGCAAGTCTAATTTTTTATGTTTTTCTCTTTTCTGAAAAGGGAACTAAGAGTTATCAGGAAACTACACCAAAACCAGAACTTACACCAAAATTTTGCTCCTCAAAAGGGCTGCAGGGACGAGAGAACCTGTACTCCTTTTCAGACTGTATGAGTCTATTGTTTTCTTTTATTAAAATATAGATACAGGAAGATTTTTTTCCTTTTAGCCTCTTAAATCCTAGGACTTAAAAAAAAAAAAAAGCATTGATATTTTAGCTGTACTCGGTCAGTAATATATGCTGAGAGTCTTTCAGCAGAAAGATGGGCAGGAGGGCAGGATGAGGTCTTTAGCTAAAGGTTCAGTGAAGCCGGCTGGTTGTCCTAAATTTGTTGAGTCAACATTAAGTAAGCTTTAAAAATGGATCATCAGTGTTCCTCTACAAGAGTCAGAAAGAAAGATATAGTGTTTCTTCACCACTGTGGTTCTTTCCAAACTCTTTTAGGGCTGGTAAACAGCTATGTTGGAAAGATAGAAGATGACAGAAAAACCATGTGAGAATTAAACTGAATTATGAATTAAGTAACTGTGATAAAATTTCCTAATTCTAGAAAAGGAGTCTCACTCAGCTTGTACATGGATTTTTGTCATTCAGTCCTCTTAGAACCAAAATAATCATCAATTGTGGATGGATATCAAATTACAAAGTGAACAGCTAAATAAGACAGAGTCTTGCCTCTAACAATGACTCTGTGTGTATGTGTCCGAGTGTGCATGTGTGTGTGTTAATCCTGAGGAAATGTATATAAGGTAGTTTATCTTTAATGCTTTGAGAGGGAGGGGAGAAGGCAAACGAAACTGGAAAAATGCTACACTGGCAAACCACAAAGCAAGCTGCATTTTATTCTGGCTTGCAGATAAGAAAAGATCCCCGTCTTCCACTCCTGATACTAGGCCCAAACATTCCCTAACTTACTTTGCCTAGGCCTTGGTATGATGTCCAGCCAGCGATCTCTGACACATTTCCAAAGTTTACCAACATTCCTTCAATAGGCAGAAGTCCAGTGATTCTGGCCTTGGTACAAACACCTACAGCACTCAGCTCTCTTGGTGAAGGAGGAACTGTAGAATCTGTCACAGAGCTTGAACTGACACAGAGCATAACCCTTGAGAGGTTATGTGTCTGGCTGAGTGAGAAAAGAAGCAGAGGAATTTCAGATAGAAGTTCAGGCCTTTATCACCCGTGTGCCAGAGAAGCGTTTTTCTCAAGGGGAAGGAGTGGTTAAGAGCTAAGACTCAGGAGGAAGGAGGTCAGGTAAACTTTGTTTTATGGGAAGGAAGGAGGATGAGAGAAATAGCCCTTCTACATAACTCTGAACAAGAAAGAGTTTCTTTTTGTTTTTAGGCCCCCCAAAAGTGGTTTCTTTTTGTGATTGTGCTCTTTGGCTAGAGAGTGTTGTTTATATAACAGGATAAAGTACAAAATTATAAGCTCCAAACTCCTCCAGAGGAAAGCTCTCCCAAAGCTCGACCCCCAGGATGGATGGAAAATATGAGTGTTTACTGGCTGGAACATTGAGCCGCAATGGAAATTTCAACATTCAGAAGAAGATAGCAGAGAGGAAGGGCCTGTTAAGTAGAAAGAAGTCACCCTTCAACAAAGGGGTCAAAGAAAAGGAAGAGTCTCCTGTGGGCCCCACTCTGATGGCCCTTCCTCAGCTGGAAAGGCTACATCTCTGCGATCCAGCTCCAGGAGTGCACTGCATATGGCTGATGGCCAGTTTCCTCTAAACCAGATACTAAAACACGGAGTGTAGCAATCCCACATCCCAAGCAAGTCCAATTTTAAGTTTCTCCTTTTTTTTTTTTTTCCTGGAAAGGGAACTAAGTGGTATCAAGAACCTACACCAAAACCAGGCACTATACTGGTTACTTTCACATGCACAACTCTACTAAATCTTATAACAACTTAATGAGGTAGGTATTATTATCTGCACTTTTAAGCAGATGGGGAAATTGTGGCTCAGAGAAGCTAGGCAACTCGCACAAGGTCATACACTCAGTAAGGCAAACCCTGAAGTCCCTTCTCTTTTCACTATACCCTGCCATCTTCCTAACAGGGCTTGATGGCCTCCTTTCCTATAAAGTAAACATACTGGGCTTCCCTGGTGGCGCAGTGATTGAGAGTTCGCCTGCCGGTGCAGGGGACATGGGTTCGTGCCCCGGTCCGTGAAGATCCCACATGCCGCGCAACGGCTGGGCCCATGAGCCATGGCCGCTGAGCCTGCGTGTCTGGAGCTTGTGCTCCACAACAGGAGAGGCCACAACAGTGAGAGGCCCGCGTACCGCAAAATATAAATAAATAAATAAATAAATAAATAAAGTAAACATACTTTTAAAGAAATAGAAACATTTAAAGGACTAGTTTCAGAATAATTCCCCTAAACAGAGGAAGAAAATGGAAACAAAGCCTTAGCATTTTGGTTGCTGAATAATTTTTGCAGAACTATGGGGCTCTCTTTTAAAACCTCACACACTCCTCCTCCTATTCTCTTTTTATTGTGGTTAAAAAAAAAAGTATAACTTTAAATTTACCATCTTAACCATTTTTATGACTACAGTTCCGTAGTGTTAAGTACAGTCACACTGTTGTGCAACAGTTCTCTAGAACTTTTTCATCTTGCAAGTTTGAAACTCTATAGCCGTTAAATGCTAATTCCCCCTCCTCTATTCCCCCAGCCCTTGGCAACCACCTTTCTGCTTTCTGTTTCTACAATTTAGACGACTTTAGATACTTCATAGGAGTGGAATCATACAGTATTGGTCCTTTTGTGACTGGCTCCTTTCACTTAGCATTATGTCCTCAAGGTTCAGCCATGTTGTAGCCGGTGACAGGGTTAAATCCTTACACCCTCTTCTTGATTCTCTTTCTTCTAATTGCCTGGGTCACACAACTTAAATCTTTTTGTTATATGCTGCCCAACACTGTTTCCTAACTGTTCCATGTGTATGTGGCTCCTTCTCGTTGTTAGACGGTAACCTCTTAGTGATCCAACACCAGGTCTTCAAAGTCTTTTCGACTCTACCCAGCGCTCAGCACTACGCCGAGAGCATAGAAGATACATCCTGGACAGTAAACTCTGGGAGACTGGGGACGATTCTGTCTTATTTGTCGCTACTCCCAGCAGCTAACACAATGCCTGACACATCGAAAATGAACAGAACATGTTTTATTAAAGACAATAAACTCAATATTTCTGAGAACTGAAAATGAAAAGATGGGAAGTCAGAGTCCTGAATCTCCAGCAACATTCGCGAGAAATAATCTAGGACTTTCCCGGTGGCGCAGTGGTTAAGAATCCGCCTGCCAATGCAGGGGACACAGGTTCGAGCCCTGGCCCGGGAAGATCCCACATGCCGTGGAGCAACTAAGCCCGTGCGTCACAACTACTGAGCCTGCGCTCTAGAGCCCGTGAGCCACAACTACTGAAGCCTGCACGCCTAGAGCCCGTGCTGTGCAACAAGAGAAGCCACTGCAATGCGAAGCCCATGCACCGCAATGAAGAGTAGCCCCCGCTCACCGCATCTAGAGAAAGCCTGCGCTCGGCAATGAAGACCCAATGCAGCCAAAAATAAATACATAAATAAATAAGTATTTTTTTTTAAAAAGAAATAATCTAAAACAAGGGAGAAAAGTATTAGTTAAACTGGTATCAGAATCTCTGAAAATCTGTTTCAAAAAATTATGTAAAGAAAGGTACCAGACTATAATTTATTACTAAAGAGTAAGAGGGCAGAGGAACAAGGTGACATGAAATATCACCCAATTTTCCAAGATTTGGGCCTTCATTGTATCCCATTCCCCAGTACAGAATTTAAAGTTCTGACATACAGCTGTTTTCCAGAGTAGAGGCTACCAGGCCACACAGCCTAGGCCCACGATGTCTTGCCCTGTCACAAAAAGAAGGAACAAACTCATGACTGTGCCTTCAACCTCCCTCACCTTTAACATCGAGGAACAGATAAATCCCCAGGTTGCATGTGTGAAAAAACCAGAGATGGATAAAAATAATTCAATGACAAATGCTGGAAAAACATACAAAGGGGCAGAAGCCAGACATTCGTGGGATTCCCTGACAGCTCGATCCATGAGGAAGGGCTGGACTGGAAAAAAACAGAGCCTCAGGTTCCTGCCAAGCCGTCTGAGGCCCTGTCCTTCCCAAATCATTCCAAGCAGCAGCCAGAACTTTACAGTAACCCTTCCAGGTCTCCCAAAGAAAGATGCTCTCCTCACCTAGAAAGTGCTCCTCCCTGACATGGTCCAGTTCTGTGCAAGGCTGGTGGTAATGAGGAGATGCCTCTGCACATCAATCTCAGCTCCTAACAATTCCCCAGGTACCCAGAAAAATAGAGAATTAAAAGGCAGCTTGAAAAACCCGACCCATTTCATTGGCTAAAGAAAAGCTTAATACCCAGGTATCAGCATCTAGAAATCAAATACAATCCCTTTAAGAAAAAAGAGGTCGCAGACATTCAGTACCTGCATCCTGGAGGCCAGATTGTATAATTCTCAATTGGCCTTGCTCGAAGGCACACCTCAGGCTTCTAAACATGTGACTGTATTTGGCCCTGACTACATTCTCTTCTGGAGAATGGCCTGCAATTAATCTCACTTATTACCTCTGAAAAGTAACAACAGAGGAATGGCTGGCCAAGTCCAACTCCGAGTGTCTAGGGAACTGCAAGCTCCACGGCCAGGCCTCAGACTGTCTGGGCAAGGCGTGGGCTCTCTGCCTTCCTCTCCCACAACAAAGCTCCAACAGGGACTCCAGACAGACCAAAGGAACCGAGGGATTTGAAGAGCTGGGCTGAGCTCACACTGACCCAATGGGAGACGACAGCCCTGGGCTACATTTGGGGTGGTTTCAAAGCAGTGGGGGAAGAACAAGGTTGTCTGGTGAAAACTTGTGTGATCCATAAAATTGAGAACAATAGCAACGCCACAGGGAAATGAAAAATAACACTATTTGCTGAGTTCTTGTGAGTCACCAGTTTTCATTCCTGTGGCTACCAAGTCACTGAATCCTCCAAGATGCAGATGAAAAGTACAGCCAGCATTGGACTCTCTTTACATCTTTTTACTGTTTACAGGGCAGCCCCTGGTTGAGTGAATTATGAGAGTTTATCAGCACTGGAATCCACTGATGCTTTTGTAGATGTACAAGTAAGAGGACATGTTATTTACTTAGCACCCACTTCCAGGGAGATCAAAGTGCTTTAAGAACAACCTAAAAGCTCCCAAAACAGGCCAGTTTATACATAAGTATGCTTATCCAATAAAAAGATTAAATGAATAGTTTAGGGTCACTTAGTGTAAAAATCAGTAATAAAACTCACATCTCTAAGCTACTAATCCCTTATTCATTAAACTTAGTCACCCTTCCTACTAAGGAAGGAAGGAACAACAAGAGACTAAATAAATATCCTCAAAACAGTGACTTACCAGGTAAATAAAGAAACTGGGGCATGGGACAGAGCGAATGCCTGAGGGAGGTCTGGCTGGGGCCCATGTCATAGCCAGTTCTGAAAGGACCTCTGAGAATTCATTTAAGGCTCTTTAGGGTGGGTATCTCTCGGAATTCCACATGGAACTGGAACTCCCAAGCTGAGCTTGCAGGCTGTCATGGCAACCAGAGGTTGCGCGGTGTTGGGGGTTGGGGGGAAGGGAGATTTTCCAGGGCTACCCTGGACTAGAATGGGGCCTGAGAACTGACCCTCGAGCTTGAAGAGTAGGTGAAGAGACGGCTGTTATGGGTACAACTAACCCCCAAAGGGAAAGACCAGGGGGCTTTGCAGGGGCTACTTCCTGGTGCCAGTGGTTCTGAAGTCGATCGTATCATGTGGCATTCTACCACAGCCCATGAGCACAGTCTGGCTGGGAGAAGGTCACTCACAGCACTGCACCCTAGGTCCTGCCTCTGACCTTGATGGACCCCTTCATCTTTCTGTGTCTCGGCATTAACAGGTGTCACCAAGAGAAGGCTCAAAACCCAGCCATAATTTTTATTCCAAACACAAGTATGAAAAATGCTAAAACTCAGGACTTCCCTGGCAGTCCAGTGGTTAAGAATCCGAGCTTCCACTGCAGGGGGCACGGGTTTGATCCCTGGTTGGGGATCTCATCATCCCGCATGCCCTGTGGTGCAGCCAAAAAAAAAAAAAAAGCTAAAACTATTTTTCCAAAATGCATAGTCTTGACATTTTGCTTACCGTATGGAAAACGGTTGCAGCCTTGTCATATAGACAATATATCCAAGATTGCAGAGAAAGTGTTTTCCATAGAAACAAGCCTCTGATTGTAAAATGAAAATGGAATATTTGGAAATATTTTATATGGAAAATAAAACTCTGTGGTATAAACAGAATTTCTTTTTTACGACTTATGTTTTAGGAATGCGGTTACTCTGGAATCATAAATCACCAAAGGACAGACTTCTCCTATGAAGAGAATAGTGTGGGAGGATGTCCTGTCTTCAAAAGTCCTGCCTCTTGGTCTTCAACTCTTCATAATTCTAAATTGAGATGATTCTTTTCACCCTTGACCACAATGATCACTGGTATGAAAGACACCGTACCAGAGCATGATGTAATGCGCTTATGTTTATCTTGCTTCCTGGGCAGAGTCTCTGCTTCCCAAATTAGTTCCTTAAGTAATCATTCTAACACCAACAGATACTTGAACAACAATTAGGTATTTCCTCCATGCCCAAGCCTTCGGTCACCCCTCCAACCTCAGGGCAGGGCAGCATCCAAAGAGGTGGCTGGTTGGCAGAGGCTGATGTGCTGGCCTGGGGTAGGGAGCTGGTGGGACACCTGTGGCACAGTGTCTTTATTTGGAGGGAACAATATCTCAGCTGGTTGGAATACTTCATTGTAAAAGTCACATTCCATTCTAGCTCATCTGACTCAGGGACAGATGCAATTAAACCCATATTTAATAGCCACTAAAGCAAGATGTACTGGGAATCTGTTTCTTCTTATGTTTTTTATACAGGGGAACTTGAAATACAGATCGAGACTAGAATCCAATACAGTGGTTTCTTTTTTAAATCAGAAGTTGCTGATGTTATGGCCAGAATCTATTTGGATCTATCCTCTGCCACTTTGCTCAACTACATAAAGGGAATTTCCTTCCCACTTTCCAAATGAACATTGTCCAGGGAGGCTGTTTGAGTTTAATTAGATAACCTACATAAAAACATATAAAATATGTGCTTCAAAAGAAAAGAGTCCAAAGTTACTGAAACACAATGTAATACAAGGTATAAAAAAAGAATTAGGAGACAAGGAGAAAATGTCAAAAGTCAATACACAAAAATGTTGACTGTGAGCGAGGATTAAGCATAGTATAAATTCTTGCTCTTTCACGCAGAAGTGAACTTGCTGAACTGTATCAGAAATTTCCTTTTCATTTGATTTGCCCACAAACTGTCTTACAAGTGAAATGAGGCCCTATATTCAAGCACCAGAGGATTAGGACACGAGGGGAAAGGCACTTGTCTTGCTGGTGCCTGTGCAGGGAACTCAAAGTGAGAATGACTTGCTTAGGATCCAGGCTGCCCCTGTGTGACCCAAATGCCGGCTCCATGGCCCTTGACGTACCTGCTTCCAGGAGGGGCGGAGTGGCTCTCAGGAGCTTGGGGGTCTGACTGTATTGACCATGTTGGGCCACTAGGACTGATGACAGGCCGAAGTGTGTGGGGAGTTGAAGCACTGCTTCCGTTTATGACGCCACTTGCCAAATTCAGGTTTGTTACCTATAAATGAAGTGAGGGAAATAACCTGATTTTACAGAGTTTTAGAAAAGTATCATTAAAATCATAATGGGGAAAATCATGTAGAGCCCAGGAGATGCTGACCCACCTGAGCTTAAACAGTGGTTGCCACAAAGGCACTCATTAAAGGCTGGCTTCTGTGAACATCCAAGAGCACAGGTGAGGGTGGCTAGTGTCAATATAAATTAACGAGTATTTATTCTGCCCCTACTATGTGCAAAGCACCATACTATGCGAGGTGCTGTGAAATACAAAGATTAATAACAAAAACAGCAAGTACTTACTGAGTATTTACTCTGTGTCACACAAGGTTCTAAGAATTAGGCAAACTACTTAGTCCTTTCTGACCCTTGTGTCATATGAAAGTTCTAAACGCTCGATAAATTTTAGTGTAAATAATAACTATTATTAATAAATAATAATTTATAATATTTAATAATATTTATTATTTATTTATTAATAATAAATAATTACTGTATAAAGAACTCACTGATTTAGAAAAAAGATGCACAGGCAATAGAAAAATGGGCACCGACTTCAATAAACAATTTACAAAAATGGAATATGATTAGCCAATTAAACAATTAAAACTAGTCATTTCCACTGTCAATCAAAGAAATGTAAATTATAAGATAACACTTTCATATGTTACACTGACATAAATAATAACCAAAAATATAGTACCCTAACCATGGCAAAGGTGATATTAGATATGTACTTACACTATTTATGATACTATTAATTGGTACAATCTTTCTACAGATAAATTTGTCAATATATTATTAAAAGTATCAAAATATTTGTACACTTTGATGTTACACTCTAACTTATAGGAACTACGCTAAAAACACAACTGCAGATCATTAATGAGGTGAGTATTATAATAGCAGTTACTATGTAGCAGCACTTACAATGTGCCAAGCTCTGTATAAACGAGTATATTACATGCATCTCATTCAAACTGTCATAATGCTATTGGCAAGTATTATTATAATCCCCACTTTACAAAGAAGGAAACTGAGGCCTAGGAATAAATGGCAGAACCAGGATCTGAACCATAGTCTTTGAAACTCCAAATCGCATGTTCTTACTCACTACACTATGCTGTGAATAGAAATTGAAAACAAGCATTGATTTTAATACTGAAAAAGGAAAGATCTAAATGGCTGAGAGTATTTAAATAAATTATGTTAAATAAATATGTTAAAAAAATTTTGCTCTAAACATATAAGGGAGTATTATGTAGCCATTAGAATTTTTTTGGAGAATACTTAGCGATATAGTAACATGCTGATATCTCAAGTCAAAAAACAAATCACAAAATGAAACTCTACAGAGGGCAGAAGCAATTGCCTTAAATGGACACACACACAGACACAAACTCTAAAGGGCATGTATTACTTTTATAATCCAAAAGAAAAAAATGTAAGTTATTATGAAAAATACAGGTGCGAGGTGATAACCTTAAAACCTGGCTGGAAAGAGTGGAATCAGAAAAGAAAGGATGGTTCAAGAAGCATTTCCAATGAGATGTACAGGGGATGCTGAAAAGAGGGGGTGTACTCAAAGCTGAATGCAGGGTGCTGAGTAGGAGACACTAAGGAATAGTGAAGTGAGGAGATATGAATTCCAAGAAAAGTGTCCTCCTATGAAGTGTCCCAGGAAGCTAACAATTTTGACATTGACAAATAGAAGAATTCTGGATTTTTAAAAAATTTGATAATTCTGAAAGAAAATAAGTCATTTTTAGTAACGGTATAGTGCTTCATTCCTAGTTACAGAATTCAGTGACAACAGCCCAGGACTGTGTCTTCACACCAAAGGACCCAAATATTTTTCTTGTGACGAAGTCCACTTTCTCTAAGTCAGGAGTGATCTCTGGTGTCTGTGGAGGCTGGGGGCCGGAACACTCAGACTGCACACTCCAGTGCGGCCCCAGATTCAGAGGAAGTCTCAGGAGCCAACCTTGGCTTGTCAGTTCTGACCCCCTTCTGCCACTACCAGGGGAGGAGAAAGACCATGCTGATGAAAGGGTGGGGAAGACAGAGTGGCAGATTAGGGCAGTGTTCTCTGGCCCCCAGGGCCTCTGAAGAGCCTTGTCCTTCTTCCGGCACCCTACCTAGTGGCAACAAAGGCCAGGTTCTCGGACGATCAAACAGATTCCCTGTAGGACTGAACTCACCCCCGTCCCATACTGAGCCCTCCTCCTTCTTGCCCTGACCCCTGGCACTAAATATTAGGCTTTTCAAATTAGACGTGAGCTTGGAGCTTATAAAGATACTACAAAGTGGAAAGGTCTTTATGATAACTAACAGATTCTCCAATTACTGCCTCAGTCAGTTGCGACAAAAACCTCATAAAAGAGGTCTATTAATAATTTATAGTGGAACAGCAGGAAAATAAACAAAAGGTACATACTTTACCATGTCTAGTATAACAGTATAGCTGGAGATTAGTGAATGGGAAGGAGAAGAGGTATCAGATTTGGTACATCTTCTCTCTTTTGTCCAGGCTGCCCGTAATTGAAACATCATCATTTTCACCATAATCACGAACACTTACTGAATGCTCACCATGTGCCATGGGCTTAGATGTCTTTGCATTATCTTGACGTGTATTATCTCACTTAACCCTGAGCAAGCCTTTGAAGGAGGTTCTATTGTTACCCCCATTTAACAGAAGAGGCAACTAAAGTCTAGAGAGGGTAAACAATTAGACAAAAGTAACACACCTAGTAGGTGGCAGGGCCAAGATTAGAACAGAGAATGTTCTCCTCCAAATGCACGTGGAATACTTTTTCCAAATAATATGGCTTAACATCTGAGTCCTTACAGTGGAAGTGTCAGGCACTTATAAGTGAGGTTTTATCAATATATCTCCCTCCTTATCTATTACTCATGGAAGTAGATACTGTGATACTCCCTTGTGGGATTTTAGTTCCCCAACCAGGGATCAACACTGGGCTGTCAGCAGTGAGAGGATGGAGTCCTAACCACTGGACTGCCAGGGAATTCCCCCAGTACTCCCTTTCCAGATATGGAGAAACAAAGGGTCAGAGAGGTTACGGTAAGCAATTTGTTCACGGTCACATAACAGCTGCAGAACTGGTACTCTTGTTTTAAAATCCATTTTCTAGTTTTGAAACTAGTAGGGAAACTGTTCTAGTTACCCTTGATTATTAGAGATTTTTGAAAATATAATCAGATGCAGACCTCAAATTTGGAAAACAGTGATTATACAGGGATTGATTATACCTAACTATTCCAGCATTTTCTACCTTTCCTTAAATTTTATTTCCCACTTGTTACCCTTCACCAGAGGATATTTAATAAGTAGAGCAACAAAAAAACCAAAACAAAACCATCCTTAGGGGCTTCCATGGTGGCGCAGTGGTTAAGAATCCATCTGCCAATGCAGGGGACACGGGTTCGAGCCCTGGTCTGGGAAGATACCACATGCCACGGAGCAACTGAGCCCGTGTGCCACAACTACTGAGCCTGCGTTCTAGAGCCCATGAGCCACAACTACTAAGCCCGCACGCCACAACTACTGAAGCCTGTGTGCCTAGAGCCTGTGCTCCGCAACAAGAGAAGCCACCGCAATGAGAAGAGCGCACACTGCAGCAAAGAGTAGCCCCCGCTCGCCGCAACTAGAGAAAGCCCACACACAGCAACGAAGACTCAACACAGCCAAATATAAATAAATAAAATAAATAGGGACTTCCCTGGTGGTTCAGTGGCTAAGACTCCGTGCTCCCAATGCAGGGGGCCTGGGTTCTATCCCTGGTCAGGGAACTAGATCCCACATGCCGCAACTAAGAGTTCACATGCTGCAACTAAAGATCTCACGTGCCACAACTAAGACCTGGGGCAACCAAATTAAAAAAACACAAAATGTCTAGAAGAGGCAAATCTATAGAGACAGAAAACAGATTGGTGGCTGCTAGAGGAGGAGTGGGTGTGGGGAGTGTGTAAAATAAATAAATAAATAAATAAATAAATAAATAAATAAATTTATTAAAAAAAACAACATCCTCAATCAGTTTCGTTTCTTAGCAGATATAGTAAAAGATGGCATGAACATAAAACTAATTTTGGACTCTTGGTGAGTTTGTTTTTTCATGTAACATCCATTATGCATTTCATGGATAAACCAAAAATTGGTAGTCATTATGATTTCCTTCTACATAAAAGCAAAGCATCCTTAATTTATTTTGAGAAAAATAGCAAAAATGACCACTGCTTAAATATGAGACTATGTAAGGAATAAGAAAACTTTTTTTTTTTTTTTTTGCGGTACGTGGGCCTCTCACTACTGTGGCCTCTCCAGTTGTGGAGCACAGGCTCTGGACGTGCAGGCTCAGCGGCCATGGCTCTCGGGCCCAGCCGCTCCGCAGCATGTGGGATCTTCCCGGACCGGGGCACGAACCCATGTCCCCTGCATCAGCAGGCGGACTCTCAACCACTGCGCCACCAGGGAAGCCCAGGAATAAGAAAACTTTTAAAGCTTTTCATCTTTCCTTCCAAAGCATTCCTGCTTTTAAAAAAAAAAAGAAAAGTAACTGGTAGATAACCTTATCCACCAGAGGGCAGACAACAGAAGCAAGAAGAATTACAATAATGCAGCCTGTGGAATAAAAACCACATTCATAGAAAGATAGACAAAATGCAAAAGCAGAGGACTATGTACCAGATGAAGGAACAAGATAAAACCTCAACAAAACAACTAAATGAAGTGGAGACAGGCAAGCTTCCAGAAAAAGAATTTAGAATAATGATAGTGAAGATGATCCAGGATCTCGGAAAAAGAATGGAGGCAAAAATTGAGAAGATGCAAGAAATGTTTCACAAGGACCTAGAAGAATTAAAGAACAAACAAACAGAGATGAACAATACAATAACTGAAATGAAAAATACACAAGAAGAAATCAATAGCAGAATAACTGAGGCAGAGGAATGGATAAGTGACCTGGAAGACAGAATGGTGGAATTCACTGCCATGGAACAGAATTAAAAAAGAAAGAATGAAAAGAGATGAAGACAGCCTAAGGACCTCTGGGACAACATTAAATGCACCAACATTCGCATTATAGGGGTCCCAGAAGGAGAAGAGAGAGAGAAAGGACCCGAGATAATATTTGAGAAGATTACAAGTCAAAAACTTCCCTAAGGCTTCCCTGGTGGCACAGTGGTTAAGAATCTGACTGCCAACGAAGAGGACTCGGGTTCGGCCCTGGTCCAGGAAGATCCCACATGCTGCGGAGCAACTGAGCCCATGCAACACAACTACTGAGCCTGTGCTCTAGAGCCCACGAGCCACAACTACTGAGCCCAAGTGCCACAACTACCGAAGCCCATGTGCCTAGAGCCTGTACTCCGCAACAAGAGAAGCCCTGCAATAAGAAGCCTGCGCACCACAACGAAGAGTAGCCCCCATTCGCCACAACTAGAGAAAGCCTGCACTCAGCAGTGAAGACCCAAAGCAGCCCCAAAATAAATAAGTAAATAAAAAAATTTTTTTTAAAAAAGAAAACTTTCCTAACATGGGAAAGGAAATAGCCACCCAAGTCCAGGAAGCAAGCACAGAGAGTCCCAGGCAGGATAAACCCAAGGAGAAATACGGGAGACACACAGTAATCAAACTGACAAAAGTTAAACACAGAAAAATTATTAAAAGCAACATGGGAAAAATGACTAATAACATACAAGGGAACTCCCACAAGGTTAACAGCTGATTTCTCAGCAGAAACTCTACAAATAGAAGGGAGTGGCACGATATATTTAAAGTGATGAAAGAGAAGAACCTACAACCAAGATTACTCTACCCAGCAAGGATCTCATTCAGATTCGATGGAGAAATCAAAAGCTTTACAGACAAGCAAAAGCTAAGAGAATTCAGCACCACCAAACCAGCTCTACAACAAATGCTAAAGGAACTTCTCTAAAGTGGGAAACAAAAGAGAAGAAAAGGACCTACAAAAACAAACCCAAAACAATTAAGAAAATGGTAATAGGAACACACATATTGATAATTACCTTAAATGTGAATGGATTAAATGCTCCAGCCAAAAGACACAGATTCACTGAATGGATACAAAAACAAGACCCATATATATGCTGTCTACAAGAGACCCATTGCAGACCTAGGGACACATACATACCGCAAATGAGAGGATGGAAAAAGATATTCCATGCAAATGGAAATCAAAAGAAAGCTGGAGAAGCAATACTCATATCAGATAAAATAGACGTGAAAATAAAGAACGTTACAAGAGACAAGGACAGACACTACGCAATGATCAAGGGATCAATCCAAGAAGAAGATGTAACAATTATAAATATATATGCACCCAACATAGGAGCACCTCAATACATAAGGCAACTGCTAACAGCTATAAAAGAGGAAATCGACAGCAACACAATAATAGTGGGGGACATTAACACCTCACTTACACCAATGGACAGATCATCCAGACAGAAAATTAATAAGGAAACACAAGCTTTAAATGACACAATAGACCAGATAGATTTAACTGATATTTACGGGACATTCCATCCAAAAACAGCAGATTACACTTTCCCCTCAAGTGCACACGAACATTCTCCAGGAGAGATCACATCTTGGGTCACAAATCAAGCCTCATTAAATTTAAGAAAATTGAAATCATATCAAGCATCTTGTCCAACCACAACACTATGAGATTAGAAACAAATTCCAGGGAAAAAAACATAAAAAACACAAACAAAGGGAGGCTAAACAATACATTGCTAAATAACCAAGAGATCACTGAGGAAATCAAAAAGGAAATCAAAAAACACCTAGAGACAGATGACAACAAAAACACGACCATCCAAAACCTATGGGATGCAGCAAAAGCAGTTCTAAGAGGGAAGTTTATAGCAATACAATTCTACCTTAAGGAACAAGAAAAATCTCAATCTAACGTTACACCTAAAGGAACTAAAAAAAGAACAAACAAAACCCAAAGGTAGTAGAAGGAAAGAAATCATAAAGATCAGAGCAGAAGTAAATGAAATAGAAACAAAGAAAACAATAGCAAAGACCAATAAAACTAAAAGCTGGTTCTTTGAGATGATAAACAAGATGGATAAACCTTTAGCCAGACTCAGCAAGGAAAAGAGGGAAATTATACTCCAATAAAGATGTTAAAAAAAAAAAAAGAAAAGAAAAAGAGGGCGAGGACTCAAATCAATAAAATTAGAAATGAAAAAGGAGAAGTTACAACAGACACCGCAGAAACACAAAGCATCATAAGAGACTACTACAAGCAACTCTGTGCTAATAAAATGGACAACCTGGAAGAAATGGACAAATTCTTAGAAAGGTATAACCTTCCAAAACTGAACCAGGAAGAAACAGAAAATATGAACAGGCCAATCACAAGTAATGAAATTGAAACTGTGATTAAAAATCTTCCAACAAACAAAAGTCCAGAACCAGATGGCTTCACAGGTGAATTCAATCAAACATTTAGAGAAGCGATAACACCCATCCTTCGCAAACTCTTCCAAAGAATGGCAGAGGAAACTCACTCCCAAACTCATTCTACGAAGCTACCATTACCCAGATACCAAAACCAGACAAAGGCACTACAAAAAAAGAAAATTGCAGACTAATATCATTGACGAATATAGATGCAAAAATCCTCAACAAAATACCAGCAAACAGAATCCAACAACACATTAAAAGGATCATACACCAGATCAAGAGGGATTTATCCCAGGGATGCAAGGATTCTTCAATATATGCAAATCAATCAACGTGATACACCATATTAACAAACTGAAGAATAAAAACCATATGATCATCTCAATAGATGCAGAAAAAGCTTTTGACAAAATTCAACACCCATTTATGATAAAAACTCTCCAGAAAGTGGGCAAAGAGGGAACCTACCTCAACATAATAAAGGCCATATACGACAAACCCACAGCAGACATCATTCTCAATGGTGAAAAACTGAAAGCATTTCCTCTAAGATCAGCAACAAGACAAGGATGGCCACTCTCGCCACTCTTATTCGACATAGTTTTGGAAGCCCTAGCCATGGGAGTCAGAGAAGAAAAAGAAATAAAAGGAATACAAATTGGAAAAGAAGAAGTAAAACTGTCACTGTTTGCAGATGACATGATACTATACATAGAGAAACCTAAGATGTCACCAGAAAACTACTAGAGCTAATCAATGAATTTGGTAAAGTTGTACGATACAAAATTAATGCACAGAAATCTCTTGCATTCCTATACACTAACAACAAAAAGATCAGAAAGAGAAATTATGGAAATGATCCCATTCACCACTGCAACAAAAAGAATAAAATACCTAGGCATAAACCTACTTAATGAAGTAAAAGACCTGTACTCAGAAAACTATAAGACACTGATGAAATAAATCAAAGATGACACAAACAGATGGAGAGATCTACCATGTTCTTGGATTGGAAGAAGCAATATTGTGAAAATGACTCTACTACCCAAAGCAATCTACAGATTCAGTGCAATCCCTATCAAATTACCAATGGCATTTTTTTACAGAACTAGAACAAAAAATCTTAAATTTTGTACAGAGACAGAAAAGACCCTGAAGAGCCAAAGCAATCTTGAGGGAAAAAAAACGGAGATGGAGGAATCAGACTCCCTGACTTCAGACTATACGACAGAGCTACAGTAATCAAGACAATATGCTACTGGCACAAAAACAGAAATATAGATCAATGAGACAAGATAGAAAGCCCAGAGATAAACCCACGCACCTATGGTCAACTAAGCTATGACAAAGGAGGCAAGGATATACAATGGAGAAAAGACAGTCTCTTCAATAAGTGGTGCTGGGAAAACTGGACAGCTACATGTAAAAGTATGAAATTAGGACACTCCCTAACACCAAACACAAAAATAAACTCAACATGGATTAAAGATCTAAATGTAAGACCGGACACTATGAAACTCTTAGGGGAAAACACAGGAAGAACACTCTTTGACATAAATCACAGCAAGATCTTTTTTGACCCACATCCTAGAGTAATGAAAATAAAAACAAAAATAAAGAAATGGGACCTAATGAAACTTAAAAGCTTTTGCACAGCAAAGGAAACTATAAACAAGATGAAAAGAAAACCCTCAGAAAGGGAGAAAATATTCCTGTCACCAGGCTGCCTCTGCTTCTCTGTCCACCTACATTTCTCCAGATAACATAATAAAACATAACAAAACCAGCTTTGAACAGATGAAGAGAAAATGGAAAATGGCATTTATTTATACCTGATTTGCAACAATGGTTAACATTTCACTGCTGGAGAATTTTTTTAAAAAGACAGGCTCACAGCACATAAAGACACAGCGCCAGTGCCCAAACAGAGGCTCATCGTTTTAGTTAGGAGTATTAGGCTATTAAGGTAGAGGGTGTCGCCACCGGGCCAGTTGGCTTCTCTGGGCTAATCATCAGAGACTATGCTACTAAATCTCAATATTAAAAAAACAAACACCCCAATCAAAAATGGGCAGAAGACCTTAACAGACATTTCTCCAAGGAAGACATACAGATGGCCAAGAAGCACATGAAAAGCTGCTCAATGTAACTAATTATTAGAGAAATGCAAATCAAAACTACAATGAGGTATCACCTCACACCAGTTAGAATGGGCATCATCAGAAAATCTACAAACAAGAAATGCTGGAGAGGGTGTGGAGAAAAGGGAACCCTCCTGCACTGTTGGTGGGAATGTAAATTGATACAGCCACTATGGAGAACAGTATGGAGGTTTCTTAAAAAACTAAAAATAGAATTACCATATGACCCAGCAATCCCACGACTGGGCATATACCCAGAGAAAACCATAACTCAAAAAGACACATGCATCTCAATGTTCATTGTAGCACTATTTACAAAAGCCAGGTCATGGAAGCAACCTAAATGTCCATCAGCAGACGAATGGATAAAGAAGATGTGGTACATATATACAATGGAATATTACCCAGCCATAAAAAGGAACAAAATTGGGTCATTTGTAGATATGTGGATGGACCTAGAGACTGTCATACAGAGTGAAGTAAGTCAGAAAGAGAAAAACAAATATCGAATATTAACGCAGATATGTGGAATCTAGAAAAATGGTATAGATGAACCAGTTTGCGAGGCAGAAATAGAGACACAGATGTAGAGAAGAATCGTATGGACACGAAGGTGGATGGCGGGTGTGGGGGGATAAATTAAGTCTCTCTGGAAATACAGGGATCATATGTATTACCGGCCACAGCACTAAGTGCCCCTCACATGACATATGCCTGGGAAATGGCAGCTTACTATCACCTTTATCATCCTCTTGGATAACGCATCTCAGTGGATTATGAAAAGTAGTTCTTTTCAGTAATACATTATACATTTGAAAAATAAAGTTTTGCTAGACTTTATGTTACCAAGTTCAGCTGCCAGATGCCAGGCATGTTTACACAGATCTTCTACCTTTCATAGTGCACTTTTTGAGCAGAGAAAACTACTCCAGAGATTCACATATGCACTCACTTGCTGAAATCAACAGTACTCTTATGTACAAAATTTTCTAACTGGGATGCCACAATAGGAACATTTATTATATAAAAACCATAGTGCCTCCCATAGAGTAGGAGCAAAATAAAATGTTTTAACTTTAAAAAAAGAAAAAAGTAACCGGGACTTCCCTGGTGGCACAGTGGTTAAGAATTAGCCTGCCAATGCAGGGGACGTGGGTTCTATGCCTGGTCCAGGAAGCTCCCACATGCTGTGGAGCAACTAAACCTGTGAACCACAACTACTGAGCCTGCCCTCTAGGGCCCGCGTGCCGCAACTACTTAAGCCAGTGCACCTAGAGCCCATGCCTTGCAAGGAGAGAAAAGCCCGAACGCAGCAACAAAGACCCAGCGCGGCCAAAAATAAAAATTAAATTAAAAAGAAAAGTAACCTATCTCTATTAAATAATAACAACCAGACCCTCTAAAATATTCTACTCTTACTTCTGTGGTTTTGTCTAGAAGACACTCAGTGCCTAGCCCAGAACTACCTCCATTCCACCCAGCTCTGTCTTCCTACGACATACATTGCTAATGAATAATCAAACAATTTGGGGCTCACTTAGATATGGCCTCAGAGTCTTTTTTACACAGTCCTCTGGGCAGCTGTCACTAAACAATCAGAACTGACAGGGGAGACAAGTACTTTCAATCCTTGTTCCAGAGCAGCACTACCCAATAGAAATGGATGGCATCCATCATCCATTAACAATCGTGATGGAAATGTTCTATAATCTGCACTGCCCAATACAGTAGCCACTAGCCACAGGTGACTATTATGCACTTGCAATGTGACTGTGACTGAGGAACTGGGTTTTAGACTTTATTTAACTTAAATTTAAAAAGCCACATGAAGGTAGCGGCCACCTTAAAAGACAGCACAGCTCTAGAGCCTCAACCAGATCTGACTGAATCTTATGGGTACAGATTTATGCCTGGCTAAAGTTCAGTCTAAGCAAATTATCTCTAGATTAAATGAATTAAGAATGCCTCTGGTCCTTCCTTTCAGCTTCTCAGTTTTTTCTAGAATAGGCAGAAGAAGTCACTGAACTAAAATGGACCAGAGCATCAATTTTGGCCCTAGCAGCACCTTGTCTTTACTAGGAAAGACCAAAGGGCAGGGCTAATCTCCCAGCATTGGACAGATCTTAAGACACTCTACAAGCCAGTTAGAGTTCACACCTGGAGGTTTCTTCCTTAACAGGACAGAAGGATGATGACTATTCCTGTCACCAGGCTGCCTCTGCTTCTCTGTCCACCTACATTTCTCCAGATAACATAATAAAACCAGCTTTGAACAGATGAAGAGAAAATGGAAAATGGCATTTATGTATACCTGATTTGCAACAATGGTTAACATTTCACCGCTGGAGAATTTTTTTAAAAAGACAGGCTCACAGCACATAAAGACACAGCGCCAGGGCCAAAACAGAGGCTCATCGTTTTAGTTAGGAGTATTAGGCTATTAAGGTAGAGGGTGTCGCCACTGGGCCAGTTGGCTTCTCTGGGCTAATAATCAGAGACTATGCTACTAAATCTAGGCTGGGCAACTCATGAATTTATGCCTTGGTCACAAAGGGGTCTGGAAGATGGGATACTTAACTAAAACTCATTTTAATTATTGAGTTGAAGAACATGCCTTACTGATAATGGATATCAACATCTTTATGTTGCCTATAAGAATTTTATAAGTCTATGTTTGGACCTCTAAAATGTTCTGCCATAATTAATTTTTTAGCAAATATGAAATATCTCAGGTTCCACTACAATAACAGTAATAATAACAACAAAGTCATATTAGCACTAATGATGGCTAAATTTAATGAACACTTTGTTTTTGCCAGGCATTGTTCTAAGCAATTCACTCAATCTTCAAGACAGATCTGTTAGGTACAATTACTGCCCTCATTTATAGATGGGGAAACTGAGTTTAAGAGGTAAAAACCTTGCTCAAGAACAAATAATTGTGTCAGCCCCTAGTTTCAATTCCTGGCCTGCCTGATACAAAACCTCCCAATCTTGTAGTTTTAACCACTGTGTTACTCCCACTGCCTCATACCTTTGAACCTGAACTTACTATTCTGTCTGGGGACCAGCAGCACCTGCACTTACCTGTGAGCTTGTTAAAAATGCAGACTCAATCCAGCCTCAGCCCCAGTGAACAGAAATCTGCATTTGACGAGAGCCACAGGTAATTCATATGCATCTTAAAGTATGAGAAGCACTTGCTACAGGGGATGGTAGGAAAGGAAAGGAAAGAACAGGAAAGAAAAACCTTTCAATGCTTCTCCTCCATAAAGCTCAGGGGATCTTCCAAAAACTAGCAGAAATGCCCGAAGAGAGTGAGGAACAAGATATTAAAACAACCAATGGGAAGGAGTAGAGATAATAATTCTATCAAGAACTTTGAGGTTTTACTATTTCTCATTGCTATTTGGATGTTCAAACATTAATATGAATAATTGTTAAATATGCCAAGGATGCAAAAGTGGATAAAACAGTTTAGAACAAGCTTCTAAAATTTCAAGTCTACTCACTATGCTGCCATGAGAAATAGTGGTCATTAAAAATAAATCAAGACATTCTCTTCCTGACTTACTTCACTGTGTATGACAGACTCTAGTCCATCCACCTCACTACAAGTAACTCAATTTCGTTTCCTTTATGGCTGAGTAATATTCCATTGTATATATGTGCCACATCTTTATCCATTCATTTGTCAGTGGGCATTTAGGTTGCTTCCATATCCTGGCTACTGTAAATAGTGCTGCAATGAACATTGTGGTACACGTCTCTTTCTGAATTATGGTTTTCTCAGGGTATGTGCCCAGTAGTGGAATTGCCGGGTCATATGGTACTTCTATTTTTAGTTTTTTAAGGAACATCCATACTGTTTTCCATAGTGGTCGTATCAATTTACATTCCCACCAACAGTGCAGGAGGGTTCCCTTTTCACCACACCCTTTCCAGCATTTATTGTTTGTAGATTTTTTGATAATGGCCATTGCTAACACGTATATATGGAATAAAAAAAATGGTACTGAAGAACCTAGTTGCAAGGCAGGAATAAAGAGACAGACATAAAAAATGGACTTGAGGACACGGGGTGGGAGGGCGAAGCTGGGGCGAAGGGAGAGTAGCATGGACATACATACACTACCTAATGTAAAATAGCTGGCTGGTGGGAAGCAGCAGCATAGCACAGGGAGATCGGCTCGGTGCTTTGTGACCACCTAGAGGGGTGGGATAGGGAGGGTGGGAGGGAGGCTCAAGAGGGAGGGGATACGGGGCCATGTGTATGCACATGGCTGATTCGCTTTGTTGTGCAACAGAAACTAACAGTATTGTGAAGTATAGTCCAATAAAGATCTATTAAAAAAAATAATAAACCAAGACATTTAAGCCTCCTAACAACCAGCTTGTTAAATATTCTTCCACCCCTGCCTTTCTCTAGTTGTTTAGCTAAATGAATGAGGGTCTGTGGGAAAATCTAGCCACCAGCTTGTATCACGGCCTAAGCCTTAGGGGCTGCTGGGAGATGTTTCACCCCTTGCTCTCCTCCCCCCCTTTCTCTTCTGCTCCCTCTCTCCTGGAGCGGCTTCTCCAGAGGTACCACTCCCATTCCCTTCCTCATGTCCACTGCCACGGTGACCTCAGTGCATTTTTTTCTTTTAGTACCAAAACTCTGTTTATTTTAGAGCCAACCTTCCGAATAAGGCAGGTGAGCAAATATCTGAATGTGTGGGGTAGGGACACATTGCGCGCATTCCATCTAGACAGGTGTTTAAATTACAGCAGGAATAAATACAGGTGATGGATTGAAAGAGGGGGTAGAAGAAACACAGAGGGGGAGGCCAATTTCCGGTGGCTGGCCCGCCCAGGTGTTACTGGTTGTTACTGCTGTTTGCTAAAAGTAGCGCTGCTGCCAGTGCTATAATTAAAATATGATAGTATTGCCCTGATGGCTTCCCAGAATATACCCACCACCCACCCAGATACATAACCTTTTGGTGTCCAAAGAGGATCCAGGGTCAGGCCTAACTAAATCACTATTGCTCTACTGGCGCACGCTCTAGAAATGCTACGGTCCTGAATGCTCGGATGACGTCCAGAACTCAAAGATAATTCGATAAATATTTACTGTACTGCTGATCATGGGCAAAGCCTTGGGTAAAGTCCTAAGAGAATGGGTACTAAAATGTGGCCTTTGCCCCTAAGCCATGAAGGAATTGGTAATCTAGTGAGACAGACACCTAGACAAATAGCAATATTAAAGGCCTCCAGAATATGATAATTGCCATAATAAAAGTGTTAAGGAGGGCTTTCCTGGTGGTGCAGTGGTTGAGAGTCTGCCTGCCGATGCAGGGGACACAGGTTTGTGCCCTGGTCCGGGAAGATCCCACATGCCGTGGAGCGGCTGGGCCCGTGAGCCATGGCCGCTGAGCCTGCACGTCCGGAGCCTGTGCTCCGCAGCGGGAGAGGCCACAGCAGTGAGGGGCCCGCGTACCACCCAAAAAAAAAAAAAAAAAAAAAGTTTTAAGGAAATTCAAAGAAGGCAATTGAACCAGGCCTAAAAGGATAGGTAGTAGGCCTGGTATGGGGCTGGTGGAATGGTAGTGGTTCCTAGGGGAAAAGAAAAGGTGGAGTAAAAATGCAGAGCCAGATAAGCAGGAAGAATGAGAAACAGAAAGCACTCTAATTTGGCTAACATTCAGAGTAATGGAAGACAGGAACAGACCTTGCCACTCATTCTGCTCTCCATCTAGTAGACGGCAGTAAGCTATGTAGTGCTATGTCGGCATTGTGGTGGAAGCAGAGACATCTAGCTGAGAGTCACCACAGTCAGGTGAGAGATAATAAGGCTGGGACGCAGGACACACTCTTGATGGTCTCTCCTCATTTCCCCCGAGGCTGAAGAAGAGTGCTGGGCCTTCGAACTGCGTTCGGAGTATGATGATAAAAGCTCTCAAGTTCATGTATTCATTCTTCATGTTTTCTTTCTGGATCAGCCCTCTTTTGTATTACATCTTCCCAAGCGGCTGGCAAGGCAAGGTGGCACTGCCTGCCATTTAAGAACGGAAGGCCAAAGAGTGGGCATCTTAGGACAGCTTTATTCTAGGGCCTCATGGGAAAATACACCTTTCCTTAGGTTTATCTTTCCATGCCTCTCTTCAACAGTAAAATGGTTTGAGGATCAAGACTGGTGGGTGGGCCTGGGGTGGGGGGGAAGTGCCCATGAGGCTGACTTGATGGCTTCAGTCTAGGCTTGAGGCCTGGCAGCAGAAGAAGACATTGGATCATCTAGCCCACGTCAACAAAGCTAGGAATTCCACTCAGGAGTTTGGGGCCAAAAATCTTATAGTGATTAAGAGAAGCTTGGTCCTGGAGGATCCTCTCTGGGCATCTTCTCCTGACCCTCAAGTTAGCGGCTATAGAATCTGGATTCCGGCCACCGTTCTCTCTCAATCAGTGTTTAACGACCACACGTGCAGTAACTTCTAGATCCACCATGGAACAACAAAACCAAACAAACTGACATTTAAGGATGGTGAGGTTTTAGTATATATCTGAAAAGACAACACGGGTTAATGAAAAAAATAAGATGCCGGTATCCACTGTGGTACCGAGTCCTCCGCCAGAGCAACATTAACCAGCATCTACCTCTGTGTATGCGTGTGCTATCAGTCCCTCAAGGACAAGATACTCTCCACTCACAGCAGAACCCAGGATTCTGCATTTCTACGGTATGTCTACAAATGTAGTGGCAAAAACCCTTCTCTGACTGGGGCTTATGGATCTTCACATGACTTTTACCTTTCTTAACACAGTACCAAGGTGTATCATTGCTGCTTGGGAAAACACAAGCAGCACATAGAGTTACAGCTATGCCAGGAGGGGCAGGAATTATTCCCAACCTGGAAATTGAAAAATGAGAGGCTTAATTGGTGTTTCATCATTAGCCCTAGGAAGGTCTTTCACACCACTTCAGCACAGCGGTATCCTGAAATCTTGTTGCTACCATCTTGTGCTTTACTTCCTAATGTTAGATTTATTTTTCACAAAAGAGCTCCCTCAGCTGTAAAGGATCCTTGCCATTACACTGCTTCAAGAACATAATGGTAGGGCTTCCCCGGCGGCACAGTGGTTGAGAGTCCGCCTGCTGATGCAGGGGACACGGGTTTGTGCCCCGGTCCGGGAGGATCCCACATGCCGCGGAGCGGCTGTGCCCGTGAGCCATGGCCGCTGAGCCTGCGCGTCTGGAGCCTGTGCTCCGCAGCGGGAGAGGCCACAACAGTGAGAGGCCCGCGAACCACAAAAAAGAAAGAAAGAAAAAAAAAAGAACATAATGGTAGAGTTGAAAAGCTTCATGCCATGTTTTGCACTGTATTATAATTACAGGTTTATTCGCCTACCTTGCCCCACAAATAACATGCTCCTTTAGGACAGGGACTGTATCTTATTCCATTGTACCCCTAGAGTTTACCCAGTAGGCACAAAAGCATTTATATAAATGAAGTGGGTCTCATCTAGTCCCAAAGACACACACACACACACACACACACACACACACACACACACCCCTCAATCTCCAGCTAGTAGCTAGTTTCACCAGTGAGTAGAGAAGTGATTCATGTCACTGGAAGGTTAGCAAGGAAATTAAAGGTTCCAAATTACCTCTTTTTACAAATACCACAAGGGAAGGACTGCTTTGGAATAAGGGGAAATGAAATAATCAGTGACTAGACTGAGGGATAAGTGTTGTTCTTGCTATATCGCCCTGCATAATTTTAGAGATGATTTCTGCCTGGTCTTGAAGTTTGGGGCAAAGTTCTCAAATGAGTGAAATAATAGCTTAGACGTACAGATTTTGTTCCTTGTCTACACAATGAATATACTACATCTGTTTCTTCTTGGCACTGAAACTGCAAAGGGCTAACACCCTTTTTGAGATTCGCTTAGGGAACCTCAGGTTCACTAAGGCAGTTTGCAAATTTCATGTATCTTATTTATCAAAATGGAGATGGAAATTCAACATTAAAGACTTGGTAACTGCTTAACACGTGAGCAAATCAGTGGCATGGCATTCCCAGTGCAGCTAACAATCTTGGCGTAGCTCACTCTCCTCATTATAGCATGGTCCATAAAATCTTAAATAAATCTTGTCTGATGAGGTCTAGAGATGGGGTTTCACAAGATTATTTCATTAATCCAACAAATATTTATCAGACACTCTGTGGCATTCTTTTGAGAATTGAGAACAATTTTTTTAAATTACAAAAATCCTTGCCTTCATGGAGATTATGGCCTAGAAGGGGGTGTCACTGAAATATACAAAGAAGGTGTTAAGCAAACATAATCACAAATTTGGAGTGATCATTTTTGGTGAAATTACTGATATTAATGACCACATGCTACCTAAAAGTTTTCAGAAGTTTTTAACTTGGAGACCATGGGCCCATAGGGCATCAAGAGGGAGTCAAGTTGGAGGGGGAGGGAGTGTCTATGAACCCTCTGAAATTAATGCACATCTCTAAGTGTGGGTGCATATTTTTTTCAGGAGAACAATTATAGCCTCCATTCAATTCTCGAAGGGAATCTCTGACTCCAAAAAAGGTTAAAAATAACTTCATATCACTGATGTGGAGATAAATTTTTCTAAATCTGTATTCATACTGTACTCAGAACTACACCAATATCATCTTGAGAACAACGTTCTCTGTGTCATTCATGTATGAAGGCTCATCAGAATATGATGGGATCAGCTGAGCCTGTCGTGGAACTTTCATTCCTGTGACCACAGGGTCCTGACTGATTTGGAATAGGGAAATGCAGTGGCTAGTCCTGCCTGACTTGTTTTTACCATGTGTTGCTGGAACAAGAGGCAATCCTTGAATAAAAAACACCAGTGGACCAAGACCTGTTTCACTCAAGAAAAAAGAAAATGAAAACCCAAAGTGCCAGGTCTGTACTTATTACACGATTTTCATCACTGGATAAATATTAGAGAATATATTCAATCAAGAACATGAAAAGAATCATCCTTAAACAGCTACTTTTTAACCATTCTTCCAAGGGCACTTCCTGAGCAGGTATTAAATCAACAGTCACAACAACCAACATGTTTTAAGGCAGCTTCAACTCCTTTATAAATTCTTGGATACTGATAAAGTGAACCTCAAGAAATTTACACTCCAATCACCGGGAGATAAGAGTTATAACATTAATCACATTTTTAAAGGGGTTAGGAAAAGCAAGGAATGTCTGTAGTTCTGCTACATTAGCAGTAAGTTCTCTTGTCGTACCTTCCCGCTCTCTTGAACGTTGTCATTTACATAATATACATACACATATAGACACTTGGTGTTCCAAAATCTACAAAGAGCGCCAGATCAAGAATTGCCAAAGATATTCTTGGAAAACCTTACAAGATGGCCACATCCCTTTCGAGCGCTTCCAATTTATACGTTCAGTTTTTGAGTCGATAGGGGCTGCCACCACCACGATAAATAGATCCATTCCCACTGCAACCCTGGGGATTAAGAAGGCTGCACAGTGTTGAAGTTGACTTCACTACAAAATAATCTGCTGGCTTGGCTACGACTCTACAGCAGTGTTAAGCTCCATCACTGTAGTCTGATGAGAGGTGAGAGTCCTGTTTCAAACAGGAAGAGACAGAAAAACACTGATGGAAAGAGTGTGAAGTCAAAGAGACTTGGGTTTGAGTCCTGGTGCAGTTACTTGCCATTTATGTGACCTTAGCAGAGTCACTTATCCTTTCAGCTATTTTCTTCACCTGTAAAAAAAATTAAGTATCTACTTCATAAGGTTAAAGAGATAATGCATATAAAGTATTTAGCACAGTGCCCAGTACAAAGCAGACATTCAACTAATGTCAACTGCTTTATTATGAAGGGCAGGTGCAGCATTGTCAGCAAAAAAAATGGAAGAGGAATAGTTTTTAAAAAGAACATAAAAACCAACATAACACAGAAGAGAAATTCTTTTCAATTCAGCAAGCATGTGATAAGTGCCTACCAAGGGCAAGGTTGCTGTGCTGGGTGATGGGTTAGAAAGAACAGCCATCACATAGTTTATAACTCAACAGGAAAGAAGAGACATAAAATAACAATAACAGATTTATTATAGAGAGTGACTAATGAAGGGCCAAAGGGACACAGACAATGGAAAGATGACTTCTGGCTAGGGCAGCAGGGGGTTCTTCTTTCACTTATTTATTTTAAAAAATGTGTGTTGAATACACACTATATACCACGCTGGAAAAAACTGGTGAAAAAATGGACATGGTCACCTCCCCATCTTTTTTTTTTTTTTTTTTTTAGCGGTACGCGGGCCTCTCACTGTTGTGGCCTCTCCCATTGCGGAGCACAGGCTCCGGACGCGCAGGCTCAGCGGCCATGACTCACGGGCCCAGCTGCTCCGCGGCATGTGGGATCTTCCCAGACCGGGGCATGAACCCGTGTCCCCTGCATCGGCAGGCGGACTCTCAACCACTGCGCCACCAGGGAAGCCCCTCACCTCCCCCATCTTTAATCAAGTACCTTACAGTCCCGTAGAATCAGCACATTTACTGAGTACTACCTGTGAGTCAGGTTCTGAGGCAGCAAAGGACATTGCCTCCAAAGAGCTCACTGTCCACTAAAGGAGATAGCTGTATGGCAAGTAAAACGTCATGTGTACAAGTGAAGTGGCACCTTTGTTGAGCCTGGACAAATGCAAACAGTTAGATATGGTGACTGGGGAACGTTTCCCATGAGAAGATAGCTCAAACTAAGCATGGAGACTGAGAGAAATTCTGGGTGAGCTGCACAAAAACATATGTGATGGGAAGGAGAGAGGCTGGAGAAATAGGCTGGAGCCAGATTCCACACAAAGGCTTTGAATAATATTCAATAGCTGGGGCTTCACCTTGAAGATAACAGGAAGCCCCTTTGAGATTCCCGAGCAGAGGAGTATCATTATCAGACTTGTGATTTAGAAAGATTCCTTTAGGGCAAAGACTAGGGTGAACAGAGGAGAATGGCCAGGAGACCACTTAGGAGGTAATTGTAGATGTCCAGTCAAGAGATAATTAAGTCCTTAAGCAGGACAGTAGATGTGAAAGTGAAACAGAGAAGATATATATCAGAGACATTATACAGTCAGAATCAATAAGAACTGGCAACTGCCTGGACGTAGGGAGAATGAAGAAGCAAAGAGAGATGATGAGAAATCCAAGGCTCCACACCTAACTCCCTAGGAGAACTGCAGTGTCACTAATACAAAGGGGAAAAGGGAAGAAGAACAAATAGGTTTTAGATATGTTGAATATTTTTTGAATGTTTTCAAAGCATGTTTAAAATATGTTGAATATTTTGGATCCTTATAATACAGTCAGGTGGAAATGTCTAGCAGGCAGTTGGAAATTTGGACATGACACTCAGCAAACAGGTTCAAACTAAAGATGCATATTTGGGAGAAATCTGCAGAACAGCACTAGATGAAGCTATGGGAAGAGAAAGTTTACCCAAGGGGAGACTACAGAGAGGAAAGAAGTTCGGTTGAGCTCTGGAATTCAGAGGCATGTTGGAAGATACCTATGAAGAGCAGCGAGAAGCAGATGCCCAGGCATCAACCCCCTTCTTTAATCAGAGAGACTCTGCTGGTGTCAGTTTCTATATTTCAGGTCTTTATACCAGTGGCTTTTTAAAAATGTTGAAACTGGTATCTAGTTTTTCAGGGGGTAAGTAGAGGATGAGCTCTCAGAGGACTTACTGAAGGCTGGAGAAGCTAAGGGAAGTTTTCACGTAGGAGGCAGTCGATAATAGTGTCATGTGCTAAAAAAGAGAGTAAGGATTAAAAATAGGTGACTGAAGCTGGCAATTCCAAGGTCATCAGTGACTTTGAGAGAGAGTTGGTGGATACAGTAAGAGAAAAGAAAGGTTATTTTAGAATAAGAGACCATCAGTAGGCCAAGGACCTAAGGAAAACCGGGGGTTTAAAGCCTCAAAAGACATAGAAGAGCTAGGGAATTAGATAGGATCAACTGGAGCTAGAACCTAGAGCAGGGAGGCACAGAGATGCAGGAGAATTCATCTTGATGCTAAAGTTACCCC
This sequence comes from Aethalodelphis obliquidens, assembly GCF_003676395.1. Classification (NCBI taxonomy): domain Eukaryota; kingdom Metazoa; phylum Chordata; class Mammalia; order Artiodactyla; family Delphinidae; genus Aethalodelphis; species Aethalodelphis obliquidens. The sequence continues at coordinate 1,857,605 of NW_020837965.1, read as the reverse complement.
ACTTGACAGAGAAGAAAATCAAGGCACAGGGAAGTTAAATAACTTGTCCAAGGTCTTGATGACTCAAGAGCTTCTGCTTTTTCTATTTACCCTTTTCTGTTTCTAGACATGGGAAAAAGTAATGTATATAATACAAAGAAGTACAATTTTTCTACCCAGAAAAATACAGAACCAAAGAAGCTAGACTTGGGGAAAAAACTACAAAATCAGAACACAAATGTACAGTAGTTCAAATGTGTCCAGATACACTGAGGAGGCAGGAAGACAGTCTCCAGTGCCAAATGCCCAAGCTTGTGATAAACTGGGGGCCACTGGCTCCAATCCTAGAGAACTGTAACCATTTCAAAAAACTGAGCTTCCTCTCTGCCAGTTTCAACTTCAAATTGATGTTTCTGAAACTGAGATTGACTCAGGTCCACTGTGGACCCTGACGAAATGAGCATGATCACAATGGTAACCGCTGAAGCAGAAGAAATGATACAAGAATTCCTTTGTATAGGAATGAGTGTGAGTGAATGAGTAAGCAGTGTAAGCAAACATTCTCTACCTCAACATATGCCCTCCTCTAGGACTAGGCAGAAAAGTATCAGGGTAAGGAGCAAAAGGGGAAAGAAATTGAACGGTTTTTTTTCCCACTCGCCCTCTAAATGAAAAATGTGAGAAGCAAAAAGCATCTCCTCCCTCCTATGTATCTGTCAGCACATTTCCAGGAGGCCTGGCCACATCCCGGGCACCGGCTGGCCTGGGAACAGAGCCTGACACAGCACATGCGCAAGCATCGGAGCCCTCGCCTGGGTGGTCTGCTGTTATTCCTTTGATTAAACTCCCAGGCTGGAAGAGCTGGCGCTGCTCCTAATGATAGCTGGGTCCTGCAATCTCACACTGGCCCGCACAGACAGGCCAGGGCTCCCTCTCCTCTCCCTCTCCTCACCGCAGAGCTGGGTTACTTCGCCACATTCTCCTGTTCGCTGACAGCAGTGACCACAAAGGGCTACTTCTGTGCGTGCAGAGGGCTACAGTTTTAAAGCACACCTCTCCCGGCACTGGATGAGGCAGAGATAGTGAGACCTCACACTCAAGCTCTACGCCAGCCCACCTCAGCTACCATAGCACTCTCCCCCACAAGAGAAAGACGCTTCTAGAAAACCCTGCTTTCAGGGATGTATGATTTCCAAAGGATTCCAGTCCCCAGAGATAACCAGCTTCTCACGTGCCAAGGGAAAGAACTAAATTTGACCTGCTCTCTGCTCAGATTTGTTAGGTATTTGTTGAATAATCATATGTTAAGAACACGTGTCTCTCTATTTCCAGCATATGCAAACACTTCCAAAGTGGCCACGGTGGCCACTTCGTGTGGCAGGGAAATTTCAATATTCTCATATGTTCTAGCCTATAAATAAAGTTAAATCGTAGCAGAAAGAGTAAAAGTAATTGCAAGATAAATGAGGTTCTGTTTTTAGCCATACAAGTACATAAGAATCTAGCCTCTAATGGAAATTCAGGGAACTTCAAGCTTTATTATCAAATTTTGGGGTTGTCAGAGTACTTTGCTTCTTTTCTTCCGGCTAATTCACTGCTCCTCAGCATCTTCAACAGAGAGCAGGGAGGAAAAGGGGATGGCATTGCTTCATCCTGCAATCCGTCCTCCTCCCAGCTACCTAAGCGATGCAGCTAAAAGGCAAGGCCCATTTGTCTCTGTGGCTCCTGGTCATCTATTAGATAAAGAGCGAGTTCCTTCACAGGGCATTCAAAGCTCTCCTTGAATCAGCCCTTGTCTTCTCCTCCAGCTTCCATCCCAGCTGCTCCCTATCCTCCAACACCACTAACCACCAGCTTTCTGTTTCCCCACATACACACATGCTAGCTTATTTTGGAGCCTGCCCTACCCTTCTTCTGCCACCCACCAGCCTACCCTTAGGATTCGGTGTAGGTGTAATCTCTTTCAAGAAGGCTGCTTTGGCCTTCCCACTCCCACCCAAGGCGGGGTTAGATGCCCTTTGATGGTTTTGTTATTCCCTAGAAACACCTCTGCAGATGCCATGCTAGTACTATCATATGTTTATGTGGCTGTCACCCTTACCAGATTGTGAGTTATTTCACGCTGAGGTCTGTCTTTTTTTTTTTTAAATTAATTAATTTATTTATGGTTGTGTTGGGTCTTCGTTTCTGTGTGACGGCTTTTTCTAGCTGTGGCAAGCGGGGGCCACTCTTCACCGCGGTACGCGGGCCTCTCACTGTCGCGGCCTCTCTTGTTGCGGAGCACAGGCTCCCGACGCGCAGGCTCAGTAATTGTGGCTCACGGGCCCAGTTGCTCCGCGGCATGTGGGATCTTCCCAGACCAGGGCTCGAACCCGTGTCCCCTGCATTGGCAGGCAGACTCTCAACCACTGTGCCACCAGGGAAGCCCCAGAGGTCTATGTCTTATATCATCCCTGTGGCTTAGTACCAAGGCCTGGAACACTCTCAAGAGCGTAATAAAATGTTTTTGAATGAACAAATTAAAAGGATACATTTGAATAAAAAGTTCTATGGAGAATGCCACTAAAAGCTTTCATGAGCAAGTAGTTGAAATCATAGACAAAGTAAAGTGATTTTTCAGAAATTCCCTCAAATTTCATTTTTTTTTGGCCACACTGTGCGGCATACGGGATCTTAGTTCCCCGCGACCAGGGATCAAACCCACGCCCCCTGTGGTGGAAGCACAGAGTCCCAACTGCTGGGTCACCAGGGAAGTCCCAAATTTCAGGGTTTTTATACTCATCTTCCAAAATAGCACAAATAATTTAAAATCAGCATACCTTATTTAGTGGAAGGTCTCTTCACACCTTGCCCAGAAAAGCAATGTAAAGATATATCAGGGTTTATGGCATATAATGAAAGCAATACTCAGAGGAAAATCCATAGCTTTAAATATAATAAAAAACAAGACATAAGTGAAAATAAATGAAGTACCCAACTCAAGAAACTGGGAGGAAATAACAAAATAAAGCTAGAGAAAACAGAAGGAAGGAAGTTAGCAAAGATAAAACAAGAAGATAACCAATTAACAAACAATAAAACAACAGAATGAATAAATATATCCTATCAAAAAAAGGGAAGGGGGAAAGAAAATCTTCATTAACCCTATTGGATATGTGGAAAAAAAGAAAACTCAAAATAGGAGTTGAAAATAAGGAAATAATCACAGGTAAGAGGAAATAAAAAACATTTAAAGTGACACTGGACACAGAGTTATTTCTGGTGGAGCTGAGTTGAAGGTTTCACACTCCAAGCCCAGAGAGGAGAGCAGAGCTTTCAGCACGTTCTGTCTGGATGCCTGCCTCTCACCAGGACTACAGACACCTTACCACTTGCCTCAGTGAGTAAGGAACCAAGGCACTTTCTTTCAAACACAGCTAGGAGTAAAAGGAAATGCCCAGTAAACAGACGTCCCAGGGCCCTTATTAAGCCATTATAACATGTTATTATTTACCAGAAAAAGAACAATAGAAGAATTTCCCAAATTCCAAATTAAGGAACTACTTTCTCCAAGGGGAAATAACACAAATAACACATACTTGAGCTTTTCAATAACAACATTCATTTCGGTAACACAGTATTTTATCCAAAAACTGATTTCAAATCAAATTAGAAACCATTTATTATTAAAAGCCTTTTACGGTTGAAATAGCAATCTTTTCCAAGTATCAATATATGGCATTCAGACTTTACAGAAGGTTTCTGCATACTATCCTCATGACCCTGTTGTATTTTCCTCATCAACAAATAGAGACCCTGAGGTTAACGGAAGTTGAGTGAATTGCCCACGATCACACAGCTAGTAAGTGGTAGAAGAAAGCAGGTCTTTATATGGCTAATCCAGCCCTTTTCCCACTACTGCACCCTGCTTATTACATACTACAGTCCCTCCCTCAGTATTGCACCAAGGATTAACCACCCTATTTATTACCAAAGCTCTAAAAGTTAAGACTGACATCTAATGGCGAGTTCAGATCTCTATGAAGAGAAGTCTGATGGAATTTTAATTCACTGGCACTGAAATTCTTCTTAGATGAGACAGACTGAAGGGGAATGACTTTCCAATAAGGATACAATCACCTTGGATTCCCAAAGGATCAGGATCCCCTCATTTTGGCAAGCTTTGCTGTCTACCAAATGATAGGAGGTGAAAATAGGTAAACACTAACACTGGCTATATTTTTTACTATAATTGCAAAGAAAATTTCTTAATGTCTTGGTGCTTCTAGCTGCTCGTTAAAAATTGGAACATATACTCTAGTCAGTGACCCACTGAAAAAAGTGTAGCAGATCATTGGCCCTCTCCCTTCCTCATAGCCACTTCACATTTCACACTTCCTTCCCATTCTACCATGGCCATGATATTCCGTTTCCTTTTCCCACCATTCTGTCACAAAAACCTAACTATTAACTCCCTTCAAGTCTCAACACTGCCGTGTAAGATTCTTCACTTCCTAATTCACATTAGGCTTCCTTATCTACTCCCTTCAAACTATCAGGGATTTGAAAAAGAAAATTAATTACAACCTCACGCTCTGGGATGAGGCTGAAGTAAAGCTAAGGCTTACTTTGAATTGTGGTCCAGAATTTTACACAGAAAAGTAGGGCACCACCAGGGAGCAGTATGTTGCCTACTTTTAACATGCACTTGAAGTAATCTACAGCTTCACTTTTTCCTAGACTCAATTATCACTAGAGAGTTGCCACTAGTTAAGGGACATGACACCACAAAGATACAGCAAAATATAACTGTGGAGTTAAATCAGAATAATTCCTTTGGAGGACTTTGATGCCGTTTGCATTAAGGAAAGGGAAAAAAACATGGCTTCTACTTCCAGTTAAATACCATGGGGATAATCATCAAGAAGGGCAAAAAGAATCCCAAAGTTCTTAAAAGTTTCATCTAACTTCACTGTGTTGTAAGCTTGTCAGTATATATACAACAAAGTCAAAATCCTGGTATCCATCAAGCTTGCCGGGTGACCTTGACATCACTCATTTCAGCCCCAGTTTCCCCCATCTGTGAAATGTGAGGATGATATGTGTTGGATGAGGGTGTGTTGAAATTCATTAATCAGTGCCCAGAAAAGATCCTGACATCATGAGATGAAAGGCAGTAAAAAAAAAAAAAAAAAAAAAGTAAAAAAAAGTAAAAGGTAATGTTATGGCATTCTGGTAAAAAGATTTATAAGACTAGAACTCACTGGAAAATTTTACCAGAGAAATAAGTTATTTTTAAAGGTCCTTTAAAAGTGCATTTACAGCTGAACATTCAAGTCTATTTATCCATGAAGTAAGTACATCACAGCTAGCAGCACACTTAAGTTTGCAATACCTGTGACAGAAACCCTTTCTTTAAAGCTGAAGGAATGCTTTTATTCTTTAGCTTGAAACCAACTAATATTCATTCAACAAGCAACAGCATATGGGCATTAGTAAAGACAGGGAAGGACAGAGTACCCTGTAGTTAACCCTATCCAGTGATCCAAAGAACTCTCTGGCACCCCGAACTATCCATACCTGCTGGGTGAGGACACTGACGTGAGTGGATGGAGAATACTGCCTTGCTGCCTGCTTCTCAGCTAGCCGCTGAAGTTCAGCCGTAACCGTACTTGGGTTGTACCGTCTGCTGTATGAGGAACCATCTTCTCCCTCCTTCTGTGTTTTGGCTACTCCTGAATGCTGCTTGTTTGGATGGCATGAACCTGCTAAAAAAGAAAAGTTTTCATCCACTTAGGAAAAAAGCCCTGAAAAACTTAGGATGATGACAGCAAAATCTCAGCCAACAGATATTTACTGACTCCTAGGGATCTCTGACAACATAAGGAGCAGTAAACCATCCTCAGATGCTCACAAAAGTAAAACTAAATCCTTACCATACTCTAGAAACTCTTCCTACCACCAAATTGTTACCTGCATTTATTACTGTGTTTTTGCATACTATGAATCCTTCACAAAAGAAGAATTTTCATCATATGTAGTGGGGAATAATTGATCCTAGAATCAATGAATGAAAAATGTGTAGCCTTGAAACTCATTATAGGTCTTGTTTTCCTTGTTATGTGACTGTACTTGTCAGTAGTTTACGGCACACACTGTCAAATCATGCACAGTCCTCCTTACAGAGCTCAAAAAGGAAAGAAGGACAAAAGCAAAACAGTATATTTGGAAAAACAGCAATAATCCTATATTATAAAATTTCAATTGATTTTCCTTTCAGACTTCAATTTTCTTCTTTCAACTATAATATCACAGAATTCCATTATTTCCGAGCACTAAAATTCTGGCACAATGAAATTACTTAATATAAAATCAAGGTTAATATTTTTTCTATGAGAAAAGTCACACAACCCATTGAAAAAATATTAAAAACCCAGAAAACTGGAAACACTTTAATGTGTTTCCTTTCTGTCTTATTAATGCTTATATAACCACGATCATTCTGTATATACAATTTGGTGACACTACTTTTTAAAAAATCTATATTTTTTCATGTTTATTATGTTATTTGACACATACCAAATACTATTTACAATTGATGTAGAAGTTATAAAACATATTATAATGAACTGACTACCCAACTCAAGAGTCACATTATCAACCCATGTGTTCCTCCTCATCCTTAATCTTCCCTTATCATTCACCCCCTTCTTTTTTTTTAAACATAGTTTTATTCTTTGTTTCTGTGTGTGTTTGCATACTTAAACAAAATACAGTTAATTTCGTTTGTTTTTGAGCTCTATAAAAATGGTATCTATTGTAGTAATTTCCTGGGACTTGCTTCTGTTGCTCAATACCATACTTCTGAGATTTATCCTTTCTAAGTATAGCTGAAATTGATTAACTTTATCTGCTGCTTGGTATTCCGTTTTGGAAATACATTACAACTTATTTTTCTATTCCCTCATTAATGGCTATTTTGGCTATTTCAAGCTTATCTCTATTATAAACAGTGCAGTTGTGAACACTCTTGCATACATGTCCTGGTGCACATGTGGAAGAACTTCTCTTGTGTATACAGCTAGGAGTTGAGTCACAGAGTATGTGAATTTTCAAATGCATGTGATAACAACAATTTTCAAATTTATGTGAACTTTCAAATTTATGTGATAAAAACAATTTTCAAATGTATGTGAATTTTCAAATGTATGTGATACATTGCCACAAAATATAAGCACTCCTGCTGACCCACGTCCCCTCCAACACTTAGTACTGTCAAGTATCCTAATTCTTCCCTCTTTTAAGAGGGTGTAAAATCTCACTGCATTCTTCATTTATATTCATCTGATTAATAATGATGTTGAGCACATGTTACCTCTTTTCTGATACCACTATTGGGTTGTCTTTTTCTTACTGAAGGAATCTTGCTTATGTTTTTACTTTTGTTTCCTACAATAAGGTGTTAAAGATGGTCTCCCTTATTCTATTCTAGAAGTTTAAAGTTTTGCACCTGAAATTGATTACATGGATAGTATGAGGCTGAGATCTAATTTCACTTTTCTTCCTGTATGGATAACCAATTATCCCAGCACCATTTATTGAGAAATGCATCCTTTTCCACTATCTGCAATGCCATCTGTCATATATCAAACTTTCATCTATCTGTATGATTGCTTCCAACTTTCTATTCTGCTCCACTGGTCACTTTGTACCTTTTCAGATACTATATTTTCTTAATGATCATATCTTTATATTCTTTTTTTTTTTTTTTTTTTTTTTTTTCCGGTACTTGGGCCTCTCACTGCTGTGGCCTCTCCCGTTGCGGAGCACAGGCTCCGGAGGCACTGGCTCAGCGGCCATGGCTCACGGGCCCAGCCGCTCCGCAGCACGTGGGATCTTCCCGGACCGGGGCACAAACCCGTGTCCCCTGCATCGGCAGGCGGACTCTCAACCACTGCGCCACCAGGGAAGCCCATCTTTATATTCTTAATAAGATACTCCTCCACCCTTTTCTCTTCTTCAGTGAGTTCTCACTATCCTTGGTCTTTTGCCTATCCATTATCATTTTAGAATTGGCTTGTCAAGTACAACAACAAAACTTGAGATTTTGGTTGGAACTTGTATTGAATCCAGAGATCAATTTGATGAGAACTGAAACATTTATGATATTAAGTCTTCCTATCCATGCACATCCTATTTATTCATTTATTTAGGTTTCCTCTGTCTCTAAACGAAGTCTTATAAAATTTCCTTATAAAAGTCTTTCCTAAATTTATCCCTAGATAGCTTATCATTTTTATGCATGTTGTTCTCTTGGTGATGTGGTTGTACAACAATGTGAATGCACTTAATGCCACAAGTGTATCTGTAGCTTATTTTCAGTTTTCTATGTAGATAATGTATTATCTGCAAATAAATAAATTTTATTTCCTCCCTTTTGATCCTTATGCTTTTAATTTCTTTTTCTTGTTTTATTATACTGGCTCTTGACCTCCAGTAAAACACTGAGTAGAAGAAATGTCAGTGGGCATCCTCTTCTTGCTCTTAACCTTAGAAGGAATGCTTTCGACATTTCCCCATTTACACTGATATCTCTTGTGAGATTTTGGCAGACACCCATTTTCAATAAAGAGGGTTTCCTTCTCTTCCTAGTATACTGAGAGTTATTATCATGAACGAGTACAGAATTTTACCAAATTCTTTTTCTGCATCTACTAAGAGGATAAATACAGTTTTTCTCCTTCAATCTGCTGATGTGACAAATGACCTTTATAGATTTTCTGTTAACCCCCTTCTGTATTCCTTGGATAAACTTGTTCATGGGATCTAATCTCTCTCATATATTGCTAGATGTGGCTGGCTCATATTTTGATTAGAATTTTTGCATTGGTGTTCATAAATGAAGCTGATCTATAATTTCCCTCTCTAATACTGTCCTTAATTGGTTTTGTTATCAAGATTAAACTAGCCACACAGAGTTATTACTGTTGTCTCTTTTTCCATGCTCTAGAAGAGTTTAAGATTGGAATTATCCTTCCCTTGAAAGATTGTCAAAACTTATCTATAAAACCATCTGGGCCTCAAGTTTTCTTTGTGAGATTTTTTAACTACTGTATAACTTATTTTAATAGTTATAGGACCATTCAGGCTTTCTTCATCTTTTTTTTTTTAATAAATTTTTTCTTTTCTTAAAAAAAATTTTATTTATTTATTATTTATTTGGCTGAGCCAGGTCTTAGTCGGGGCATGCGGGATCTTCGTTGCTGTGTGCAGGATCTTTTTAGTTGCAGCATGCAGGATCTTAGTTGCGGCATGCATGAGGGATCTAGTTCCCTGACCAGGGATCGAACCCGGACCCCCTGCATTGGGAACGCAGAGTCTTAACCACTGGACCACCAGGGAAGTCCCTCTTCATCTTCTTGAACCAATTTTACTTACTTTTGTAGGCATTATCCACTTTGCATAGGTTTTCAATTTTATTGGAATAAAGTGGTTAACAGTATTCTAATATTTTTGTCACCTATGCTAAATTTGTATTTTCTGTCTGCTTTTCATTCCTTACATTATTTATCCATATCTTCTCTCTTTTCCTGATCGGTCTCACCAGAGGTTTGTCCACCTTCTTAGGCTCTTCAAAGAAATTGTGGCTCCGATATTTTCTCTACGGTACCTTATTTTTGAATTCTGTAATTTTTACTCTTGTCTTTGATTTTTATCTTTACTCTTATCTCTCTTTCTCCTTTATTTAGATTTGTAATATTGCTGTTTTTATAACATCTGAAATAGATATTTAGCACATTAATTTTTAGCCTTTCTCCTTTTCAAATATAAGTATTTAAGGCAGTAAATTTCCCTCCAAATACTGTTTTTCATTGCTCTCCACACATCTGAACATGAAGTTTTTTCACTGTCTTTCAATTCTAATAGTTTTACATTTATTTCCATTATGATCTCTTCTCTGAACTCTTTTAAATTTTTAAATATATAAGGATTTGTTATGTATCGTTGCTGTTGACATTCAATTTAATTGCAGTGTGGACAGAGAATGTGGCTGCATATGATACCAACTCTGAAATCTGTTGTCTTATGATGTAGGACATGACTGTTTATTATAAACGTATCATGTGTGCTTGAGAAGGTGTTTTCTCTAATTATTGGGTACAGAGTATTATGAACGAGCAATAGATAAAGTTATCATCTTGTTCAAATTGTCTTTATCTTTGCTGATTTACAAAATCTGTGTATCTACTAGTATTGGACAGAAATATGTGGAAATCTCCCACTAAGACAGTAGATTTGTAGATTCCTCATTAGTTGTATCAATTTTTGTTTTATTTATTTGGAGGTTATTTTGTTAGCTGCACTTAGAACTGTTTTATCTTTCTGCTGAACTAAACTTTCTGTTTTATGTAATTACTCTCTGTATCTGTTAGGAAAACTTTCTCTCTTAAAGCCTAATATAAGCTAATATATACTAAATTAAGTTAGCATATATTAGCACCACCTTTATTCTGGTTGGTATTTACATGGTATTTCTTTCTTCATCCTTTTACTTTCATCCATTCTACGTCCTTATCTTTATATATCTTTCGTTGGTAAACAACATACAGTTAGATTTTTAAAAAATTCAATCTGACACGCTTCTAACAAGTTCAGCCCATTTATATTTATTTGATTCTTGATATATTAGGACTTGGTTTACCATCTTTCAAGCTTCCATTTCTTGCATTTTCTAAGCTTTGCACTTGTGTGCTTCTATGTTTGTGGGTGTTTCCCCCGACCCGATCCATTTTTCTTCTTCCCACATGTTTAAATTTCCATATTTTAATTTTTTCAGTGGTGACCTTTGAAACTTGATACTGTATATTTATCTTGAAAAAGTCTAAATTCAAAATAACATCTTGGGCTTCCCTGGTGGCGCAGTGGTTGGGAGTCCGCCTGCCGATGCAGGGGACACGGGTTCGTGTCCCGGTCTGGGAGGATCCCACATGCCACAGAGCGGCTGCGCCCGTGAGCCATGGCCGCTGGGCCTGCGCGTCCGGAGCCTGTGCTCCGCAGGGGGAGAGGCCACAAGAGTGAGAGGCCCGCGTACCGAAAAAATAAATAAATAAATAAATAAATGACATCTTAATCTCATCCCCAAACTATTCAATGACCACAGAAAAATTTGACTCCAATCACTTATGGGATATTATTGTTGTAAAGTATATTGTTGCCAACTATATATTGTTGTCTACTACTGTTTAAGCCATTCAGAATATGTTCTTTGACCACAGTGGAAATAAGCTAAAAAGCAATCACAAAAAATAGAGAATGCCAACTATGTGAAGATTAAACAATATACTTATAAACAATCCATGGGTCAAGAAAGAAATCACAACGGAAATTAGGAAATATTTTTGAACTGACTAGCTTCTTCCGTTCCTTATCCTCCTCTGCGATAGGTATGAAAAAAAGGAAGGTTTAAAAAAGAGGTTCTGATGACAGCCACAAGGTACTGGAGACACTGACCTTACTGAATTTCTCTCACATGGGAGAAAAAATTTAAACCAGAGCATAATTATTATTGATTTTAGAAGATTAAATCATAAGAATAATCACTCAGAATTAGCACTAATACATATATACGTACATATTCATATGATGACTTATTAAAGTAGACCCTTTCATATCTCTGATTCAAGCTCCATATTACTATATCCATTTCATTTGAAATCAGACAATGATTAAGACATATAGATTGGCTACTTATAAAACATAGCTTAACTGTAACTCACCTTAACGTGGATATTACTCAGGTGTTTAAAAATCTGGCCAATGTTAAGATACTCGCTAATCTACAAATTCAACACAATCCCTATCAAAATCCCATCTGCCTATTTTTGCAAAAATTGACAAGCTGATCCTAAGGTTCATACGAAAATGCAAGGGATCCAGAATAGCCTAAACAATATGAAAAAGAAGAACAAAGATGGAAGAATCACGCTTGGTGATTTCAAAACTTACTACAATGCTATAGTAATGAAGACAATGTGGTACTCGCATAAGGGCAGATATACAGATCAGTGGAATAGAATTGAGACTCCAGAAGTAAACCCTTACACTTAAGATTAAATGATTTTTGACAAGAGTGCCAAGACAATTCAACAGGAAAATAACAGTCTTTCAACAAAAGGTGCTGGGACAACTGAATAACTACATGCAAAAAAAAGAGATGTTAAGACCTTTATGCCACACCATATACAAAAATTATATCAAAATGGATAAAAGACCTAAACTATAAAATTCTTAGGAAAAACATACTCAACAGAATGAGAGAAAATACTTCTAAATCATGCATCTTGCAAGGGACTTGTACCCAGAATATATAAAGAACACTTACAACTCAACAGTAAAAAGACAAATATCACAATTATCTCTTGACTATGCTGTAAGCTCCCAGTAAATAGAAGCCTTGTCTTACTCATTTCTTTACCCCCAGCACCTAAAAGAAGTTGTTTCATTTTCTTACCAGTGAACGAGTGCCACTGGAGCAAATGCAAGACTCTTCCTTAGTCACATCAGAACTATGCACCCTGTGTCCCTTTACCTTTCAAAAGAAAAGCCAACGGGAAGAGATGGCATTCTTTTTTAACTGGGGCTGGGGAGAAGCTGACATTGTGGAGTGCCTTTCATTCTCTCACTCACCTGCCTTTGCTGAAGAGGGACGAGACAGTTTCTGGCTATAGATGTGCGCAGCACTTTGGAAAGAGGAAAAGGGGCCAATGGTGTAACTGCCTGATCGACAGTGCGGCAGGCCGGCGGGGCTCAGTATGTTCTGTGTCCCAGGATGGATGGAGGGAGAAGCACTGCCAGGGACTGTGCTCAGTAGAATTGCTGGCTGGTGAGCCATGCTGGGGATTGCTGGAGGAATCTGAGATAAAGAAGAATGGTGGCCTGGCCCTGGTGAGAGGTCAGAGGTGGCAATAACAGATGACAAATGGGTGTTGGGAATTTTCTGCAGAGGAGTAGCAGCAGGACCAGAGAAAGAAGTAGAGGAAGAACTGGTATAGACTAATTTAGCCTCTTTTTCTGCTGAAGTGGTAAAACCTGTTAAAACAAAACCAAACAAAAACAGATCATTTTAGGAAAAATTAATGTAAATTCTGTATGTAAACATGAAGCAAACATTTTTAAACATCAAAATAATCTTAGCATGGAACAGACATAATGAAAAATACAAACTTTAGGGAGATTCATCATGAACCTAATGAATACTGCCCACTGAGACAATGTGGCAATGGAAACAGTTTATTTTTAGTCCCTTCTGAAAGCTGGTGTTGGGACTACCTCCATCAACCAGAGCAGGTGCTTTACAAACGTTAGGGCCTCAGGACAAAGTTTCTGGTAATGACAGCTAACTCCTCTCCCTCTGATTTTCACCGTTCTAGAAAAAAAAGTGCTCAGAATTTTAAACATTAAGAAAGTGAGAAATTCCTTGGAAGGACAATAGGCTATGAGTAGACAAAAGGAAATTCTAAGGGAAAAGGAAAAACAAAGAAAAGGAGCTTTTTGGAGTAATGTCACATGCCCGAAAATCATTTAATATCTGATGACATTTTTTCATTTAGAGATTTATCAGAGAGCAGCAAATCTATGTAGGTTTGAAGTCACTCACGAGATAATTTATCAGAGTGAATTTCTGTTGCTTGTTGCTGCTTGGGCTGCTTTATTTTCACTTCTTCCATCGTTTCAGGGTGATCTGAAATAAGAAATAAATACTGAGCTTAGGCTCTGTTACTAATCAAACGCTACAGCATTGCTCTACACATAATTTTGTTTCCAAAATATAACACAACTAGTAATCAATGCTAGGAACCATTGCATTTCTCACCACACTTTTCCAAGGATGGCCACGCTCACAGCCCTGTTGAGTGGGACACCAACCAAATGATTCCCAACTAGCCCTAACCCCAGCTCCAGCTGACTGAATCAGGAAAAGATACCAAAACCCAGGGCAGCCATCCATGGACTGCCAACAAGCTAGAACATGCCTGGGAAAGAAAATGAGTAAGGGCAGTAAGATGCCTCTGTCAAGAATTCAGACTTGGGGAGCTAAGAGACCAAACTGGTCGGTGGTACACAGTGGAGCGAAGAAGTCGTAATATATATGGACCAGGCAACCGCCAAGAGATAGAAAGAACAGCCCCAGTATTTGTTGGCAAGATACCTGTTTACCACAACAGCTCTGTATCTTACTCTCCTCGGTTTTACTTGAATAAGCTGAGTGAGTTTGCTTATTAGATTGACTGATCAGTATATTCAATAACAAAATCACTCTAATAAAATAAATTTCCACTGTAATAAATTAGTTTTTTTTTCTACTACAGAATTTTGAAACAGAACAGCCAGAGCTAATCATATACTTAGAGAAATATTCCAAAAATCTTTCTCAAGGGCCAGGTTCATACAAAAAATTAAGACAGGCCATTTTACAGATCATCTTTCAGAATGAAAGAATAAGGACATATGAATTCTCTTCTGTCCACCACCACCAGCACAGGTAATACTGTCACACATTTGTTTGCTCATGTTTTTAACAAGTCCAGATACTACCAAATGTCATACTGTTGTTCCCTTGATTGAGGCCTTCCTACTGCCCCTCTAGTTATTCTTGATTGGTATTGCTAGGTATAGACATTATTATGTAAAGGTAGCCCTTAACACATGAAGCCCAGAATTTCCGAGGACGCATCTGTACAAACAGGTGCTGTTAGGGCTTCTCCATTACTACCAGGGGAGAAGATACTACCTGAATGCCAAGCTAGGACTTCACCTGCCTAGCACACTTCTCCCTACCCCAACCTCATTACAAAAACTCCTCAGCCTCCCTTTCCCAACACTGTTAGAGGGTCTTTTCAGAGATCCTACCAACCTTCTTCCTGTATTTACTCACCCAAGTTCATCCAGCAGACAATAAATATTATAAAGTCAAGAATTGTGACAGTCCTGGTCCCTGTATCTCTAGCAACTATCACCATGTCTGACACATGATAGGTGTTCATTAAAAATATGTAGAAGGAATGAATGAACGGATAAACAAACTAGCTTTAGAACTTAGATACGTTAGGAAAGCTCAAAGAAGAGGGCTGGACTCAGAAGTATTTCTACTAATACAATATTTTAAGTGTACAGTGAGCTAAATAGGCTTTTGTAGACTAACCTCTGAAGCTAATCAGTTATTAAAACAGTAACACCGTTTCCTTGGGAAAACTCACTCTACATTTTAAATGACCGATATCCCCAGCTCTTTCCACATTAGACTATGATAGCCTTAAGAGTAGCAAAGAAATCTACATCTTTGAATCTAGGGGTTAGCATACTACAAAATTAGTATATTATCTATGTCTTATGCTTCCATCTAGATTTTAAATGAATCTTACACTTGAAGCACAAGCTTTGTTTATAACTGAGTATTGCTGCTATTTTTTGATCATATGACATGAACTAGATAGTTTGGTCCACATCAATTCCAAATCCCCAATCATGGAGTTCCCCAGCAGTGAGAAATTTTTGAAATGCGTGGGAACATTGGGTTATCACAATGACTGAAGGAAGATGGTGACATTTAGGGCTTGGGACTATGGATATTAGACATTCCACCAGGTATGGAATAGTCCCACACGACAAAGAATTCTCCTACCCCAAATGCAAATGGTGATGAGCTGGAGGAACCAAAAAATTTAACAGGAGTGAGAAATAATCATTAGGAGAGGCAGAAGAACAGAGACTAAGAGCACAAGCTTTGAGTCAGGTAGACTAAAGTTCAGATTCCTGTTCCACTGTATGGTGCAGGGCACCCTTGGGCAAGTTACTCTGTCTCTTTCAGCTCTGTTTCCTCATCTGTAGAGAAGTTTTATAATAGCACCTACTCCATCTGGTTTTTGGAAGTAAAAAAATAAGATCATGTCCAGTAGACAGTAATATGAGCGCTCACTAACTGTTAGGTATTATTAGCTTGTCTTGAAAACAGCTCTCTGATGTTAATTTTCATGAAAAAAAAAATTAGACCACGTCCCTCTTGTGCTTTTAGGACAAAAATATAAGGCCTCCTCATCCCCTACCCACACACTGCAAAATTTTACCACCTTGGAGTCTATTAGTGCTTAGGCAACATATTATTTTTGGTTCCCCTTTGCACATCTCATTTTTTCACTTGTTCTTCTTATTTTTCATTAATTAACCAATATACTTACCACCCTTTGCCCCGCTATCAGAAAAACTATTGTTGTTTTTAGAACTTTTTGAGTGAGTCCCCAGGAAGACACTTGCAGACTTGTTTTTTTGCGTATAAAAAGTCAACACCTCCTCCAGTTCAGCCTCACTGAAATGGGGAGAGAAAGTATGGTTAGAATGGGAAGGTGTTCTGGAAAATCTTTCTACCAGATTTTATTATGAAAATGGAGTAAGCTGAAGAAGGGGAAAGTGAAAAGCACAAGCTGGAAACTCCCTATTAATAGATGGTAAAAAAGAAATATAAATGAAGCAGTCTGAAAAATTTAAAGCATGACAAGGTTTTATTCATTCCACAGTGAATATTCTACATCTGCACTGTCCAATATAGTAGCCACTAGTCATATGTGACTATTTAGATTTAAATGAATTAAAATTAAAGATTCAGTTCCTTGGTTACACTAGCCACATTTCAAGTACTCAGTAGCTACAACACAGAAAGTTCTATTGGACAGCCATGTTCTAAATCAGGGGTCAACCAACTACAGACAGTGGGCCAACCCTGACCAGCAGGCTGTTTTTGTATGGCTCCCAGCTAAGAACGGTTTTCATATTTTTAAAGAAGAGTATGCTATAAAGACCACATGTAGCTCACAAAGTCTGAAACATTTATTATCTGGTCCTTGGCAGTTTGTCCACCCCACTTCCAGATAATTGGAGTATATTCACTAAAGAAGCCACTTTGTCATAAATACGGAAACTCACCAGCGTAACCAAGGAAGATTTCCCTAACCATCTATACAGTGGAAACTGAACCAGATGGTCTCTAGGTCACTTCAAATATTGAAATGATATGCACTTTTTACGAACACCCACAAAATGGAAAGTGTAAGGAAACAGATGAGGGCCCATAGAATTCTTCCAGTAAACATACTATGATGGATTTTGTAAAATCTGTAGCAGCTCCTCAACGGCCTTTTGCATTTTTTTCCTGGAGCCTGGCTATGTTCCAGATAAGTGGCCTTCAAATAAGCAAAATATTCCTGCAATATTACAAAGAACCTGTATCCTATCTTCAGAATACACTGTAATGACAACCCTGGAAACTGCTCCTATGGATCTCAGAGTAAACCCCAAGGTCTCCAAAGTAGCAAAGAATGGCCTGGCTAATTGGATCAAGATAGAGAGCTGAATGCTGAGATTTTTCAACCCCTAAAAGCTAACCTTAAGCATGAAGGACTTGTTTTCTTTTATATACATTAGGCGTAACGCTTACAGTGCTGAGAAACTGCCCATTCCTCAAGCCACTCAACGTAGGCAAAATGTAGTCATCTCCACTGCATCAGTAGGTCAGGGCTAAATTCAGATCCAGTAAACACTAGACACCTCTAACTTCAGCTTTCCGAAGTGCTCCCGCAGCCCTTAGAGTGGTGTATACTTTGAAGCTGTCTAGAAATACAGCCCAGATGCCCAGCAGCAGTGTTTTGATAACTAAAACCATGACAACAGCCAATAATTGGCTGAGATATAGAGAGATCAAGCCTATGAAACCCTTCTTCTCCTTCTAAGAGTGATTTTACTCACATCCATATGTTAGAAACAAGGGGCTACTGGGAATCAATGGGGCAGTGTGGAAGGCAGAATAAGATACTTTTTATTAAGAATGTCTTCTACCTTGCTTGTCTGATGAACTCCTGAAAGTTTTCCGTATTCACCCCATCTTCCTCTTCTTCCTCAAGTTTCTTCTTCGATTTCTTTCCAGCCATTTGTTCTGTTTCCTATCCAGTCCCCAACCCCACAGAAAAACAAGATAAAACTGACTCCTGATAAATGCATACTTCATCGTCTGGTTTCATTACCCTTGGGTTAATTTGTCTTTATAGTAAAGACATTTAATTCCTCCATGTACTTTTGCCACCTATAAATCTGATATATTATTTTCTGTCATTATTTCATGAAACATTTTAGAGTTTCCAAGTAAGAGTTGCATAATAAATATAAATTTTTATCATGTTTTTACTTTTTACTCAGGTAGCCCAGTGAAAAAAGAGCTTGGTAATGTCTGTGGTCACACTTGAAGCTTTAATAGAATGACAACAGAGACACTGTATTTTGTTACAGTTAGGGAGAGGAAAGATAGGTCTTGGAAGATACTCCTATAGTAGCATCCAAATTGAGTAAATTCTTCACTTATGTAAGTTGTCCCAAAATTCTCAACAGAGCTGGAGTAGCTATGTAGCTATGGATTTGGTGTGTTGATACTGTACCGACCATTCCACACATTTCACAAAAGCTATTTAAATTTCCAGACCTCAGCTTTCCTTTCTGAAAAATGACCATGCTCCCCGCTCCCCCCACCCCAAAATGACATTTCTAAAGCATTCTAAGACCCTTGGATAAAAGGTGCTTTGCAGACTATTCTCACTAAATAGTCTATTTTCTGGGCTTGGTTGTAAAATGAAGTCACTATCTAAAATGTTCTAGAGAACAAAGTGTAACTCACTCAGGAAGGAAGACTGTGTCGCTGTATTAAATCCACAGTTCAAATTTGCTCTCAAATAGTCAATTCACCACTGTCTCCAGGCACAATAACGACAATGCAAATTCACATAGCCCAGGATTCATCTCAGGTGCAACAGCACTCAAAAGGAATGTGCCTTTGGATGAGACTGAACTACGGCCCCTGGGCCTTCACAAGTAGTCAAAAGTAGCTTTTCAGACCAGCTGGTTAGGGAGTGACGTCCTGCTCCCCATAACGTCCCACAAAGCACGTGATAATGCTAAAAGGGAAGAAGAACCTCTCCGCTCAGCTGGACAGAGGCTTCTAGCCTGTTTCTGACAGTGCATGGCGATCCAAAGCACAAGACTAACAGATGAACCACCTACCTTGTTGTACACAATGATAAATTCACCCAGGTGGTGGGCCAGGATTCTTCTGCGCTCCAGAAGTGCCAGTCTCCGACTGGGTAATACCATCCTCAGTGAGTGCTGGAGGTTACTTGATGCTCGCTTGAGAAAACGAACCACTAGCTCCTATAAATTAAAGAGTCATTGGGGGAGAAAAAGAAGGCATTGTGCTTAAGCAACAGAAGACAAGCTACAAGGGGATTACACAATAGAGAGATAAGAAGAGGTATACTATACACTTCAACAAATATGACCCAGAGCAAACATACTAGGTATAGCAAGGACACAGTAAGACAAGAACAAAATGAAACAAACATATCCTCTTCCTTTAACAAGCTGGCAGTGGGAAAATCAAAATCAAGTATGTGTGCAAATAACTATGTAATAAAGTAGTAGCTGTAAAAGTACAATTCATATATACATAGTACTATAATAATTCAAAGTGCAGCTATCACTTCCAATAGGGTGGTCAGAGAGAGATACTTAGGGAAAGTAATAGGTAGAGGAAACTAAAACCATGGATCAAGTCATCAAAGGTGAGAAGGGAGAGAAAGAATACAGAAATACTGACACTCAGAGGTCAGAAAGAGGAGGAAGAATCAGAAAAAAACAAACAACAACCACAACAAACCATGACAGAAACATCAGAAATGTAGAAAGAAACACGGGAGAAAACAGTGTCATGCAAGCCAAGGGAGGAAGGCTCCCATGTCACAGTTTCCAAGAGGCTGGAGCAGGAAAGGACCACAACCACTTTCAGCAGAGTAAAGGCGACAGAAAGTAGAGGTTAAGAAATGAATGGATACTGAAGAATACAGGTGAAGAGCAGAAACTACTGATTTAAAAAGTTTAGTGACTAAAGGAAAGAAAGAACTGTTACCAGGCTTGCAAGGCGATAGCTTTTTATTTATTTTTTCTTCCCCAAGAATAAGGATGCTTTTAGAGTTGGGGGTTGGCAAAGAGGGCATAGTGAAAGGTCATTAAGGGGTAGCAGGGATACATCTCACTTGAGATGGGGCAAAGGATTTTGAAATCTGAACAGATACCAATCAGATCATTCATAACATCACAAATGCTTCAAAGAGAGATTCTTGCAGGGGCAAGGGCCTTAAAGATAGTAGTTCCCCGCACCCAACCCCCAAACACAGTAAAATTGCCTGAAGATGATGGATTTGGGGAACTTCTGTCGATGTGCCTTCTGTGAATTACGTGATAAAGAAGCTCTAAACCTAACCTGGATCAGAGAAGGCAATTCTACACCTACCTTCCTCATAAACAAGATCACTGCCACAATCATCAGGTAATGCCTTAGGGTTTGTTGTTTAGATAGATTTTCAAACAGGAATGCACACAACTGATACTAAGTTCTGCAGTGATGATCCTAAATATTCTTATAAAAAGCCCCATAGAAATCCTGTGTGAATCCCAAGTCAGCAGTTGCAATAGTTATTCTCTTCTGAGCTATTTTTTTCTTCTTGAATTTGATTTTGGTTCACTGTCCTTTGGTGACAATTTACTCCAACATAAAGAAACAGTCTCATAACCAGAGGGTTGGATTTCATAGGTCTACCCTGCTGTCTTTACTATAGGCTGGTTTAAGCTGTTATATTAAAATATTATTTTTTCACAGTGAAGCAGACAAACTGACTCTCAAAAAGGCAGTTTCAATTTTCCACTTGGAAAGAGCAGAGCTAACATTTTCCATTGATGGTTGAAAAATTACTCACAACACACAAGGTTTTATCTCTGGGTTGTATTGGCTACTTTAAATTCACAAGTTGTTTTCTGGGATATCCATCATGCTTTTATAATAAGCCCAGCATATTGTACGCCTCTTATATGTGGAGAACTGAAAATTACAGTAGGATCACCACTGAGCTGGACAAAGGATGCAGCTTTCTCAGACTTAATGGTCCTTCTCTTTTCAGTGACAGATCCCTGTGGTTAAAAAGCCTAAGGAAGGGCTGTGGCTTCTTCTATATGCGTTGACCTTACCAAAGAGCTTGAAGTTCCCTGTCATTCTGATCCAAAAAGAAAAACATTGCTAGTATATTAAATTTTAGGCAGGTTCGAATGACCAATATACAGTAAAAATTATTACACAAGTTTGTTTCCAGTAATCTAAGACTTTTATAAAGTGACAACTAGTAAAGAAAAAAACGTTAAAATGGAGGATGGTACATTCTCAGAGGGCCCATGATAAAGTGTTGATTTTCAAAGAGCTAACTTGACCCCCCAGGACAGAAAATAAATGCCTTATGACCCATGGAAATAGTGCAAGAGCAAATAATGTGCAATTGCAACATCTGAGTTTAAGTTCCAGTTTCAGCGCATATGAGCTACAGGACAACAGGCAAGTTACCCCCTTCCACTGGGTCTTTGTTTCTTCATCTGCAAATGGAGATGACAGTGCCTATATCAAAGAATTAATAAAATGTGAAGCTGCTTGAGAAAGGACTCTGCAAATTGTTATTCCTTTCTAGGGCTTTGCACAGGCCTGACATCTAATAAGCGATCAATTTCCATTTTCTGAATGAAGTAAATTAATGCCCTCAACACATACTGTGATGAACATGGCTCCAGATCCAAGATTCACTTCACAGAAAAGTAAGAGAAATCTGCAAGCTGTACTGTGGAATAATTCTTTCACCACAAGTATACTGTTCTTTATCTTAGTATAGGAAAAAAAAGAAAAGAAGGAAGTAAGGTAGTAAGGAAGTAAGGAAGGAAGGAAGAGAGGGAGGGAGGGAGGGAGGGAGGGAGAGTAAGAGAAAGTAAAAAGGTTCCAACAAGAAGAGCCTCACCATCTGTTCATCTTCTTTGGCAGCCCAACTGGCACTGAACGTTTGACCTCCACTGTCTTTCATCAGTCGGATTTGAACATGCTGGAGATAGGCAGAGAATGCTATTCGGGCCTGCACTTTGCTACAGAAATCCAAAACAACATACCGTTATGAGACAGAATGGTGCACCTACCAAATGTGTGCTTGCCTCTCTCAAAGTGGCCTTTGAGGATCCTTCTATTAGGATGGCTAAGAAAAATGAAGCCCATCATACAGTCACTGAGTAAAGATTCCTTCTACCCAGTACATGAGATTTCTTTTTTTCTATTTAAAGAATCAGAGATGGAGAATCCTACTTATTTTCTCATTATTATCATGGCGTGGGGGGCAGGGGGGAAATCAAGCAAGAATAGAGAATCATGTTTCCTACTCTTATACCTTATCTTTTGGAACTTTTAAACAACTTTCTCGGGGAAATGGACAGGAAAAGTACCGAATTTTCACAAGAACCTTTGTATCGATACAGAAAGGTTTTTCTGCCTTGGAAGCCCTTAAAAACATACTTATCAGTTAGTACAAAAGGATGGCTTTTGCTATAGCAACTAATTTCTGGTGTGCAAAAGCCTCCAAAGCAGGAAACAGATAAATCCTACAAAGGAACTTTGAGACCAAATTTAAGGTCAGGCTTTTCTCAACTACAAGACGGGAGTGGCTGGAGCCCAGAACAAATGAGTGAGGTCCAACGGAGTTTGGCATAGATGCACTGACCGGCTAGGATGAGCCCAGATGTTCAGGGGGAAAAAGAAGTCCACACATATAGTAAAAAGCACCTCAGCAACATCACTGAAGAAGCCAGCTGATTTCTGCTTGGTGGTCTAGGTTGGAAACAAGGAAATCTGATCAAGCTATCATTTAGAAGACAGGAGTACCAGAGAAACACTGATGACTTTCACTTCAGCTGCTAACTGCAGCGGATCTGTTTTCTTTCAGGAGAGACTGTAGTTACTTCAGCTGCTTGGCCTTCTGACATGCTAGCCAAAATTACATCAGCGAAGATTAGGGCCCAACACAAACTTTGTTTACAATCCTCACACATGCAATCACTGAATGCTTTCTACTCACTGTTCCCCCAAGGTTAGGACGAAGGACTTGTCCAGAGTAAACTGGAAATCCTAGGAGGGTCTACATCTATCTTCTATGTGTGTGCTGGAAGGGAGAGGAGTCAGGTTGGGGAGTAGATTTGCTTTTCAAGCTCTTCAGAGTATGAAATATAAGGCTACATCTTTGTTATTAATAGGAGTAGTTTATGGGAGCACAACATGATTTTGAAGTTTATATTTTCAAATGTTTTTCATCAAGAAGAACACTTAAAATCCTTGTTCTGGAGACCATATACACTTTCCCCTCAACCATTCCCATAAGCTAATTATTTTCAGGTCAAAATAAATGAAAAAAGACTCTCCATTTTGGTCAACAAATTCACTTGCAATAAAGTGAGCTAAAAATGGCATGTTTCAGACACCTCCAAATGTAGCAAAATACCCAATTTTATTGACTATTTCCCTAATATTAAAATATGAAGGTCTTTTGGATAAGGGAATTACTGCCTGGAAGTTGAGATTTCAATCAACCTTTTGTTGCAAATCACTGTTGTAAATCAAACGAACAAGAACTGAGTTTTCCATCTCTAAAAACCTTACGAGAGATCTGTGGGATGTTAATCCTGAGGTTGTCCCTAAGGTATTGGACACATTGGTCAGCTAGTAACCTGTAACTGACAAACCAAAATAATAGAATAATTTACACCAAAGAAATCTATTTAACAAAAATAAAAGCCTATGGAGATCCTCAGCATACAAAAATATACAACTAGTGGGCTGGGGCCTGGAGCCTTGAATCCTTGCCATGGAACACCCCCAGATCCCTCAGTAGCCTCTGAGATGCTCCACAGAATTATGGGCAGCTCCAGGGAACACAGTTTGAAAACCACTGATTTATTACATTAACACACCCTGCAATTACAAGAATTTACTCTTTAAAAGTAAGATCCGTAAGATTTATGAATAACTAATTTATTTCTACAACATCTAAGTAGAATTTTATTGCTGGAAAGGACATTAGAATATAGTCCAGTGGTTTTCAAATGTTCTATTTCAATTCAGTGGACTCCTCCTTCCTCTCTAGAGAGCACAGTTTGAAAAACCTGTCTATGTCTACCCCCATACCCTGGCCTAACGAAAAGAAAACTGAGGCCTAGAGAAGCTCTCTAACTTGCCTGTGGTCACACTGCCAGTTGGCAAACACTGAAAAGCCAGAGTCAAGTCTTCTGACAGAGCCCTCTCCGCTCTCCACTAACGCAACTACTCTCATTGTCCACGTACCATTCCAAACTTTAACTCTACCCTCCAACCCCCTAAATGCCAATATCACCCTCCATCCTTGCAGTATAAGAACTGACCTCTAGCTTAGAAACTAAAGGCCGTCATGCTTATATAACTACACTTCCTGCCTCTTTAACCTCTAACTACTGCATTCATTACAGGAAGAGACACCCCTCCATTGGCCTCTTCCTACCTTCCTTTAGGACA
Source organism: Aethalodelphis obliquidens (assembly GCF_003676395.1). NCBI lineage: Eukaryota > Metazoa > Chordata > Mammalia > Artiodactyla > Delphinidae > Aethalodelphis > Aethalodelphis obliquidens. The sequence goes on along the minus strand of NW_020837965.1, from coordinate 1,833,157 downwards.
ATATATCCATTTCTGTATCTCTAATTCTTTTACCATCAAAGCCTTCCCCTAATCTCTAAATAAGCTCCAGAATCCCAGAATCGTTTTTCTCTTAGCTTGCTCCCTCTCTGATGAGTTCTCACCTGTCTTTCATTCATTGTCAAACTCTCTGAAAGAGTTAGTTCACACTTGCTTTCCTATTTGCTCAACTCACAATTTCTCTTCTACCCACAAAGTCCACCCCCAGGTCATAAATGCAGGAGACTCTTTTCAGGTCTCATCCTAACTTGGGCTGCCAGAGGCACTCTATAGCTTGAAACTCTCATCTTGTAGCTTTTCTATACTGTCTCCTCCCAGTTTTATAGCTACCACTCTAACTGCTACTTCTTGGTCTCTTTACTATTAAACACTGGTTTTCCCCAGGCCTCAGTTCTCTTCCTTTTCTCCTGTCTATGCCTGCTGAACTAAACTGAAATGGACAAGCTCATCTACTCTGAAGTTGTACAGTCCTGTTCAACTCTGACTTTCAAAGCTGTATTTTCACCTATCTACTGATCATCTTCATCCCAGAGCACTTCCACCTCACCGTGTCCCAAATAAAACACATTCTTTCTATCATGAAACCAACTCCTGTGCTCCTTATATTGACTGATGGCAGCACCAAGTTACCAAACTTGGAAAATTCAGTCTCTTTGGAATTCTTGCATCTACAGGGACCAAGCCCTACCAATTTTAACTTGCAAATTTCATTAACTCCAACCCATTCTCTTCATTCCTATAGCCATTGCTCTGATCAGGACCTTCATCTTCCTGGCTCTGGACTACTTTAACAGTCCCTAACTCAGCTCTCTACCCTTAGTTCTCCTCTTATCAATCACTTTCCCACAATGCAACCAGAATTTACTCTCTTTTCTTTTTTTTTTTTACATCTTTATTGGAGTATAATGGCTTTACAATGGTGTGCTAGTTTCTGCTTTATAACAAAGTGAATCAGTTATACATATACATACGTCCCCATATCTGACCATATCACACATCTGCTTAAAAATTATCCATCTAGGAAATAAAGTCCAGGCTCCTCTATGGCACTTTATGATCAAATGACATCCAATTTTTTAGTCTCACTTCTTATTGCACCCTTTTCTCCATGTAACGTCACACCACTAATCTGTATTTCTCAAACTTGCCAAGCTCATTCCAATTTCAGGTTCCTTATACTTGCCGGTCTGCCTGGAATATTCTGTCCCCTGATATTCACATGACTTACTCCTTCTCATCATTTAGGACTCACCTTAAGGCTTACCTCTCCATGCCCAAAGCACCAGAAGCTACAGAAACTTTCTGTCCAATTACACTCTAATACTACACCCTATTTTATTGTCTACACAGCACTTCTTACTGCCTGAAATTACCTTGTTTCTTTGTTTACTGTCAGTCTTCCCCACTAGACTGTGGGCTCCACGACTGTTTGGTCTCCACCGTAACACTATACAGCCCAGCACAATTCCTGGTATAGATCAAGTGCTCAATAAATATTTGTCGAGGGACTGAATGAATGACTGTACTATCACCCCTCTGTGCCTTTATTCCCTCTACTAGCACTCCCATACTTAGCTGTCACCTCCCAAATCCGGAAAGCCTACCTATCGGGGAAGGCCTGGTTCAAATATTGCCTCTTCCCTAATGTCTCTCTAGCCCTCCCGAGCAAGACCAATCACTCCTTTTCCTGTGCCCTAAGAGCCCTTTGTCCATACTGGGGTCATAGCCCCCGCTCTTTAAGTGTCCCCACTCTAAGCCATGAACTGCTTGAGCTCCCTGCCTCAGTCACCTTGTCCTCTTAAGTCACTAATGCTGAAACCCAACAAATATTTGTTGAGCCGATGAGACCTGGGTTTGTATCACAGTTCTAGACCTTGGACAAGCAACTTCTCTAAGGCTCAGTTTCCTTGATAGTAATAATATCAAATCACAGTCATTAATTCACAGGATTCCTGTGCATAAGAAATGAAAAATGGCTATAAGGCCACAAGCACAATACCCTGGTACACAGTACAAATTAGCTGTTTTCAGTTTTGCTATTATAATTAGGAAAGGTACATACCTAAGGTTGCCATTATCTCGCAGAATCTGCATCAGGTTAAATTTAGGCTCTGGTTCCTGAGTCTCGGTTTTGCAGCACTGTTCACCTTTGTCATTCCATTCAGGAACTTTCATGGCATTTTCTTTGGGTGAATTTTCTACCATAACAGTCAGTGAGGGTGTGTGTTTGGCTTGATTTTCTCCGAGGGACCCTGCAGACTCCTCCTGGGAAGCTTCCTGTTCTTCATCTTCACTGTCTAACGCAACTTCTTCCTCCTCTTCACTCTCTGTCTCAGTTTTAACATTCATTTCAGCTGGTTGGGTAATCACTAAATGCGAAGAATCACTAATGTTGCTGAAAAAAGGATTAAATTTTCCTCTCTCCCAATACCTTCCTTTTATCTTTTCAGTAAAAACCCACTTCTAAATCAGACCACAAATAATGCACAAAATTAACAACATACACACGTCCCTCTTATATATTCTAAAAACCTATTAATGATCTTCATTAGAGTTGATGTTTCTCATGGTAATACCAATGGTTCTCTCATAACTTAAGGCAAAAACCCTTTTAGTAGAGTAATCTCTATAGCGTGTTAGAGGTTTTCAGAAGGGCATCTTTCACGGGGGTACAATAAGCAGGGGAATATCTTTCTATCATATGTTTATCCATTATCCTTCTCCTTCACTGCCTTGGAAGGTCTATGAGGACAAGGACCATAGCTTTTTTATTCACCAATGAAACCCCAGTGACTAATGTGCTTGATACAAAAACAAGAGAAGGAGGGAGAAAAAGGAAGTCAATTCGTCAGTGACAAACAGATCTGTAACAAGGGAGATTCTAGGAGAGAAAGAAATTCCCCTTTTTCTGTTCATGTTTAAAATACTTACACAATTCAGCAATGTCAAAGGATGAACTGGACTTCATACCTAATCATGAAAAACCCAAACAATGATGCTCATTGGGTTCCATTAAACTTAAGCTAAGTATCAGGTAGTTAAATGATGCTGTAAGAGTAAGAGCAAAGGCCAAAATGTATGCACTTCGGATATTCTTCAATACAAATATCACAGAATGGAAGGTTTAAAAACTTATTATCCTTTTGAAACAAGTTTCCGAGGAAAAAGACTATATCAAAAAAAGTAAGCGCATGTGGTCAGAAAGTTCTGATTCATTAAGTGTTAATTAAGAAGCTGATTAAATCGGTCTGACAGGACACAGATCATAGAGCTTGGTGGAAGCTCACCAGCCGGTACCTGGGTATTTTGGCCGCATTGCCCTCAATCTGCCACTCCGTCGTCGACGTTTTCGCACCTCCAGAGACAGGAGCTTCCTCTCATAAAGAGCAGCGTGCAGCTTGGCCCTTGAATTCATACTCTCTACCTTCAATTCCGGTGCTCCATCAACCACAATTCTATGGGAAAAAACATGGTAGCTAGAGCCTTCAGAAAGTTCTCTCCTTTATTCCAAGGCTAAGTTTGACAGGACTCTGTAATGATGTCATGCCCGGCATGGTTACTCTAGTGAATTCTAAAATGTTTGAAATGGGAATACTGGAATCTACATTAGAATTTCACTAATGGGCTATCTGAATTTGTTAAATGTTCTGAACGAAAATATATCTGAAGACAATGTTTAAGTATTTTTAAGTATTCAGTAATACTGGCTGACTATTCAGTACAGAGATCATAAAGTGCTACCCAACTATGCCTTAAGAATGACTAGAGATACTGGTTAACACTTTAATTCTCACTAAGCTGGTGATGGCTAGAGGTGTACTTATTATTTTATTTATTCATTATAACTTACTCAGAATTACACAAATATTCCTTTGACATATATAGTATTTAATAAATACAGATTTAGCACAGGTTGAGATGAGAGGAATGGCTGATAATCTGTGAATATGGCAGCACAGAGCTGAATGAGACTCACAGGGAAAGCATCTTCGTGAAAAGTCACCAAGACCTTGGGACGCACCAAGCCTCAAGTGCTCCTACAGGAGGAACGTCCCTTAGAGCGTACTTGGTTACAGGAGGAGCTGGGGAGAGGCAGCAGGGACTCTCCAGGTATTGAGTACAGGTCAGGAGTTAGGGTCAGAGGCACAGACAAGGGAAGGCAGCAGATGCAGGACAACACCAAATTCCATCAGATCACGGATGGGAAATGGGATGAGGAGAGGGAATGGCTACAGGTACATTAGGCATTAGATAAAATAAATCATACATTAGGTTAAGTGACAGGAATCAGACCCAATCCACACAAGGACCGGGCAAAGTACAGCACAGGCAGAGATAACCAGGTCACAAAAGAGAGACAGGGTTCTCGGTCACTAAGTCAGAAAAGACGTATGCATGTTAGTGTCGGAAAGCAGGCAGCCAACTCTGTATACCCAGAACTCAAGATCTAACTGGTTGGCTCTGAACTCTCTCTCTTGTGAACTCTTCACAACTCAAAGCGTATTCCCTTTGAGGTGGAAATTCATCCTCATTCCTCTGGGAGTTTTCAGTCCCTGAGTATGATGGAAAGGCTGTGTCTTTTGGTCCAGTTAGGACTTTTAGAGATTTCTGGGTGGATGGACTGGATAGTAAGTATTTTGAAGGCCTCCCCTCTAAAGCGGGAAATTGAACCAAGAACTGGGAGGGTCCTGATACGGGGTGCAGAAAAGGGAAGCAAATTAATAAACTTTAAAAATAGTTCAACCCCAGTTTATCATAGTCTCAACAACTGAACATTACCCCCTCACACACACACACAGTTATGAAAATAGATTTTTGGCCAATTAAATAATAAAGAAAATAAAACAAATCTGATATTTTAAAATAACAACTATAAGCTTCTAAGAAACCCTGAACAGACATATAAATCACAACTATTACAAGGAATGGAGGTAGGGAATGCTGGGGAAAGAAACAGAATTATAGTTCTATACAAGGCCCACGCTTGTCTTATTTCTCATTGGGTCAGTGATGCTTATGAGAGTGCTCAGCACGCACCTGACATACCATAAATACTTCTGAATTAATAAACAATTGAATTCCCCATAAGTTGTAATACCTTTTATCTATGTCTACTTTATTTCATTTTCTACACTTTTACTATGAAATATTTAAACAAATAGAAAGGTTTAAAGAATTATACAGTGAACATCCATACACCCACTGGCCAGCTTCTACAGTGAATATCTTACTATATTTGTTTCATCACATATATATCCAATCTTCTCTTCTTCTATCCATCTATCAGTCCACTTCATTTTTAAAGCATTTCAAAGTTGCACAAAGACATCAGTGCACTTCACTCCTGAACACTTTAACACAAATCATTAGGATCTAGAGTTCAATATTTTATAGGGCTTTGAAAGTTTTTTCTCTTTTCTTTTTTTTGGCGGGGGGGGGGGGGGGGGGGGAGCTAAAAATGACACACAGTGAAACATCCAAATATTAAATGTCCATACGTCCATCTGATGAGACCTAGAGCTATATGACCCAAACTCTAACATTGCTATCCCCTCAGAAAGTTCTCATGCCCCTTCCCAGTAAATCCCTCCCTCATACTCGCAAAGGAAACCGTTCTGAATTTTTGCATCACATGTTAGGTTTGCCGGTCCTCGAACTTCATAAAGATGGAATAGTATAGTATGAACCCTTTTGTGTTGTCTTTCATTCAGCATGTTTTTGAGATTGATCCATGTTGTGAGTATCAGTGTGGATCCTTTTTTTTGCTGAGGATTAGTCCAGTGTATGAATAATACACAGTTCACCTGCTCCCCTACTGTTGGAAACCGAAGCTGCTTCTAGTTTTGGAATATTATGAATGAAGATGCTATGACCATTTTTGTACAAGTCATTTTGTGGTTATGCTTTTCATTTCTTCTGAGTAAAGATCTCAGAGTGGAATTTTCTAGGCTAACAAACTGCCAGACTCTAAAGTGCCTGTACCGGGCTTCCCTGGTGGCACAGTGGTTGAGAGTCCGCCTGCCGATGCAGGGGACGTGGGTTCGGGCCCCGGTCTGGGAAGATCCCACATGCCGCGGAGCGGCTGGGCCCGTGAGCCATGGCCGCTGAGCCTGCGCGTCCGGAGCCTGTGCTCCGCAACGGGAGAGGCCACAACAGTGAGAGGCCCGCATACCGCGAAAAAAAAAAAAAAAAAAAAGTATTAAAGTGCCTGTACCAGTTTATGCTGCCAGCGACAATTTATCAGAGCTCCATGAGCTCCACATCCTCACTATTTGATGCTGTCAGCCATTTTTTTCCAGTTTTATTGAGGTATAATTGACAAATAAAATTATAAGGTATTTAAAGTGTACAATGTAATGATTTGATACAATTTTAGCCATTCTGCTGGATGTTTAGTGGTATCTCATGATTTTAATTTGCAATTCTCTTATAACAAAGGCTGTAAGGCACATTTTCATTAGTATATTGGTTATTCATATATCTTCCTTTTAAAATGTCCAAGCATTTTACCCATTTGTAACTGGGCTGATTGTCTTATAATTATTTAGTTGTAGGAGTTTGTTATATTTTCTATATACAAGTCCTTTGACAGATATGTTTGATGAATATCTTCACTCAGTCTATGGCTTGTCTAGTAATTTTCTTAATAGTGTCTTTATAACAAAAATATTTAATTTTGAGGAAATCAAACTTATCATTTTTTCATTTTTGCTGATTACTTACTGTGTCATGTCTAAAAACTTTTGCCAAGCCCAAAGTCACAAAGATATTTTCCTTACAAAGTTTTAGACTAATAGCTTTTACGTTTATGTCTATGAATCACCTCTAATTTTTGTGGGAGACAGAGGTTGAAGTTCACTTTTTAAAATACAATATTCAGTTCCAGCCCCATTTATTAAAAAGTTTCCTTTCCCCATTGGATTACTTTAGGCCTTTTGTTTAAAGTCATGCAGGCCTATTTCTGGGCTCTTTATTCTGTTCCATTGATCAATTTGCAACAGTTTTGATTACTATAGTGTTATAATATTTCTTCTTCTAGGTACTCTAGGTCTTCTTCAAGATTACTTTGGATATTCTAAGCTCTTTGCATTTTCATATACATTGAAAAAAAAAGGTCAATTTCTACAAAAAAATCTACTAGAATATTCTTTAGATCAATTTGGGGAGAATGAATACTTACAATATTAAGTCTTCTAATCCACGAACATGACATATCTCTGCACTTATTTAGATCTTCTTTAATCTCTTAATTTATTTATTAAATTGCGTTGGGTCTTCATTGCTGCGTGCAGGCTTTCTCTAGTTGCAGCAAGTGGGGGCTACTCTTTGCTGCGGTGCACAGGCTTCTCATTGCGGTGGCTTCTCTTGTTGCAGAGCACGGGCTCTAGGTGCACGGGCTTCAGTAGTTGTGGCGTGCGGGCTCCAGAGCGCGGGCTCAGTAGCTGTGGCGCACGGGCTTAGCTGCTCCGCGGCATGTGGGATCTTCCCAGACCAGGGCTCGAACCTGTGTCCCCTGCATTGGCAGGCGGATTCTTAACCACTCTGCCACCAGGGAAGTCCTCTTTAATCTCTTTAAGTAATATTTAGGAGCTTTTAATATATAGGTATTGAGCATATTTTGTTAAATTTACCCCTAAGAATTTCATATTTTCAAAAGCTATTATAAATGGAATTTTAAATTCCATTTTCCATTTACTGCCAGTATACTAAAAAAACAACAGATATTAGTATATTGACCTTGTATCCCAAGACCTTGCTAAGTGCACTTGAATGTTCTTGTAGTTATTCTGTGTATGCCTTATAACTTTCTACTAACCTGATCATGTCATCTAAGAGTAAAGATATTTAACCTCTTCCTTTCTAATCTGTATGCTTTTTACTTCTTTTTCTTCCCCTTGCTTTACTGTACTGCTTAGGACCTCTAGTATAAAGGGAATACAAGTGGTGAAAGCAGACATCTTGCCTTATCACTAATCACAGGGTAACCCTCATTATGTCAGTATGACGTTAGAAGTAGGTTTTTCATAGAAGGCCTTTATCAGACTGAAGAATTTCTCTTCTATGCCTGATGTGTAAGAGCTTTTCTCATAAACATGTGGTGAATTTCATCAATTTAACACACATGGGTTTTTTTTTTTTTTTTCAGCAATAAAATGATGATCTGTTTTTTTCCCCTTTATTTAATATGGTGAATTATATTGACTAATTTTCAAATGTTAAATCAACCTTGCATTACTGGGGAAAATCTCACTTTAGTCATCTGTATTATCCTTTTCATATACTGATGGATTCTATTTGCTAATATTCTTTTAAGAAATTCTGTATCTATGTTCATGTAGATATTAGCCTATAATTTTTTAAAATGTCTTTGTCAGGTTTTCATGTCATACTTTTCTGGCATCATAAAATGAATTGGGAAGTATCCTTGCCTATGGTTTTGAAAGAGTTTGCGTAAGACTGGTGTATATTCTTCCTCAAATGTTGACACAATTCACCAGTGAAACTACCTGGAGTTTGCTTTGTAGGAAAGTTTTTGATTACAAATTCAATATTCTGATTAAGTATTGCAGCTCTATTTACAATAGCCAGGACATGGAAGCAACCCAAGTGTCCATCATCGGATGAATGGATAAAGAAGATGTGGCACATATATACAATGGAATATTACTCAGCCATAAAAAGAAACGAAATTGAGATATTTGTAGTGAGGTGGATGGACCTAGAGTCTGTCATACAGAGTGAAGTAAGTCAGAAAGAGAAAAACAAATACCGTATGCTAACACATATATATGGAATGTAAGAAAAAAAAAAAAGGTCATGAAGAACCTAGGGGTAAGACGGGAATAAAGACACAGACCTACTAGAGAATGGACTTGAGGATATGGGGAGGGGGAAGGGTAAGCTGGGACAAAGTGAGAGAGTGGCATGGACATATATACACTACCAAATGTAAGGTAGATAGCTAGTGGGAAGCAGCCGCATAGCACAGAGAGATCAGCTAGGTGGTTTGTGACCACCTAGAGAGGTGAGATAGGGAGGGTGGGAGGGAGGGAGACACAAGAGGGAAGAGATATGGGAACATATGTATAACTGATTCACTTTGTTATAAAGCAGAAACTAACACACCACTGTAAAGCAATTATACTCCAATAAAGATGTTTAAAAAATAAATAAATAAAAATAAAGCTATAAGTCACACCCATCACACACACCACCAAACAGTACTTTAGCTGCATCCCACACATTTTAATGTTATATTTTTATTATTGTTCAGTTCAAAATGTTTTGAATTTTCCTTATGATTTCTTCCTTGACCCATGTATTATTTAGAAGCATGTTGTTTAATTCCCAAATATTTGTTATTGATTTCTAATATCATTGTAGTCAAAGGACACACTCTGTATGATTTTAATCCTTTCAAACGTATTAAGACTTGTTTCATGCTCCAGCATAAGGTTTGTTATATGCCACCTTTTATTTGCTTCTACCTCTATACCCCCAGAAAACCCGTAATGATGGCAATATAAATTGTCCTTAAAGAAAGGACAAAACTCACTGATCTTTCAATATTCTGGTTGTTTAAGTATTTTTTTCTAATTTCCAAATTGATAGTAGTATACTCTAGGAAGTATATTCCTTGACTAGTAACTGGAGAAAATCTATAAACTAAGCATGACTTTCATTTGGAAACAAGCTACAAAACTTGGTTTCTCTCAGTTTTCCCTACATTAAATGGCAATCATATTTTCCTTCTTTAAATAAGAATTAGATTTATGCTTCAAAAGATTTGGAAGAGAAAACCAAGTTTATCTTTTTTTTTTTTTTTTTTTTTGCGGTACGCGGGCCTCTCACTGTTGTGGCCTCTCCCGTTGCGGAGCACAGGCTCCGGACATGCAGGCTCAGCGGCCATGGCTCACGGGCCTAGCTGCTCCGCTGCATGTGGGATCTTCCCGGACTGGGGCACGAACCCGTGCCCCCTGCATTGGCAGGTGGACCCTCAACCACTGCACCACCAAGGAAGCCCTTATCTTAATTTTTATTTTATTTATTTATTTAGTTATTTTTTGCGGTACGCGGGCCTCTCACTCTTGTGGCCTCTCCCATTGTGGAGCACAGGCTACGGACGTATAGGCTCAGCAGCCATGGCTCACGGGCCTAGCCGCTCCACGGCACGTGGGATCTTTCCGGACCGGGGCACGAACTCGTGTCCCCTGCATCGGCAGGTGGACTCTCAACCACTGCGCCACCAGGGAAGCCCCCCTTATCTTAATTTTTAAATGTAAAACAAAAAGCTAGCTATAGGAGGTTTCTTTCTTATTGTCATTTTGCTTTGTACAGAGAAATAGCACAAAGGGGATTTACATAATCTCGCAAACCAGAAGATGTGTAATTAGGGTTAAGAGTTTTTGTTCTAGTTGCAGTCTTCAGTTGCGCAAGGCCATCCCAGCGGTTCTTCTAAGACCTTTCTCTCCTCTGCCAAAATTAAGAGCCACAGGTATTTTTCACACTTTTAGTTCCAAGGCAAAGTGGAAGCAACTCTGGTCAGTCCCATAAGGTGCAAAGCTGTATGCCCCAGGTATGTCAAGGCCAAAACATAACCTTTTCTTTGAATTTAGCATGAGACAGGTCTTGAAATCTCATTAATACTTTGGGCTCTCTCACATAGCCAAACAAGAATACTATTATTATCACTGAAATGACATATTGTAGTTATAAAATTATAAATCCCAAACTTAGTTTGTAAAAAGTTGCCACAGAATAGTGCTTCAATAGAAAACATTTTTATGTTACTATTTAAGCTGAGTCAAACTGAAATGGTTATATAAAGTATCATGCTTAGCCTGTGTATGGTCACATATTATGCACATAGAAAGAACTTCTCAACTTTCAAAAATCAGTTACCGTGTTCTTCCTGTCAATAAGCTTCTTCTTGGGTTTCCCCTACAGAATTAGAAAGGACAAGTGGGTTAGAGCACTACACAGATACTCATTTTCTCCTGAGTTCACACACACACACACACACACACACACACACACACACACACTTCTGAGATTTGTACTACAGAAATTCAACATAGAATTATGCCAGGGAAGGCATCTTGGGGTAGAAGCAGACAGATGAACTGAGAACATGCTCAGAAAAGAACAGAGTACCATAACCTTTAGGGAGGATCAGTAAAAAACAAAAGGAAGAGGACAAATGAATTCTAGAGGAAATTTCTAACAATTACTTGCATTTGTGTATCTCGCCACAAATCTAATCACACTTATTCTTCACAACAACTGTTGAGCCCCGTTTATAAAAAGGAGGAGGATAAGACCATTTTGTGACATGCCCAATGTCAGAGCTTTAGAGGGTTTAATTTTGAACCTATTAACTTTGATCTCAGACTCCAGTGTTCTTTCTACTTGCACTGAACTGTATTAGGGAAAGAAGCCAATCTCAATTCTCATGGGGTTCAAAAAAGATGCTCATGAGAAATAGATTTTCCATAATTAAGAAAATCTCTTTAAAAAAGAGGTGTTCTTCATTGTCTCTAAACTAGAGTTGGGGTCTAACCACAGGAAGTAAGTACCATTCAGGTTTAAACTGGCTTTTGTTTTTCATTCAAATTCCTTTCACTTGACCCTCTCTTTTTTAAAAAACATTTCCCCAGTTTTATTTGTACTCATTTGTGAGTGTGTATATTTAGTTCTGTACAATTTTATCACTGTGTATGTTCATGTATCCACAGACAAGATACTGAACAATCCTATCACCATAAGGACCCCCTATGTTGCCCTTTTATAACCTAACCTCTGGCTTCCTTTAATCTGTTCTCCATTCTAAAATTTTATCCTTTCAAAATTGTTATATAAATGGAATCATACAACATGTAACCTATGATATTGGTTTATTAAAAAGGAGATGGATGCAATCAATACCAAGATCTTCTATCTATAGAAAAATCAAGTGAAAAATTTGTCTCCACCGAAACGTTTTATCTTTTCCTTCCCGTGTCTCCTATCTGTGCCAGTGTCCTAATACTGTCAACTTATTATCAGAAATTATTTTAACTTTTATTATTTTAACTTTTTTATCAGATAATGGTTTGCACCAGTAATTCGCAATCATGGCTTCACATTATAATCACCTGAGCAGCTTTTAGTAAGTACAAGACTTCAGTCTGGGAAGGGCTAGGGCACAAATATGGTGTTACTAACATGCAGCCAGGGTTAAAATTACTGTCATGCTGTGAGACAGTAGGTATGACACTGTTTGCCAGGGCAGGGTGGGTAAGTGGGGGATGAGTCGGGGAGGGCAGAGAAGGCAGACAAAATGAACCAATTATGAAATGAAATGATTAGAGAATTAGCTTGAAAGTAGTTCTGACAGTAACGCAACAGGATTTGCAAGAGAGAACACATCCGTTCAGGTTGAAGAGAACAGATTTAATGGAGGATGTTAGGGCTTGCAACAAACACAATTTCATTTTTTTAAGGCATGTTTTTGTGTGTGTGCCTACCACGTGGTAGGTTCTTGATACTGACAAAGATGAACATAACAAAGTACCTACTCTTTAAAGCCAACTTGAAACTAGACAGAGTAGTTAGTAAACAGACAATTATAATACAATATGTACAATATGGGAATCTAAATCAGATGGAGGGATAAGAAGGGCGGGGAGAACTTCCTTCTAGTCTAGGTAAGAAGATGAAGGCCATGGCTAGAATAAGAATTCAGGATAAACTGAAGGCCACTCCAAGGGAATGTATGGGAATTCCAAGGGAATGTGAGGATAAAGAGGCATGAAAGAGCAGTAGATACGGTCTGATTGGCCATGGGTTGGTATTGAAAAGCGGAGATTAGGCTAAAAAGATAGGCAAGAGCAAATCAGGAGGGCCTTTCTTTGCTAAACAGGGAAATTCATGTTTTTTGAATCAAAGTTTTTAGAATGCTTTATAAGCAGGAGTTGTTACTGCAGCCTTAAGAGAGAAGTCAGGGAGGGCACCAATTTGGATGGGAAAAAAATTAATCCTCTATCTGAAATTTAGCATCATATACATGTAGGGGACCATCCACAGTAGTGTAAGTGCGATTTTTTGTTAACATCTTTATTGGCGTATAATTGCTTTACAATGGTGTGTTAGTTTCTGCTGTATAACAAAGTGAATCAGTTATACATATACATATGTCCCCTTATCTCTTCCCTCTTGCGTCTCCCTCCCTCCCACCCTCCCTATCCCACCCCTCTAGGTGGTCACAAAGCACTGAGCTGATCTCCCTGTGCTATGCGGCTGCTTCCCACTAGCTATCTATTTTACGTTTGGTAGTGTATATATGTCCATGCCACTCTCTCACTTTGTCCCAGCTTACCCTTCCCCCTCCCCAGGTCCTCAAGTCCATTCTCTTCGTCTGTGTCTTTATATAAGTGGGGCTTTGCTACCAAAAGAAATAACACGTTTTTACTTTAGAGTTGTTCCAGGGTCACAAAATATTGCCAACACTTATCACACTTTTTAAATTACGGTAGTTATTAGACCCACTGCTATTAACACATCATTGAATGTGTTAATAGAGAAGCACATATGTCATTACATCTCAAATTTTTTTAATTGCTATGCTCCCCCCTAAAAGAATGCTTCCTAATTTTGGTGGTGGTTCCCAGATTGCCTGTTCCACCTTCCTTCTACCTCATGGGAAGCTCAACTGCAGAAAGATCTAGCCTCAAGCATAGAGTCCATGTCAGTTCAGAAACAGACTGACACAACCTTTGAGGAAACTCATGCAAACTACCAATCCTAAGCAAACAGTCCATTACTTATAAATATGACTGGACAATCAAAAATCACCAGATATTTCAGGAAATATAATAGCATAAACTAGAAAGAATGAGATGAACAAATAGAAGTAATCCAGAAGAATTAAACATAGTGCAAAAAATAGAAAGGAACTTTAAATAAAGTAATTATGATAGTCAGAGAGATGTAAAAAGATATTTGTAATACTGTGATTTATAGTGAGAAACATATATTTGGTCTTCATCCCTGTTTCTGGCACAGAGCTCCTAAAACCCTTGAAATGTTTAAGTGATGAGTGGTAGAGGAGTTTTTTGTCATGCTAATGAGGTGACTTTTAGAAAGCCCTTGGATCAGCTAAGGATGCGGGCTGGTGACCAGAGGAACCAACCCTGTGATGAGAGGGTTGAAACTTTCAGTCCCATCCCCCTGAGCTCCTGGGAGGGGAGAGGGGCTAGAGATAGAGTTCAATTACCAATGGTTGATGATTTAATCAATCGTGCTTGTATAAGGGGGCCTCCATAAAAACCCAGGAGTATGGGGTTCAGAGAGCTTCCGGGTTGGTGATGTGCGGAGAATGGTGTACCTGGAGAGGGCATGAAGCTCCGTACCCTTTCCCTATACCTTGCCCTGTGCGTCTTTTCCATCCGGTTGTTCATGAGTTATATCCTTTTATAATAAACTGGTGATCTAATGAGTTAAATGTTTTTCTGAGTTCTGTGAGCCGCTCTAGCAAATTAATAGCACCCAAGGAACGGGTCGTGGGAAGCTCTGGTAGACAGCCAGTAGGTAGAAGTAAAGGTAACAACCTGGGCCTGTGACGAGCATCTGAAGTTATGGGGGTGGAATCTTGTAGGACTGAACGCTTAAACTGTGGAATCTGATGCTAATCTCCAGGTAGACAGTATCAGAATTGAACTGAATTCTCGGGACAACAGAAGGGTGCAACTGCTTGGTGCTGTGGGGGAAACACCCTACCTCCTCCACATTGGAATTGGTACCAGAACAAATTTAATATTATATCCATAGACTACGAAAACTAGTCAGAAAGCAAAAACAGTTCTTGGATGTTAAAATCATACTTGCCAAAATAAAAAAAAGTAGATCGAACAACCCTCTTCTGTGCTGGTACTGAGTAACAAAATAGGTAAGGCTGAAGATCAATTGAGAATTTTAGAAGACAAAGTTCAAGAAATCTCCAAGAATTTAAAGCTAAGAGACAATGAGATCAAAAGTATGAGAAAAAGGTAAAGAAATACAGAGGATAGAGCAAAAGATCCAAATTTCATCTAACAGAAGTTCCACAAGGAGAGGAAAGACAGGATAAGGGGAATATTTCCCACAGTTAATAGACTTAAATCTCCAGACTGAAAGGATTCATCCACCGCAAAAGCAAAATAATGAAAAGTAACACGCCAGAACACACCTCGGTATAATGTCTGAAAAGTAAAGATAAAGAAGCCTTGTAAAACGTTCCAGGGAGGAGGTAGGGGGTGGGGCACTGGGACCAGGTTATATATAAAGAATTGAGCTTCTATGTCTTCCAAGTAAATCTCAAGATCTCTTTCATTAGAAGCTACACAGTGTAATTACTCAATGGTAATAACCACAAATTTACAGAGAGAAACTGGAAATCCCATATAGATCCTGAGAGTGGATAATGAAATTACAAGAAATGGCTGGAATCTGGGTATCTATTTTTAAGAATCCCACAAAAAAAGCACACATACCTTGAAAATAATGCAGATTTCTTTAAATAACTAAGGTTCCTTGTTAGTCAATTACTGAACTGTACTGTAATGCAGTTATGTCTCAGGGGCAACAAAAGTATGTGGGACTAAGCAGTCCCTGACTGCTGTGCTAGTTGAATTCCAATGTCTGCTTTCCATCATTTCTCCCCTATTTTCCCTTGTATTGAGGTTATCAGTTGTCATTTCTTACAACTCTCACTGTATTTATTTTGTGAATTACCACCCCTCCACCTTTTCTAATCTGATCCTTCTAATCTCGTCTAGTCTAGAAAAACAGATAATCATGTCTGTTAAAATTGCGTCTGAAAGTAAAAAGGCACTGAGTAAAGTCCGTCCTTTAAGAAGGACAAGTTTTAGGGTATGTGTTAAGATTGCTTAAAGATCTTTACGGTTTAATTTTGTAGCATCTGGAAATATTACAAAGTGCTGAGAGTTAACGAATTCTGAAAAAATGAGGTTTTATATTGTGTTTTCCGTAAGGCTCTTTCTATCAGATATTACTGAAGACTTTTATAAGGCCTCTTTTCTTCTTTTGCACGTACTTTCTCTTAATTTTGTGACCTAGTCCTACTAAATTTATAAGATTAGCAAATCTCCACCTGTCCTGGAAGAGACGTGTCGCCAGCATATAGTTCATGGAGGTCTTGTGTTCAAGGTAGGACCTGAAAGACAAAGAGAGGAACTGGTTATTTCTTAAAGCTTAGCTGAAGGGGAAAATACAGAAATAAAAACATGAATCAAGCACAAGAGTGACAGGTTATTTATATACTGTTTCTAAAAATATATAGTCTCTAAAGTGACAAAGGAGGAGATAGTTGCTCAAATCATATTATAAAATACTAGAATAGCAGAAAATACAATAAAATGAAAAGAATAAAGAGGACTTAAATTAGAAAATAAAAAGAAAGAAAAGTCAGGAATTCTTGGACTAATAAAAGCTGATATACTAAATTCAGAGAATACAACTGAAAGACAAAAATAAAACCACCACCAAAAATCACGTATAGCTAGAAAAGAGGTCAAATGAAGCTGGGAATGGGAGGTGCATAAAGGGCATGAAAATGTTGACAGATTGTTTCAATCATCTTATTTCTCAAAAGCTTTCAATGGCTCCTTGATGCCAACTGCAGGAGGCATATACTTTCTCTTACAAGGTTTCAAAAGTTGGGTCATCTATACCATCAATTCATTCACCCTTTCTCCACACAGAGACCCAACGTGGGTCCTAAAGTACAGTCAGACAAGTCTCCTTATAACCCTCTCACACCACACCTCCCACTGGTCCTTTTGCCTCTGTCTGGACACCTTCTCCTCACACCCTCTCTACTTATCCATAATCTACCCTTCAAGAAGCAGCTCAAGTCCACTGTGCTGCATGAAGCCTTCCCTGATATGACTGCTCCAAGTCTACAGAGGTGCCCTTGTCCCGGCCTCCTACCTCTGCCTTCACTGTATGCCTAAGGGACTTGTCAAACGCTGCCTCATAGAGTAAAATTTCTCTTCTCGGAAAGCAGCATGATGCAGCGGGGAAAAGCAGGATCTGGAGTTAAAATACCTGAATCAAGTCCCACTGTGTGATCATGGATAAGTCACATTACTTTACTGAGGCTTATTTTCCTTATCATTACAATAGGAATAACAATGATGTGTACAAAGTACATCATAATTACAAAGAGCTATACAATATGAGCTATTTTTATTACATGTATAAGTAATTTCTCCATCATCAGTACTGTTAACTCTCAAAGGACCGGGACCCCATCTAATATTTGTTACTCCAAAGCACCAAGCATAGTGCTAGTTACTTGTTGATACTCAATAAATATATATTAATTAAAAAGACATATTTGTTAGCAGATAAATACATCTTTCCCACACTACATGAAAATAACTCAGTTAGTTTAAAAGTCTTGGTGTTCTCTTCCACTTTTCTCAAAGGTCCCGGGAGAGGTGGAGTGATTTACCAGGTTGGTAATTTAGGAAAAATTCAACAAGCTTCTCCCTTCTTTCTCTGGGGAGATAATCTCTCCTTAGGAAGCACATATCCTCTGGTGCTCCTACAGGGTCAGGTATTCCTGATGCACAGCTCAGACCAACCTTGCCTAAAAATGGGTATGTAAATCTGTCCAATTCTGAGGGTCAACAGAAAGTGCATTAACTTGCAGATAGATATAATCAAGTCTCCCAACCTAGACTTTATCAATGTGGAGTATGGAAAGTGATATTTTGGCCTGCATCTATCTTAGTCTTTGTCATCTCAACTGGTTCAAAGCCAAACCAGGAAAGGAAGGCATCATTACTGGACTCCCTAAGAAACCCCAACATTATCTGTGATTGGTTCCTTAGAAAAAGGTACTCAAATTAGGGTCCTGCCTCTTGAAAACTTAAGAGGATTCCACTTTCATTAATTAAAAGATATGTTGTCTAGTAATTGCAAATATTCAACCTCTTCAAAAACGTATCAAAAGATAAAAGTCTAATTTTGAAAAGCCAAGCAATATCTTTTTGTTGAATTCCTGGGTCTTTATAAGGTGTAACTAAACTACATGGATAGAATATTTTGCAAGATAAAAAGATTTCTCTATGAACAGCTGGGTTTTCAAAACAAAACAGACAAGAACTAGTTCTTTCTTTTATTCCTCTAAGTTTTGGCTCTACTTAGAACCACTAATGTCCCAACCAGAAGCCAGTCACCAGAGGAAGAAAAATGTGTTCCCCATAATGAAGTACAATCTTACTAGTAATCAGAGAAATGCAGATCAAGACCAAAATAAGATATCATATTACACTCAGTATTTTGACAAAAATTAAGAAGTTGACAGTACCACGTGTTAGAGAAGATATTGATCAACGGGATATCCTAGGCACTGCTAACAGGAGTATAAATTTATATAGTCACTTTGGAAAACAATTTAGCATTACTTTTTTTTTTAGCATTATATTTTAAAGTTGAACATTCACATATCTTAGGGCCCTAGATATATTCCAGCCCTAGATATATACCTAGGAGACACATATAAGCATATTCAGAGCACAGCAGTCTTTAACAGCAGAAGACCAGAAAGAAGTCGAATACCATCAACAAGAGAATGGGAAATTTAACAGCAGTATAAACACACAGAAGAATAAAATAAACTGAAAAAGAATGAATTCTAGCTACATGTAACAAAATGAACCTTAGTAATATAATACTGAATGAAAAAGGAAGAATACATACTGTTTTTTAGAAGAAGTTCAAAAGCAATACAAACTTATCAACAGAATTCTGTTTCTACATATGATATGATAACTGCTCTAGGACCTGCCCTTTCACCATAAACAGCTAGAAAAGTGCACAAAATACATGAAACAACTGTTTCCAGACATGAAACAACTGGCAGTGCAGGACTGTGATAACTGAAAGGGGGAAATAAATAAAGGGAGCCCTCTGATTGCTCCACCTTCCCACCTAGATGCAATTCCAGACAGTGCAGAAAAAGAAGGAATTCAAGTAGAACCCAAGAGCCTCTGTGTTGAGAAGACAGAGATCAAAGTTCTAGGAAGTGCTAAAATTTTCAAAGCTATGTCCTGGAGAGGAAGAAGCTACGCATAAGAGGAAATCAAAAAAGTCATCACAAGGGACCCTTTGAGTCTTTGGGTGAATACAGATCTACTCAGGCATAGGGTGAAAGTCCACAAGGCTGTGCAAGGAGCAACTGTCAGGATAAAGAACATTAAGGAGAAAGTGTAAGCTGAATACTTTCCAGAGTTCACACAGGGCTGCCAATTGATTGAGTTCCCACCAGCCAGAATGGAGAGATCTCATTGAATATGGGGGTCATTTAATAGACACCCCAAAAGAGTCTTCAGTAGTGGAACTATCCTACACCTAAACAAAAAGCTATTCTAAACAAACCATACAAATGCTTTTAAATGAGGCTGAAAAAGATTGAGCTGATCTACAAGTAACTTAAGTGTATGGCCACAAAAAAAACTTTCGATGGGCTTTACAGAAGCAATAAAATCCGAACACAACAATACAACATTTACAATGTCCAATTAAAACATCTAATTAAAAAAAATCACTGTACATGTGAAGAAACAGGAAAAATATAACTCATTAACAAGAGGAAAATCAGTCAATAGAAACAGACTTAGAAACAATAGAGATAATAGAACCAGATTTTAAAACAGCTACTATAAACACAATATATGCACAAGAATCTAAAGGAAATCCTGAAAATAATTGTAAAAAAAGAGAAAAAGAGGATATAAAGAGAAATAGATGGGAGTTGTAAAGATGAAAAGTAAAATATCTGACATGAACATTTAATTGGATAGAATTAATAGATTTAACACTGCAGACAAAAAGATGACTAAACTGACAAACACAGAGAAACAGAAACCCATCCAAAACGAAGAAAGAAAAAGTATAAAAAAATGAACAGAGCCAGACTTATAGTACAACATCAACCAATTTAACATGTAACCAGAGTACCAAAAGGAGAGGAGGGAAATGGAAAAAAAATTTGAAGAAATAATGGCCAAAAGTTTTCCAAATTTGATGAAAACTATAAGCCCACAGACCAAGAAGCTCAACAAATCCCAAGTAGAAGAAACAAGAAGAAAGTGATACCAAGGCATACCTCATAATCACACTATTGAAAATCAGTCATAAAGAAATAATCTTAAAAGCAGGCTGATACATAAAAAGAAACAAAATTGAGTTATTTGTAGTGAGGTGGATGGACCTAGAGTCTGTCATACAGAGTGAAGTAAGTCAGAAAGAGAAAAACAAATACTGTATACTAACTGTATATACTGTATAATACTGTATATATGGAATCTAAAAAAAAAAAAAAAAGTCGTTCTGAAGAACCTAGGGGCAGGACAGGAATAAAGATGCAGATGTAGAGAATTCACTTGAGGACACAGGGAGAAGGAAGGATAAGCTGGAAAGAACTGAGAGAGTGGCACTGACATATATATACTACCAAATGTAAAACAGATAGCTAGTGGGAAGCAGCTGCATAGCACAGGGAGATCAGATCAGTGCTTTGTGACCACCTAGAGGGGTGGGATAGGGAGGGTGGGAGGGAGACACAAGAGGGAGGAGATGTGGGGATATATGTATAGCTGATTCACTTTGTTATACAGCAGAAACTAACATAACAATGTAAAGCAACTGTACTCTAATAAAGATGTTAAAAAAATTTTAAAAAGCAGGCAGAGAAAAAGAGACACATTATGCACAGAAGAACACAGAATTACTGCACACTTCTCATGAGAAAAATGCAAGTCAAAATATAACAAAACACTTTTAAAGTGTCGGGAGAAAAGTGCCAACCCAGAACTCTACAACCACTGAAAAAAATCTTTCAAAAATTGAAAGTATTGATATAAGAAAGACTTTTTCAGACAAGCAACAGTTGAGAGAATTGATTGTACTACAATAAATCCTAAAAGAAGTTTTCCAGATGGAAGAAAATGAGGCCAGATAAAAAACTGATCAACATAAAAGAAGGAAGAACAGAGGAAATTGTAGTAAATGTGTAATTATGAGACTTTTCCTCATACTTAAATTTCCCTAAGCTGTTCAACACAAAAATAACCAATGTACTATGGGATTTATAACATATAGAAATAAAATGCAGGACAATAATAGCCCAAAGGACAGGAGGGGGAAATCGAATTATACTGGTTGTAAAATTTCTAAATTATACCTGAAATAGTATAACATTATTTTAAGGTGCACTGTGGTAAGTAAAAGATGCATATTGTCACCCTAGAGCAACCACACTTTAAAAAAAGCAAACCAAAGAGGCAAGAGAAATGAGTTAATCCAAAGCCGGCAGGGGAAAATAAAAAGGGAACAAAGGACACATTAGACAAATGGAAAACAAATAGTAATTTGGCATATCTAAACTCAACCATATCACCATGCTGTACATTAAATCCCATAATTTATTCATCTTAAAACTGAAAGTTTGTACCCTGTGACCCATAGCTCCCATTTCCCCTGCCCCAGCCCATGGCAACCACCATTCTACTCTTTGTTTCTATGAGTTCTACTTTCTTTCTTTCTTTATTTTTTTTGCGGTATGCGGGCCTCCCACTCTTGTGGCTTCTCCCGTTGCGGAGCACAGGCTCCGGACACGCAGGCTCAGCAGCCATGGCTCACGGGCCCAGCCGCTCCATGGCATGTGGGATCTTCCCGGACCGGGGCACGAACCCGCGTCCCCTGCATCGGCAGGCGGACTCTCAACCACTGCGCCACCAGGGAAGCCCTACTTTCTTTTTTAAAAAAAGATTCCACATATGAGTGAAATCATACAATATTTGTTTTTCTCTGTCTGGTTTATTGCACTTAGCATTATCCCTGCAGGTTCATCCATGTTGCCACAGATGGCAGGACCTCCTTCTTTGACAGAAATCTACTTTAACTATAAAGACACAAGATAGATTAAAAGTAAAACAATGAAAAAAGATACAGCATGCAAACACTAGCCATAAGAAAGCTGGAGTGGATAGGGGTGAGGGGAGAAGGAACTGGTTGAAGTCAGTCAAAAGATACAAGCTTCCAGTTATAAATAAGTACCAGGGATGTAATGTACAACATGATAAACAGAAGCAACATTTCTATATGTTATATATGAAAGTTAAGAGTTCTTTAGTTTTTCTTTTAGCTTTTTTCTATTTATTTAACTTTGTATCTCTATGAACTGATGGATGTTCACTAAACTTATTGTGATAATCATTTCATGATGTAAGTCAAATCATTATACTATACACCTTAAACTTAAAAAAAAAAAAAAACCAAAGGAAGCTAGAGTGGGTATATTATAGCAGATAAATAGACTTCTGGACAAAGAACATTATCCAGGATAAACAGGGACATTTCATAGCAATAAAGAAGTCAATTTATGAAGAAGACATAACAAATCTAATGCAGATGTACCTAATAACAGAGTTCCAAAATCCATAAAAAGCAAAACTGACAGAACCAAAAGGAGAAACTGACAAGGTCACAACTACAATGGGCGATTTCAACACCAGACTCTTGATAATTATAAAATTACTAAAAATAGAGAATATCTGAACAAAACTGTCGAATCCCTTGACCTAATGGACATTTATAGAACACATCAGCCAACAATAGCAGGATATATATATTTCAATGTACATGTTACATTGTACCAGGATAAATCAAATTCTGAACCATAAAACAAGTCTCAGTAAATTTTAAAATATTCAACTTACACGAAGTATGTTCTCAGTACAACAGAAGTAAATTGGAAATCACTGAAAGAAAAACCTCTAGAAAAACTCCCAAATATTTTAAAACTAAATGACACACTTATAAATAACCCACAGGCCAAAGACAGAATAAAAACGAAAATACAACAATCAAAATGTATGGGAAGCTGCAAAAACAGTACTTAGTAGGAAATTTATAGCTCTTAAAACACATATAGAAAAGAAGAAAGGTCTCAAATCAATGACATCAGCTTCTACCTAAAGAAACTAGGGGAAAAATATAGAGCAAATGAAGCCCACAGTAAGTTAAAAAAAGGAAATAATAAATATTAGAGGGGAAGTCAATGTACCAGAAATAGAAAAGAAAACAATGAAACTAAAAACTGGGTGTCTTAGAAGATCAATAAAATTGATAAACCTCTAGCCAGACTGAATAGGATAAAAAGAAGAATCAAATTACCAATATCAGAAATGAGAAAAGTAACATCACTGCAGATTCTATAGATATTAAAAGGATAAGTGAATATTATGAACAATTTTATGCTTATAAATACAACATATATGAAATGGACAGATGCCTTAAAAGACACCAACTACCAAAGCTCATTCAAGTAGAAATAGATAACCTGAACAGTCCTATGTCTGTTAAAAAAATTGAAACTGAACTCCTGGTCCAGACAGCTCCACTAGTGAATTTTATCAAACATTCAAGAAATAAATA
Organism: Aethalodelphis obliquidens; assembly: GCF_003676395.1. Lineage (NCBI taxonomy): Eukaryota > Metazoa > Chordata > Mammalia > Artiodactyla > Delphinidae > Aethalodelphis > Aethalodelphis obliquidens. The sequence goes on along the minus strand of NW_020837965.1, from coordinate 1,809,652 downwards.
ATACCAATTCTCCATAAATTCTTCCAGAAAATTGAAGATGTGAGAACACTTTCCAACTCATTCTGTGAGGCCAGAAACCAAAGACTGAAATATCTTATATATCTTATCCTCATACTAAAACCACAGACGTTATAAGAAAACTACAGATCAGTATCTCTTATGAACATAGATGTAAAAATCCAAATACAATTTCAGTAAATCAAATTCAACAATATATAAAAAAGATACCGTATCATGACCAAGTAGAGTTTATTTCAGGAATGAAATGTTGGGTTTAACGTTCAAAAATCAATGTAATTCACTATATTAACAAACCAAAAAAGAAAAACTATATGATTATGTCGAGTGATGCAGAAAAGCAACTGACAAAATCCAACAACAATTTCTGATCAAAACTCTTAGCAAAAGAGAAATAAAAGGGAACTCCCTCAATCTGATAAAGGGCATCTATGAAAAACCTAAAACTAACATCATACTTAATGACAAAAGACTAATTGCTTACCCTAGGCAGGAGCCAGACTGGGATGTCTGCTCTCACTGGTCCTATTCAACACTGTGCCGGAGGTTCTTGCCAGTGTAATCACACAAGAGTAAAGAAATAAAACACATCCAGATTGGAGATGAAGAAGGAAAACTGTCTTTATTCACAGACATTTTCAACTAGGTAGAAGATCCAATGGAATCTCCAAAAACTTTCAATAACTGATAAGTGAGTTTAGCAAGATTATAGGAACATGATCAATATGGAAAAATCATTTGTACGTCTATGTACTAGCAGCAAACAATCAGAAACTGAAATTAACAAAACAAAATCATTTACAGGGACTTCCCTGGTGGCACAGTGGTTAAGACTCCATACTCCCAATGCAGGGGGCCTGGGTTCGATCCCTAGCTGGGGAACTAGATCCCACATGCGTGCCACAACTAAGACCTGGTGCAACCAAATAAATAAATAAATATTTTAAAAAATCATTTACAATAGCATCAAAACATATTAAATACTTAGGAAGAAATCTGACAAAAAAATGTAAAAGACCTGTACATTGAACACTACAAAACACTGCTGAGAGAAATTAAAGATGACCTGAATAAATGGACAGATATACCTTGTTCATGAGTTGGAAGACTCAATATTGTTAAGATGTCAATTCTCTTCAAACTGATCTAGAGAGTCAATACAATCCCAATGAAAATCCCAAGCAGGCTTTTTTGTAGAAACTGACAAACTAATTCTAAAATCCAAATGGAAAGGCAAATGACCTAGAATAGCCAAAACAACCTGGAAAAAGAACAAAGTTAGAACAAGATTTTTTATAAAGCTACAGTAATCAAGACAGTGTGGCACTGTATTGGCACAAAAACAAAAAGATCAATGGGAAAGAATAAAAAATAAAGAAATAGACCCACACAGTTTTCCACAAAAGTGAAAGACAACTCAATGGAGAGAGGGTAGTCTTTTCAAAAAATGATGCTAAAACTACTGGATATCCATCTGGAAAAAAAAAGAACTGTGATCCATATCTTATACCATATACAAAAATTAATTCAAAATGGATCAGACTTAAATGTAAAACTTAAAACTACAACATTTCTATTAAAAAAATAGAAGAAAACTTGGGATAGGCAAAGATTTCTTAGATACTAAAGCACAGTAATTAAAAGAAAAAAAGGACAAATTGGACTTAATCAAAATTAAAAATTTCTCCTCTTCAAAAGACACTGTTTAAAGGATGAAAAGACAAGTAACATACTGGGGGACAAAATCTTTGCAAAGCCCACATCTGATAAAAGAATTATATCCAGAAAATATAAAGAACTCTCACAAACTAATTATAAGAAAACAAATAATCTCATTTAAAAAATGGGCAAAATATTTGCTCACCGAACAGCAAACAAGCACATGAAGACATGCTCAACATCATTAATCATTAGGAAAATGCAAATTAAACCATAATGAGATATCACTACACATCTCCTAGAGGAGCTAAAATTAAACTGACCATACCAACTGTTCGTGAGGATATGGAGGAACTGGAACTCTCATACATTTATGATAGGAATGTAAAATGGTAAACCATATGGCAGTTTCTTAAAAAGTTACACATATACAATGATATGATCCAGTCATTCCACAAGTAAGTATTTTCCCAAGAGAAATGACAGCACATGTTCTGACAAAAATTTCTATATAGATGTTCATAGAGTCTTTGTTTACAATAACAAAAAACTGGGAACAACCTAAATATTGATCGACAGATGAAAGGATAGACAAATTCTGATATATGCCTATAACAGAATACTACTTGACAATAAAAAGAAATTAAACCATTGATACATACTGTAACATGTACGAATCAAAAAATAATCTTGCCAGGTAAAAAAGAAAAGCAAATAAGAGAACAACCAACAGAATTCTATTTATGAAATTCTAGGAAATGCAAATTCCTCTTTATTGACAGAAAGCAGATCAGTAGCTGCCTGGGGACAGGAATAGGCAGGGAAGGGAAAAGGAGGGGCAGGAGAGAGGAATTACAGAGGAGAACAAAGAAACTTTTGGTAGTGATGCATATGTTCATTGTGTTGATTGTGGTGGTAGTTTCACAGATATATACATATGTGAAAATTTATCAAATTGTACAATTTGAATGCATGCAACTTATTGTATGTCAATTATCACTCAATAAAGCTGTTAAAAATAACATTTACAATATCATCCAAAAGCATGAAATACTAAGTGATAAGTTTAACGTGTTCAAGATCTTTACACTGGAAACTACTATAAAATATTGCTAAGAGAAATCAAAGAAGACCTAAATAAATGGAGAGATATATCATGCTCATGGATTGGAAAATTCAACGTTACTGAAATATCCACTCACCCAAAATTAATCTATATGTTCAATGCAATGCCCATCCAAAGTCAGCAGACTTTTGTGTAGAAATTGACAAAGAAATTTTAAAATTTCTTTGGAAATACAAAGGACACAAAATAGTCAAAATACTTCTGAAAAAGAACAAAGTTGGAAGACTTACAACACTACCTAATTTCAAGACTTAGTATAAAGCTACAGATATTAAGACAAACATGTAGATCAGTGAAACTGAATAAAGTCTAGAAATATACATACATATATATTTCAGTTAACTTTCAATAAAGACGCCAAGTTAAATTCAATAACATAATTTCAAAAAGTGGTGCTGGAGCAAATGGACATCCATATGGAAGGAAATGGAAGTCAACCCTTACCTCATACCATACATAAAAATTAAATCAATACATATCATAGACCTAAATATAAAAGCCAAAATTACAAAACTTCTAGAAGAAAACAAAAGAGAAAAAGCTTTGTGAAGTTGGCATTGGTAAAGATTTCTTTTCTAAGTTTTCTTAGAAAACACGAAATGCATAAACCTTAAAAAAATATTGGCCAATTGGACTTCATTGAAATTTAAAACTTCTGTTCTTTGAAAGCCACTGTTATAAAAAAGAAAAAGCTAGCCACAGACTTTGAGAAAATATTTATAATGTAAATATCTGGGAAAGGACTTGTATCAAGAGCCTTTTATAACACAATAATAAAAAGATAAAAATCTTAAAATTTAAAATGGAAAAAAGAAGATACATAAATGGCCCATAGCACATGAATGCTCAATATCATTATTAATCAGAGAACAGTAAATTAAAACTACAGAGAAACACTACACACACACTAGAATGCCTAAAATTAAAAAGCCTGACAACACCAAGTGTTGGCAAGGATGGAAAGGCAAATGGAACTCTCATTCATCATTGGCAAAATGTAAAATGGTTCTATCTCTTATCCCTTTTCATACGACCCACCTATTCCACCCCTAGGTATTTATCCAAGAAAAATAAAATCATATATCCACACAGAGACTTGTACATAAATGTTCATAATAGCAGCTTTCTTCAGAACAGCCCAAAACTGGACACAATCCAAATATTCCACACAGGTGAATGGATAAACAAATTGTGCTATATTCATACAATGAAATAGTACATAACAATAGTCAGGAATGAACTACTACTGTTTCACACAACAACACGGATAATTCTCAAAAACATTATGCCAAACAAAAGAATCCAGACATCAAAAAATATATAATGTATGATTCTATTATATAAAATTCTAGAAAAACTATAGTGATATAAAGCAAGTCAGTAGATGTTTGAGGCTCACAGTAATGGGGGGACTCACAGTGAAGGGGCATGAGAGGACATCTGGAGGTAATGGAATGTTCTATATCTTAATTGTGGTGATTAAACTGATGTCTGTATTTGTCAAAATTCATCATCAAACTTAAAATGGATGCTGCTGCATGTAAACTTGATCTCAAAGATGATTAAAAATAAGTAATTTATTGTTTAAGCACACATATAGATGATAAACCAATTTTTTTTTTTCAAATCAAGGTAATGATAATCACAAAATTTAGGACAGTGTCTAACCCTGGGTTAGGGGGCAGTTAGGAAGAAGGAAGGGAACTAGAAAAAAGGGAGGAATAATGCAGGGTTGGGTAATATTCATACTGTCATAAATAAATAAACAAAAAAATGTAAGAAAGGCACCATGTGGAGAGCAGTGATGATACTGTGTCACAATTAATCCAATTCTCTTGACCTGAAGTACAGATTTAAAAAAAAGGTAGTCACCTCACCCATATATTTCCCATGTCTCTGATGTAGGGAATATGCGAATAAATCCACCTCTCCGATCATTCTCTTCCTTCACCCTCCGTAAAACTTTGATCTACACGGAGGAAGAGAAAATAAAATAAAATGAGTACCTATTTTAAAAACTGTAATCCATGTGGTAATAGGACAGAGGAAGAGAGTTATGAACCGAGAATACAAAAGAAGCATGAAGGAAGAAGTTAATTCCATTTAAGATGCTGTTTTTTTGAGAAGCTATTTCTCCCATGTTCAGTATAAGATATGAGTTGGTCATGAATATTACGAATCACTCACTAATTTTCACTGAAGCCTATGTTAACCCGTAAAGGCCTGAAATAGAGCTATCTTTACCTCCTCCATTGACAGACCAAGCACAGAACCACCTAACTTCGCCGGCACCTTCTCCCGCGCTGAGCCCACAAGGTTTTTCATTTCCGCGTCACTGGCAGAGAGTGGACGGCAACGCTAAGGAGAAGAAAAAAGAAAAACAAAAATATCTTTTCATCACCTTTCTTCATTTCCCTCTAGTCAGTCCCTCAACACCATTATGTTTCATAACATGTATAAGCTCAAATCCAAAGCCCATTTTCTGTAATTGATCTCTTAGCCTGAAACCCTGGGAAATAGATGAAAGCCAGTAAACTCAAAGAAAAGAAGAGAAAATAGAATAGTAGGAAAACACTATGGGTTAAGAGAGATACAAATTAAAAAAAGAAAGAAAGATGTCCACGTGGCTTTGTAAGCTAGTAACTTATTCCTAATCTTGGTTTTAGAATACATTTAATAGTTTGAAAGATATGGGAAAAACATCTGAAAATAACCTCAACATAAGATTAAATATGTATTTATTTCAGTAAGTAACTATATTCTTTTCAGCACTGGGGAAGTAAAGTTAGGAAAAGTAAGACATAAAACAGAAAAACACACAATGAAGACCCGACGCAGCCAAAAAATAAAAATAAATAAATAAATAAAATTAAAAAAAAAAAAGACCGAGAAACAGGAGCAATCTATTATGTCACAGATGAAAAAGTTGGACAGTGGGATGTTTTAGAACTTGAGGGGGAAATATTAGGATGAAAGTTATCAGTGACACAGAAGAGAGCTGTGAGCAAAAGGCTACAACTTGAGAAACACTGTAGTTGCTAGACTACAAGACACTGGATCTAGGATGACTGCCTTGGGTACTCCAAGGAGGCAGCCAAGTGGGTCATGTTCCTTATGGATCCCCAAAGATGATCTGGCTACTTCAGCTTCTGAATGATGATCAGGAAGGCTGTTGGAGAACAAAACTTTTAAGAGATTTTGATGTTATGAGAGCAGAGACATACAAAGGTAACAAAGGAAATCTAATAGTATGAAGCATGAAGACACACTATTATTGAAAAAGATGACTGATAAAATAAGGCAAATAAATCTGCCAACTACAAAGAATAAGGAATAATCCAAGAAATGGGGGTATAATTTGTCTCTCTAGAGTCCTGGAAGTAACTCTGACCAGACAGAAGAAGTCCTACCATCAGGAACCATTGTTTATTTTTCTTTTTGTATACACAGTCTATGGAAAGGCTTTTTGACAACTAACTTTTGACATTTTCAGCAATACTCATTGTTATGGACTAAATGTTTGTGTTGCCCCAAAATTCCTACGTTGAAGCCCTAACCCCCACAATGTGACAGTATGTGGAGATGGGGCTTTTGGGAAGTAATAAGAGTCAGATGAGGACATGAGGGTGAGGCCCTGGTCTGATGGGATTAATAGCCTTTAAAGAAGAGCCACCAGGTTTCCCTGGTGGTGCAGTGGTTAAGAATCCGCCTGCCAAGGCAGGGGATGCAGGTTCGAGCCCTGGTCTGGGAAGATCCCACATGCTGCGGAGCAACTAAGCCCATGCGCCACAATTACTGAGCCTGTGCCCTAGAACCCACGAGCCACAACTACTGAGCCCACATGCCGCAACTACTGAAGCCCACTGGCCTAGAGCCCATGCTCCACAACAAGAGAAGCCACTGCACTGAGAAGACTGTGCACTGCAACAGAGTAGCCCCCGCTCGCCACAACTAGAGAAAGACTGCGTGCAGCAACGAAGACCAAACGCAGCCAAAAATAAATAAATTAATTTAAAAAAAAAAAAAAGAAGAGCCACCAGAGAGCTTGTTCTCTCTCTCTTTCTCTCTGCCTGAGCAAGCACAAGGAGATCATGTGAGCACACAGCAAGATGGTGACCACCTACAAGCCAAAAGAAGAGGCCTCAGAACAAAACCTACCTTGCCAGCACCTTGATCTTGGATTTCCCAGCCTCCAGAGCTGTGAGAAATAAGTTTCTGTGGTTTAAGTCACCCAGTCTATGGTATTTTGCTATGGCTGCCCACGCAGACTAATGCACACCTGTACATAAACAACCATGAATGGCTTTACCTTTGGACACAAGGGAGACCAATATATACTAATCTTCAAAGTTAGCATGGAGTTATAAAACACAGATTTTCTGATAGGAAACTCCATGGAAGAAAAACCACGAAATGAGCAGATACAAGCACCAAGTGAAGGTAGGAACTTTTATCTCTTTAACTTTTCCTGTGGTATCTTCAGCATCTAGAACAGTACTTGGGATGGAGTAGGAGATCAATAAATGTTTTTTGAACAAATAAGTAAATGAATAATGTGCTGACACATAGATCAACCATGGTTAGAATTAAACTTTGCAGAGGATTTTGGGAAAAAATTTAACTCCCTTCTGATCTCTGGAAATACATTATACAGCACATGTTGGAAATCAAGAAGAATGTTTAAGATTTAAGAAGGGAATCAATATAAGTAATAGAATCATTTAAAAAATTTTTTCAAGTGTGACTTCTTATTTAGCATATAACTTGGAAAAGCCAAAATATTAAATGGATGTTTTGAGGACTTCTGTCATCTTCACACACTACTTATTGTTTGCTAAAAAGACTTATCTACCTCACATGTGACAGCATGGCTTTGATCAGAAAGCCACTGGCAGTAAATCCTCCAAAGTCAAGCTGCCTTATCACTTCACACTATTTAAGAATATCTTGAAGTCCTCTGAAATTGTGAAAGAAGACAATATGAAGTAAGCATTCATTTTAATGATGTAATAAAAATAAAGATTAAGCATCTTAGAATAGAAAGAATGTTATTTTAAGATGCTGATTAACTGTATTACCAGGTTAATAAGAAAAAATATTTTAAGAAATAGTTATTACCTATAGGAATAGTTTTAAGGAATGGTCACATTTATAAGAACATGGATCAAGTCACTACTGAATAACATCTAATGAGCACATCCAATTTTTAAAAAATTATTTTCCTTTTTTTTGTCCTTTTGTTTTGTTTTTGTTGGTTCAGTCTCTTATCTGTTTTTTCATTGTTAGGGGTTTTTTCTGTTTGCTTATTTATTGTTTACTTTTCGTTCTTATCTTTTTAACTTTTTTTTTTTTTTTTTTGCTTTTCTAGGACCTAATTTTCATCTTTGTGGAACTGCTTCATGATATTCCTGGCTTCCAGAGATTGAGACTATTATAATGATGTTGCAATCTTCCTCTATTCATCTAAACCTGCTCCCCCAAACAATGAATTAGCTCTCCAAAACTCTCCCAGTCATTTTTAAAGAGTTGTCTCCTACATACATTCACAACCACTCTTTTGTTACTCACAGTCCACAGTCCTAACTCTAGCCACTGTGTGCCTACATGAGGGCTATTTGGGTGGGGTGGGTAGGAGTTTAAGCAGGTGCTGCTGGCTGGGGCTTTTGGGAGGTTAGAAAAGGAAGGGGTAATGGTGCTTGTTAGATGAATGCTTCAGCTGTTAACCCCCATAAACCGACTGTTTTATTCTTTTATTGCCACAAATACCACCAGAGCGCAAAGAAAAGGTCAATGCTACTCCAAAAGAGAAAAAAAAATGTGGCTAGAAACTCCTTTAATCTCTTCACCTATTTACTTCAATGTCAACTATTAAGAAGGCTGAGAGGGAGAAAAATAGGAAAAGTTGTAGCTCTCGAAGTCTAGGTATCTCAAATGCCTCTCTAAAATCCACCCAGGTTTCCTGTGTCTTTGGGGAAGCCAGTGGAAAATAATCAGACTATAAAGTCAAAAATATTTTGCCAATCTCAGCTTTTCAATAAATTTGAGACGAGAGAATTTTTTAAATCTACATAATATCTGCTGTACTGGTTTATACAGGAATGTATTTATACAGGAACAACAAAGCATTACTATCCTAGACCACTGGTTGAAACCTACCAATATTTATTAATGAAATGAACTCTTAACAAATGAATTATAGACACAGATGAGAGAAAAAGCAGAGGGAAAAGGGGAGAAGATGGTATAATAATTAAAAAAAAAAAGAAAAAAACCAGAAATGCTTATGAGTGCCAAGGAGATACTTGGAAATTAAAAGCAAAGCAAAAGAAAAAAAGGAATCAGAATGATTTGAAAGGCCATCAGGACTGTCAAGAGCAAAGCAGTTCAAATACAAGCCATTCTGTGGTTTTGACTTTGGGCACATCAGCTCAGCTATGTTCTCTGGGTAGTGGATAGAATACATCCACATACTCCAATGGATTGACTAAATACACTAAGGAAATAAAGCTCCTCTAAACTTAAAGGGAACCATTGCCCCTGGCTAGTTACACAAGATTTAAACTACTGGGTTCTCAGATAGACTTTAAACTGTCTCAGTAAAAATTCTACCATGCAACATGCATCAAAGTTGTTAAATTATAATTAGTACAACGTAGGACTCAGAAATATACCCAGAGAAGAAACCAATATGCATCTAACCTTCATTGCTAGGGAAGAACTGGCTGAGAATGTGAAATTATTGAGACAGGGAATCACCTGCCCCCACTCACAGCAGTAAGAAACAGGTGTTGAATCAGAAAAATGGTTCTCACCCTAAAGAAAGCTGGCAAGTACCAGTAAGGAGAACTGGACAAGAGGTAGAATATGAAAAAAAACGGTGAGGTATCCTCAAAGATATCAAAATTGAGGGGCAAAAAAAAATCTGCTTGACAGAGAACACATACAAAGAATAAAAAGCCTCCCAATGCAACTTTACAAAGTTTAGAATTCTGTGTTAAAAATACATGGACTAGAAATAGCTCAATTTATATGTGATGCATCTTGCCACTCAGAAAATAAAAAGTCAAGTTTAAAAAGCAAAATGAATCAGTTCTATCAAACAAAAGAAAATGAACAAAAAAACCACATATGAATAAATCTGGGTGGAAACAGACCAAAAATGGCTAATAGAGAAGGCTTACATATAATGATAACCGGAAGTATACTACTTTGAAATTAGGGGAAAAAAAAAAAGCAAGTAAGTAGGTTTGTGTTACAGTAAAAAAAGATATGCAGCATCTGAAAATCTGTACTAAATGTAAGTCAGCAGGTCTGAGAGACATGCATCTTGCTATTAACAGAACTGGCTTTAAAAACAAAAAAATTTACCAAAACCACTTACAATTATGTTTGAAAAATCATGAAGAACTAAGGAGGTACCAGAGGATTAGGAAAAAAAAAAAAAATGAGACACCAATCTTCAAAAATTTAAGAAGTATGCTTCTGGCGATTACCGCCTGGTGAGTCTAACTTGAATCCCTAGTAAAATAATGGAACAAATATTAAAAGAAAAAAATCCATAAACATTTAGAGTTTAATGGGCTCATAAAGAATAGTAGTACAGAGACTGCTTATTTATTTTAAAATATGCTTTATAATTTTGATATTTAGGACAAAATAACAAAAAGGGGGAATAGAGCAAATATATTTAATGTCTTTGGATTTTAGAGAAGCATTTGTGAAAACTTCATATAGTTTTTATTTTAAATTATATTTCCAATCAGGACTTAGCATCATGATATAATAAATAAAATATACCAACAAAAGCTGAACACAGTTAAAAGATGCAACTGTAGGATAAGATAAGAAGCAGTGAATCAAGTTGGGAAGTGATCAGGTACTGATTAAGCATTATTTAGAATCTGTATTGATGTCTGGGAGGATGAATAATTAATTAATTATTTATTTAATTGGGTTGATTTGCATTTGTTGATGACAGTAAATGTGAAAAGACATGACTATAGATAAATGAATATCAAAATAACACCAGATACTGACAATGCAAAAAGGGAAATCAAAACAGTACTCAAGGGCTTCTCTGGTGGCACAGTGGTTGAGAGTCCGCCTGCCGCTGCAGGGGACACGGGTTCGTGCCCCGGTCAGGGAGGATCCCACATGCCGCGGAGCTGCTGGGCCCATGAGCCATGGCCGCTAAGCCTGCGCGTCCGGAGCCTGTGCTCCGCAACGGGAGAGGCCACAACAGTGAGAGGCCCGCGTACCGCAAACAAAACAAAACAAAACAAAACAAAAAACAAAAAACAGTACTCAAAAGTATGAAGGAGACTAAATCTTCTGAGGGTAAACTATGTGTCCAAAAGTATCCCCAATATTTTACCTACTTTTGATCATTCCTTTCTCAGCATAACTCCATGTACGTATTACTATCCTCATTTGACAGATGTGGGAAGTGAGCCTGAGACGTAAGGGAACATGCCCAAGGTCTAACAGTTACTGGCAGAGTTCAAATTTGAACCCAGGTCTATCTGACTTCAAAGTCCTCATTCTTCCCACAAAACCATATCACCTGCTTGAACACTGAAATGTAATTTCTGGGGCGTGAAAAATGTTGAACCATAGGTATTCAAGGGAAGGGAGAAATGTAGAAAGAGAATCATCAGACAACAAGCAAAAAACTGTGACTTCACAATCTGACACCACCAGAAAAAGAAAAGCTTACACGGTCTAAATGGCCTGAGCAGAAAGTTTCTTCTCTTTTCTCACTTAGCTCTGATGAAACTACTGTGGATTTGAGAGTGCTTCATTAATAGAAAGATAGGGACAAGGTAGAACATTGCAAAGGACGGTAAGAGTCGAAGAATTCAATATGTTTAAGGTTGGCTGAATAAAGCCAGAAAGCCTTTGTGTCATGTGAGCAGTGTTGAAATAAATAACCACTAAAGAGAGGCCTTGCTCGTCCACAGGTTATTCGCAACTTATGGCAATTCAAGCAATGGAGCTAGGTGGAATAGAATTAAAATGAGTAATGGGACATTAAGATTAGATTTCCACGTCAAAGACACTTCTTTGGAGTCAAATTCAGAAGGCTATGAAACAGTACTTTAATGTTCTCCTTAAATAGGTTAGGTCAGGAGATATTTAGAGTGCAAGCTCTTTGAAGTCAACAGCCTTGGTTTTTGTTTGCCACAGAGAGCAGCTTGCACACTTAGGTACCTGCTGAATACAAAACACTGTTACAGAGTTTTGAATTCTACCAACTAAACAACAAAACTTGTGTTACAAAACCATACTAATCAGTTACCAAATACTAGACAACACAGCCAGTGAGTCTTCTTTTCATTTCTTTGATTCATATAAACCATGTAAATCACTTTATCAAAAACAGTAGCTAAGAAAGTTATAATTCCAGCTTCCAGCTTACCAGAAACACTATCTACAAATGCCAAAATAAATATACTGGGGCTTTTTACTAAAGAACTAATAATTGCAAGTGACACACTTATAAATGAGAACATCTACATCACTCATATCAAAGCATCAAATCCTATCACTTCAAAAGATGTTAAAAAAAATCTGCACAGAAGAAAGCGACAGTTTATTTCACATACTGCTAACAAGAATAGAAAGAGGACAAATGCTGATCATTAAGAGACTGAGATAAAATATTTTGTCTTTATTTTAAACGTAGCATCTGAGACACCAAATATGGCAGAGTTTCTAAGATTCATAAAACTGCAAATTACTACATATAAGAAAAGTCATCTGTTAAAAAACTCAAACACAGCCCAATACCCAATGTGAAAACATTTCCAATATTAAGCTACCGACAAGGGTATGTTTCATAAGATGTCTGCACAAATGAAAGGTTACTTGTGCACTATGATATTTCTTTCCTGGAATATTTTGGTCAGAACAATAGATATGCCTCTAAACTCTGTTCATCATTTAAATTCAACTGCCTCTATCACAGCATAATCACCATCAGAAAAAGAGGATTCATAAATTCCTGCAACCTCTACTCTTATATACTACATCCAAAAAGATCTCTGTGCATTCACTTTCACTTATTCTATTTTACATTATTAAACTGTTCAAAAAGCAGGTGCATGAAATATGTACTGTGAAACAGTGAAGCTAAATGGCTTTTCATTTGGGGAATGGAGATAAAACTTCGAATGAAATCTCCAAACGATCCAGAACTTACCTGTTTGGTGCTTGAGGACTGAAACTGTGCAGATACTGGACGCTATAAAAGACAGAAAAATGGAATAAAGCCTTATCTTTTCCTAACATGCCTGTATTTTCCAACTCCTACATCTATGGTGACAAAAATAATCTTCAAGCAGACAGCAAAAGCCAAAGCCCTATATTTTGCTCTTAAAAGATTAGAGCATTTATTATCGTTCACACTGCATTCTCCTGCGGTATAACCATTCCAGTTTCACCTTCTCACCACTGAGAACTCAATCCTACTGTCACGTACTGAAGATCCTGAAGTTAACTATTCTACCTGATAAAATGGTCTCACACAGTACATGTAATCTATAGCTTCTTTAGCCTTTAAGTAAGTGTCCTGTGGACTGCTCATGGATGAAGTCATGCCATTACCCACCAGTATGCAGAACAAACAGTGAATAGAGTCTCCACTATGTGCAAAGAGTCACCAGTAAAAGCTGACAGGCAAGCTAAGAAAAGGGATCAATTCATCCAAGATTGACATACAGCTACTCCTAGAGTGGAACTTGCAGAAACTGTCAATGATGCACAGAAACATTCGTAATCCTTTATACACAGTCCTGTGGCTCTTGCCACAGATACTGCAGAAAACAATTTGCAAAGGAACGCGATTGCCTAAATTCAGTTTTCCTAGTACGCCTAGGTTAACCCTCTACCAGCTTGGTGCTTTGTGACCACTTAGAGGGGTGGGATAGGGAGGGTGGGAGAGAGACGCAAGAGGGAGGAGATATGGGGATACATGTATATGTATAGCTGATTCACTGTTATAAAGCAGAAACTAAGACACCTTTGTAAAGCAATTTAAAAAAAAAATTAAAGAAAACCCTTTGATCTGTGATGTACTGATCAAGTACAACCCTGTTGCCTGGTTTCACTTCTAATCTAAGATAATATCCCTTAAAATATAGTTCACCCTGTTCCACACCACAGCACTAATGCTAATAGGGAATAATTCTAAGGCAAGAGGTCACAGGCAACCAATAAACTGAATCCAGCTCAAGGACATGCTATGTTTCATCTGCAAAGTATTAGTTTTTAAACTGAACTCTTGTTGCCAGTATTTTAAAATAAGATTTCTGATTTCTCTTGACAGTAGGAAGATCTAACAACACTTGGCCCACACTCACGCATGGCAATGATCAGCCAGAGCACGTAAGTAAAAGAGCTGCCCTTTTGCTAGGAAGCATGCACTGCCCAGTTTACTGCAGTCACAGCACTCTTAGATGTCTCATACCTGGCCCTAGTTACCCTTTCACATTGTCTCTCTGAAGCCCCTAGAGGCATCTGAGTTTGTAAACCCTGTTCTAATGAAAAGTTATGTGAATAAATAATGGTACATAAGCTTAGCAAACAGAAGTAGCAGTAATCTACACGGGAGCAGCGAGCAAAAGGAAGAGAAGTGGGAGGAAAAAAGGGAGAGGTGGAGGGCTAAAGTGGCGGTAGGGGGAACATAGGAGGGGCGAAGTAAGGGAAAGGGGAGGGACAGGGAGAAGCAGCAGCTGTTTCTGCCCTCAAAGAGCTTACAATCTAGCAGAGGAGTACTGGACAATTTAAAGGCAACAAGTCAATGAATGCAAAACAATGCAATAAAGAACCAGTAAATAATGATGCAATGAAAAGAAAAGGTCATGACAGAGTGGAATGGATTTAATAAGAAACGATCTCCAAACTTCTGAGCAGGTGAGGTAATCAATCCAGATGGGAAGACAGGAGGAAAGTGGACCTTTTGGATAGGAAGAAACGCTAGAGGCAAAGAAACACAAGTGGAAACTAGCCAGGTCTAGATGGGCGGGGACTGATCAGATGATGGAATAGGTAGGCAGAATGATGAGCTGATTGGTTTAACTGGAACAAGAATGCAGAGTACACAGACTGGCGCCACACTGGGTCAGATGATGTTTCAGACACCCATGCACAGTTTTCTGCAGGCATTTATCTCATTTAACTTCAATCTACACCTCATGATCATTGAGGGTCCCTGTGAAGAGACTCACATGTAGAGAAGATACTATTTCAACTGAGCATCTTCTCTGCGAAGCTAGTCTGAAGATCAAAAAGAATGCAGCAGGGCTTCCCTGGTGGAGCAGTGGTTAAGAATCCGCCTGCCAAGGCAGGGGACACGGGTTCGAGCCCTGGCCCGGGAAGATCCCACATGCCTCAGAGCAACTAAGCCCGTGAGCCACAGCTACTGAGCCTGCACTCTAGAGCCCATGAGCCGTAACTACTGAAGTCTGCGAGCCACAACTACTGAAGCCTACGTGCCTAGAGCCCGTACTATGCAACAAGAGAAGCCACCACAATGAGAAGCCTGCACACCACCACGAAGAGTAGCCCCCACTCACTGCAACTAGAGAAAGCCCACACACAGCAACAAAGACCCAAGCAGCGAAAAATAAATAAATTAATTTAAAAAAAAAAAAAGAATACAACAGAGTAATGATGAGGAATTTGTAGATTCCCTCTCTGTGCCTCGTTTATGAGCATATCAATTTGAGAAAACAGAAAGTGATTTTTAAAAAGAGAGAAAAAGAAAAAAGGAAAAGACAATGAAAAAAGAAGCCAAAAGAAAAGAAAGAAAAAAGCAGAGAGTAAGTTGGTTTGAAAGCATTAAAAGCATAAGCTATTAGCTGTGGCTGAATATAACTGCCTCCTGTCTAGAATGGTCCCCCAATTCTCCGGCTGTAAGTGACCTTATAATCATAGCGCTTCTGCTCACTCCTTGACAACAGCTGCCACTTTGCAATAAGCTTCCTTGGGGCTTCCTGTTGCTGAATTTGCTTACCTGAGGTTTCTGGAAAGGGTTTCGCCTGGAAGACTCAAAGGTGGGATAAATTGGCCGGGTTGAGGCCCGCTGGGCAGGATCTTGACATACAAACCCTGAATGGGGAATGGGAAATATTAAAGCCTGCCATTTTCTAAGAAATTAGCAGATTTAGCTGCACCTTTCCTTTAGATGGACAAACTCAGTTTCACTGTCACAAACGTTACAGAGATCCATCCTCAGGAGGTTTAGGCATGACTCTCCCATACACATACTCCACTTGAACTTCGAACCACCACAACTGCAGCAAACAAGTAAGGAATATATGCAGATAAACCAGCCTTCCTCGGGGAGCTGGGGGGCTGAAATGTGATACTGATGGAAGAAGAGATGTAGACTTCTGATGAACTTCAGAGTAAAAGTGCAAACCACCACTTAAAAACACACAGTGGTTAATAAAGACAAGTTATTTCAAAGTGGCTTCCTGGATGGTGACTGGAAAATAATGTTGTTTACCAGGAGAACCCAGAAGCAAGTGAGGGGTCTTGTCCTGTTATAGGATCCACTTCTGGAACTGCTAAAGGTGGTCTATTGGCAGCTTCCAAAATGGGCTTTGTAGATTACCCATTGCTTAAGAAATTAAGCTTCGGCCAATTTCACTTATTTCCTAAAAGGAAGCAAATTCTCATCTAAGGAGAACACTGTAGCAAAGTTTTACAGCATTTGCTGGTACACCAAGTGTCAGTTCATTTCAAGTGTATTTTATCATGTCTTTTTAGAGTACTTAAGACAACAACAACTCCAAACCCAAAACATACCCACCTGGCTGCCCATCTCCATCTCAAAGTTCTGGCTTATCTACTCAGAAAGGGATTGCTTCCTTGGCTGCTTCAGTTACAACCACTACAGAAGAGCGCCGACACCAGTAGAGACTGCCTAGCAGAAACACAGCCAGTCTCCTTCGTAACAAAGCCTCTTCAGTGGGTTTCACTATCTCAGCTCAGAGAAAAATATATTTTGTCCAGATCTTTGCTTAATTCTCTTCCTCAGCTCCTAATTCCTGTGCCCCAGGAATTAGGTCTCAGCCCTAGTTGTGGTTCAGCCTCAGGGCAGGATGGAGCCAGGGGGAATAGAAACATATAAACACTTCCCTGAAAATATCATTTTTTAGTACAAAACATTTAGCATGGCTGAGAAACTGCCAGTTGGCAACACCTACAGAACCTGACAAAATGGATGCACTGCTTAACTTTTATATGAGTTTTCAGAAAACACTACTACTCACCTACAACAGTGAACATATCTGAAATCATACTGGCTTTAATCTTTAGGTCCAGAGGTGCATCACTAACAGAACAAAGAAAGAAAAGAGCAATCAATAATTTTATAGGTTAACAGAATAGCTGCCCCTAATAGGCCTTAATACAGCAAAGCTACCAAATGTCAATGAGGAGATACACATTATGCACATCAAATCCATGGGGGGAAAAAAAAACCTCTGGGCAAAAATTCTAGAAATAAAAGCCTGGCATCAAACTCATCCTCTGCAAGGCAGGCCCAGATCTAAGGCGCTTATCCCCTGACATGCAATCTTTTTATTCCAGAAGGTATTGTGCAATTCAAACTTTGCACAGGTCATAACACTGCTTCACTATCACTGTGGATTTGAGAGGTTCAGATTTTTAATATGCTCTTTGATGAGTGTGCCCATCGGTCAATTTTTTTTTTTTACTGCTGTGGTAGTCAAATCACATTCACATGCAAGAGAAGAAACTTGGGCTATCTCTGTACATTTTTTAAGGCTTCATTTTCCATTCTAAATCCATCTTCTTAAGCTTGCAGGCTTGCAAATGAAGGCAAAAAAAAAAAAAAAATACAAGTTATACCAAAATATCACCAGATGATGCAGCAGGAACCCACATGGAAACAGAAACAACATGGTCCGAAAGCAGGGGGCATCCCTATGGCAGTGATGCCATACTGGCTTTGGAGTTGAGGTGTTCCTGCAGAAACCAGAGTCCTCTGGCTGCTGACCCAATGCCTTATCCTGGGGCTCTCTAACATTGTATAATGTACATTGCTGGGAAATCTGCAAAACGCTGACTTAACCAAAGTGTAGCACAACATCTGAAGCATCTGTATTATCCAGCTCTACACCTTACTACTGGGGTTAAGCCAAACTCCCACCCTACAAAGTAGTCAGTCTGTCTTTATTTGATTACTTGGCATTTTCCCAAAATTTCTCATTGTTAAAAATGCAGCTGCTGGGTGGTCTCTGTCATAAATCTCTTGGGTTTTCTAGCTGTTTAGAGAAGCACAGAGCTAACAGAAACTCTGGCTGTAGCCACAGATAGAAGCAGAATCTTCTCTGGTATTGAAAAATAAGTTTCTTTCCTTCTTCTAAACAATAGATAGGTTAAAAAAATTTTTTTTAAAGATTGTTTGAAGTCTTTAGGCTTTAATCTTGGATGGATAACACCAGGACGTGGACAGGATAAAAGGACCAGATATTATCTACACTACCCTAGGCCCAGCTCTATACCTTTACGGTATATGTGGATTAGAGTACGTATAAACTTTTGGTGGCGAAGGAAATTCAATATCTCATGTATTTCTTTACCCTTAGCAGAACACCTACAAAGCTTAAAAAAAGAGAGCGCGAGAGGAAGCGCACTGGGGATAAAAATGAAAGAAGCATCCCTTAGAAGCCCAATAAGACAGTAAACAGAGATTGCAAATTGACTAGTAAGATAGGGGTCCATAGTTGCAATATGGACTCTGACAATATACCACAAATCCCCCAAATTTAGAAATTCTAGTCATCTCAATCTAATAACCATGGGGAAAAAAATCTCCCAGCGCCAAGAGAAATGACCAAAAAAAAAAAAAGTGTTTTAGAGCTGCTTATTGAAGGTTCGTCCTTTTCTAGTTGATGGAACAGACTACTTACCAGGCCAAAGAGGGAGAGAGATTCACTTCCAACAACCATGGCTTCAGCGTAGAATCTATGAGCACGTCAAAGCCATAGAGTTCTAGAAGTACAACATAACACAATACACAAGATCATTTTCCATGTCACAACCGAACAAAGATCTGGAAGGTTCAATCCAACCAACTCCCATCAAAGGCCTAGAAATTTGCTAAGTATCGAGAGGCAATAGAAGTAGAGAACTTTCAAGTCCAAGAGAAATCAAGTTCTAGAGATAATAAGAAAATAATGCTATAAAACTCCAGTTTCTATCATCCACTCTATTGACATTCCTGAGCTCTACACAGAAAGTGACCTGACTCTAGAAGTTAACCAGCATGATTCTGCTGCTGTCTGGAAGGGTAAAAAAAAAAAAAAATGTTAGGAAAAGGAATGCAACAAGTACATCCAATATCAATGCTGCTTTGGGCTTTTTCTAGATTGTTCTCCCCCACTACTTCCCCCACCACACTCTGAAAACAGGAAAATCTACAGAAGGCACCTCTCTAGGATCTTCCCATCACACTTTCTTAAACCAAGACCTTACTTCTGCAACCTAGGTCAAGAAAACATCCAAGCAGAAAACATATTCTTTCCCCTCTATGGTTTCAATTCCTCTTTGAAGGTAGAAAATAAAATACACTGGCCCAAAACAGAAAGACAGAAGAGAAAGGAGAGAGCCAGTGGCAGCCAAGCAAGGCTGTGACGAGCCATAAAGGAGGGAGGGAGGGAGCCAGAGATCAAATTTCCATGGCTTCTGGATTCTTTACTGATTCTTGTCCCCTAAGTCCCCAACTGTTACAAAGACCAAAGCCAGAACCATTAGCAGGCTCTTCTCCCAGAATGCAGGGATGAGAGGCTAACTTTGGAACCTCAGCTGGCAAACTTTACTCTCATTATTATCATTATTATACTTTTTTTGGCTGCATTGGGTCTTCGCTGCTGCGCGTGGGCTTTCTCTAGTTGCAGTGAGCAGGGTCTACTCTTCCTTGTGGTGCATGGGCTTCTCACTGCGGTGGCTTCTCTTGCTGCGCAGCATGGGCTCTAGGCACGTGGGTTTCAGTAATTGCAGTAGGTGGGCTCTGTAGTTGCAGCACGCGTGCCCTAGAGCACGTGGGCTTCAGTAGGTACAGCGCATGGGCTCATTAGCTGCAGTGCACGGGCTCTAGAGAGCGTGGGCTTCAGTAGTTGTGGAGCGCGGGCTCAGTAGTTGTAGCTAGCAGGCTCTAAAGCGCAGGCTTGCTGGCGCACGGGCTTAGTTGCTCCATGGCATGTGGGATCTTCCCGGACCAGGGATCAAACCCGTGTCCCCTGCATTGGCAGGCAGATTCTTAACCACTGAGCCACCAGTGAAATCCCTCATTGTTATTATTAATGAGGCCCTCTTGGGGACTTCCCTGATGGTCCAGTGGTTAAGAATCCGCCTTCCAAAGCAGAGGACACAGGTTCGATCCCTGGTTGGGGAACTAAGATCCCACATGCTGCAGGGCAACTAAGCCTGCATGTTGCAACTGCTGAGCCTGCGTGCTCTGGAACCCGCGTGCCACAACTAGAGAGAAGCCCGCGTACTGCAACAAAAGATCCTGCAGGCCGCAATAAAGATCCCACAACAGCCAAATAAATAAATATTAAAGAAGAAAAAAAAAAATGAGGCCCTCTCCACAGCCCTCCTTAGTATACAGACATCAAATACATCAGACTTTCAGAAGCCCCACTCGTTCCCAAACATCCCACTCTGTGTCCCTCAGATAAACTGTTTACACACACCTTCTTCCCAAGAGAAAAGACTAGCTTCCTTACAGTTCGACCAGAGGTCATAAGCCACACAGCTCACAGCCATGGAACACAACCAGGTATTTTCCAGAAATTCACTTTGAAACACATCTCTTTACTTCAAGAAGGATTTCCCATTTCTCAATACTCTCAAAAACATAGAACAAATGTAGGCTTCTAAAAAGCTGGTGCCAAAGATTCTCTTCTAGAACATGAAGTCTGGTGTAATGGGAATCTAGAGACCTGGATCCTCCTTACCACACCACCTTTTATTCACTGTGGAGCGTGGGGGAATCGTCTCTCTCTGATACTTTACTAGCTCCCTCTGGCTTCCCCTATTCTCTTTATTAATCGCCATTTGTCAATCTCCATATGCTCAGCTAACCTATACCCAGAATTCCTATTTAGGCAATATAGATTCAGGTAGACATTCATATTCAAATTCTCTCTCAGGTAAAGTCTGCATGAAGGAGTTGGTTTCCATAGTACTTATTTAGGATTCCATTTAATTTGCAAAAATAATCACAAACTATGAGAGTCTGAGATAGGATTCACCTTCATGTAACCACACAAAAATCATATACTATCTATACTTTAAAGGTGTAAAGAAAAGAAAGCTCCTTTACCTATCTTATTTCTGGTAGCACATTCATAGCTTTTATAGCTGGTACATTCTCGTAACCTGACCTTCAGTCATCCCATGGTATATTCCCCCCTTTCTATGATACAGCACTAGTAAAGGCATTTAAAAGGAAAAACCTAATTACAAAAACTACAAATCCATGTTAGAATTACACAAGCAGAGAAAGTATAATGAGTCTGATTCAAGAAAAATAACATTCTCTTCAGTTTTTAAAAGCTAAAGCACAGGATTCAATTATTTCATAAAGTGGTAATATTAATAATAATAATAATAGCGTAAGGAATGGAGTGAGAATAATGACTGGTGCACATATTGATCACATTTGCAGAATCAGCCACAAACGAACACAAATTGAAATCAGAAAAACGATCAATAAGACCCATTATTTAAACACCTCACAATAAGCAACTGACACATTTACTTTACTGTCTCCCCAGTTAAGAGGCAGATTCTAAGAATCTAAGCTGAAAGGCTGAGAACCAATAATGTGGAAAGTAAAGGGAAAGGAAAACAAAAAAACAACCCAAAGAAAGAAAACACCCTTTACAGTGCAACTTAATTTTCACTCAGGTGAACAAATCCCACCAGGGCTAAACGATCTCAAAATCAGCTTTGAATCTAACTAACATCTGGATCTACCATCACTTGAGGGTCGGGTATGTGATAGCACTGCAACACAGCGCAAAGCCCAGCTCACCTGAGAGGCGGGAACTGGGGGAGAGGACTGGGGTGAAAAAGAGAGCACTTGTATCAGGTTTATCTCTTACAACAATCAACTCAGCTTAATCAAAAGCATTTGGGTCCTTGGCAGGCTACTAGAGTCCTTATAATGACCCTTTTAACTGACGATTGGTCTTTTCTGAGGACATTAAAGATTTTAAACGGTAAAAAGTATCAATAGGTTGTACTGAGGATATTAAATTTCCTCACCTTTTAGTGTTGTGTGTTTTAGCAGCAGTGTCTACAATTTCAAAAATTCAGTATCCAGGATGAGCTACACCAGTGTTCCTGTCGTTTAAAGGTGTAGGCAAGCTAGGCTTTTCCAGTTCTGAGAGCTACTTTCTTTGTTCCTCTGCATTGTCTTCATCGTGACAGAAAAGCAAGTGTTTTTAAAGGACTGTTGCTACCACCTTATTCAACAATGTTTCCTCAAGAAAATTTTCCTTGGTGAGATATATTTCCTTCAGCCCCCAGCCAAATCAAAACAAACTTGAAAATGTGACTAGTGAATGGTAAGAAGCCTGACTTCACCTCGTATTTTACATTAGCGTCCTTACCCGCCTACTTCTTTCAAGCAGCGTTTTTTTTTTAATTTATTTTATTTTTGGCTGCCTTGGGTCTTCGTTGCTGCGTGCGGGCTTTCTCTAGTTGCGTTGAGCAGGGGCTACTCTTCGCTGTGGTGCGCAGGCTTCTCATTGTGGTGGCCTCTCCCGTTGTGGAACATGGGCTCTAGGTGCACAGACTTCAGTAGTTGTGGCTCGCGGGCTCTAGAGCGCAGGCTCAGTTGCTGTGGCGCACAGACTTAGTTGCTCCGCGGCACGTGGGATCCTCCCGGACCAGGGCTCGAACCTATGTCCCCTGCACTGGTAGGCGGATTCTCAACCACTGCGCCACCAGGGAAGCCCTCAAGCAGCCTCTTGAAAAAGCAATCTAACTTTCTTAACGCCTACTGACTCCCTGGCCCATAACAATTTGCTTCTGCTGCCACTCTTTAATAATTGACTATTCTCACTGTGATCCCCAAAGACCACCTTGCTGCTTTAAGCCCAAGTATCTGAAACTGTTGACAACCCTTACTTATTGGAACTTCCCTCTCCCTTGGTTCCAGGACCCTGCTCTCTTCTGACTGTCCTCCTCCTTTCTCTCCTTCTTTCATTCCTTCTCTCCTGCCCAGCTAGTCACTGGTAGGCTTGCTCAGGGTAGCATCCTCGGGTCTCTTTCCTTCTCAGTTCTACTTCTCTTCTCGGGTGATCTCGTGTATTCTCATGGCTGCAATTAACATTATGATGATGACATTCAAATCTGTATCTTTAGTCAAGTGTCTGCTGGACACCAAATCCGTAATTCCAAATGCCTTGCAGACATCTTCACTAGGATATCCCACAGGTACTTAACACTCAACAAAACACAGCTCGTTATCTTCTCCCAAAACCTGTCTGGCTTCCCATTATTCTTCATCTTCGAAAACCCCAAGCGCTCGTCTCCAAAGCTAGAAACACTCTCTTTACCACCTCCCCAATCCATCACGTTACCAGATCTCTTTCTCTCTTTGTTTCTCTTTAATCCAGCCTTTCTTCTATATTCCCTTTTGAGGTAAAATTTATATATTTAATGAAATGGACAGACCTTCAGTGTACTATTTGGTGAGTCTTGATACATCCATGTAACCCACACTCATATCAACACACACAGAACATTTCCATCACCCCGGAAAGATCCCTCGTGCCCTCCCTGGCAAATACCCTGCTCCCTGCCGCCTCACCCCCAGACAACTATTATTCTTATTTCTTATCCCGTAGATCATTTTTGCCTATTCTAGAGTTTCATATAAATGGAAGCATACACTCTTTTGAGTCTGGCTTCTCTCATTTAGCATGTTTTTGAGGTTCATCCACCTATCTTTATTTTTTGTTTTAAGATAGGTTTACTGAGGTATAATTTACATAAAGTTTACCCTTCTAAATTATAAAGTTTGATGAGTTTTGACAAATGTATAGTTATTTAAGTGCCATCACAGTCGATATGCAGAACAATTCTATCACAAGTATTCCCTTTGCCACTCTGCAGTCAGTCCTCACTCCCCATCCACCAGCAATCACTGATCTGACTTTTGCCCTTTCCAGAAAGTCAAATCAATGGGGTCACACAGTATGTAGCCTTCTGAGAGTGGCTTCTTTCACTTAGCGTTGTGCGTTTGAGATTTATCTATGTCGTCACACATATCAGTAGTGTAATTCATTCCTTTTACTGCTCAGTAGTATTCCATTTTATGGACCACAATTTGCTTATCTGTTCAACAGCTGATAGACATTTGGGCTGCTTCCAATGTTAGGCGATTATGAATAAAACTGCTATAAACGTTCGTGTAAAGGTATTTGTGTGAACGTATGGTTTCATTTTTCTTGGGTCAATACCTATGAGTGGGAGTGCTGGGTCACATGACTGAGTGTATATTATCACTGGGTACCTCCTACCACCAAATCATTTCCCTAGCACTAGTCTCTCCCCACTGTAGTCCATTCTCCATGTGGCCATCAGAATTACCTTTCTTTTTTTTTTTTTTTTTTTTTGCGGTATGCAGGCCTCTCACTGCTGTGGCCTCTTCCGTTATGGAGCACAGGCTGCGGACGCGCAGGCTCAGCAGCCATGGCTCACGGGCCCAGCCGCTCTGCGGCATGTGGGATCTTCCCAGACCGGGGCACGATCCCGCGTCCCCTGCATCGGCAGGCGGACTCTCAACCACTGCGCCACCAGGGAAGCCCAGAATTACCTTTCTAAGACACACACCTAACAGTCAGAAAGACAGGCAGTGAATTGGCCCAGCAACAGACGCTGATGTCAAGTTGGTTCCTGGAGGATTTTAAATTAGGCACTTCTAATAATGTCGTACAGTATTCCCTGTGTTATAATTCTGTCACACCAAGCTTTGGGTCAAGTCATGATAAAAGTTAAAGGAAAAATAATAATCCTGTTGTTCCACTGCTCAAACAACTCTGATGGCTGTTTATTGTCTGCAGATAAATTTAAATGTGCCAGTCCTCTACAATCGGTCCCCAAACTACTTCCATAACCTTATCACTCGTCGCCTCATCCAACTCAGGCTACGTCTAGTCACACTGAACTTTCCATTTCAGAACATGCCACATCGTGTCATGACACTGTATTTTGCATGTCATATTCCCTCTGCTAGGAATGGCTTTCCCTGGCTCCTCTAGGCATAGCTGGTAACTCCTGGTGTATTCCGAGAGCACCCGAGTCACTCTGCTGCTTGTGCTGTCCTGTGTCATTTCATGTCTGGTTCTCCCCACTACCCGAGGGCAGGGGCCATGTCTCGTGCACTGCTCTATAGCAAACAGTCCGCACTACACAAAGCACATAGGGAGCAATCAAGAAAATACTGATAGAAAAAAAAAAAAGAGAAGAAAACAAATTTTTTAATTAAAAAATTTTTTAATGTAAAACACTACAATTTTTGAGAAAGACAAAATGATTTGCAGCTACTTCCCAAAAATGACCTTAACTGCAAGACTCATAATAAACTTAATACTCATAATAAAGCCACCAATCATCAAGAAAATAAGAGAAATTCTCATTAAGATTTTTACATGTTAAGACATATTAAGGAAAAACTTAATAAAAGATGGTCTAGAGAGGGAGGAAGAAAAGATTTGATAGGGAAATAACAATGCATCCGGGTCCTAAGAGATTACTAAACATGTCACACCACTAGTTTTGGAATCAACCCACTAACCCGCCCCAGAAATAAAGTCCCAGCTGAAGCTGTAATCCCTGAAATTGGGAAGTGCTGACATTAGCCAGTTCTTGCTGTCAGTCAAATGCTATTGTATGAAGGAAATTCTTTTCACCTTGGCTATGGATTGGAGTTGAAAACCTAGGGAGGAAGTCTTTATCTGGGGTCCAGAAGGAAAATCTGGAAAAAAAAACAGACCAAAATCCCACAGGAAAATGAACTAAACAAAAGAAAAAGTCCAGAGCCAATTTGTTAACTAGTCCAATAAATCAATATGGTATCTGGCTACCATATGCAAAGGTAGATTTGAGAGGAATATCTAGAACTAGGTACTGCTGATTAGAGCAGAAAGAGTACCCTTTTTTAGGCCTGATCTGCTAAAAAGGATGACATCATTTTTCCTGAGATCTAGTTACAGGAGAGCAGAAGGAGAATCCAGGATATGGAGCATGCCAAAAATGGCTGGACACATCAGAACTTGTCTTTATGTGGGTGGAAAATGAGCCAGAGAGACCTGGCTCTCACACTTGGCTTTGCCATTTATTAACAGCATAACCTGGGACAAATGATTTAACCTCTCTGAATCTGTTTTCCTTGTCTATAAAACATGAGTACTAAACACCAACAAAACTCTTAAGAGGACTAAAGGAAATAACCAATGAAGTGTGCCTGACAAACAGTAGGTACTTTCTTCTAAGTCCCTTCTACAGTAAACTTCCCATCTAAACAGGAGCATGAGATAAGCCAGAAAAGAAAATTATCTCAAAAAGTGAACTGTTTGATGACTTTCATTATTTTTCTTGTTGGTCAAGTAGTTTCCATTATAAAATGTATGCTGCCTACTTCCATTCCTCCAACAAATATTTACGGACACTCCCACTTTAAGGATGTCAGCTTACCCTGTGAAATGGTCTTAAACAATACCAATAAAAGGCCAAACCAGCAACCATCCAACATAACGCGGTATACTTAGCACGGTTTGTCCTGAACAAAGATGTCACTGGTCTTACCTAAACAAGGCCAGTCTGATCAAGTCTACAAGTGGCAGGACAGCTGGTTCATACGCTCTCAGGCTAGAGAGGACCATGGTCATAGCCTGTCACTTCAGCCATCCTCACACACATAGATGAAACCACTGTCAGCAGCAGCATCTTTAAAGGATAGCTAACATCCTGTTTGGGGCTGTTTTTCTCCAACTGTTCAAAAAAAAAAAAACAAAAAGCTGCTCTCATAGCCAGTAATCTCACAGCGCCAATTTCCTAAGCAACCCTATTTATAGGGCTGCTGTTTAAGCATATACTTCACATGGTACCACATTTTCAGAATTCTGAAGGCAGTAAAAATTAGACTGTCAAAAGTCTGTTTTATTGGGAGAGGCATCAAAAGTTCTACTGATCAAGAGTCTTATGACCAAGATGACTTGATTGCCAAAACCCATCTTCTGACCCCCTTTCTCCAAGCTGAGTCTCTTTCATCTGAGTTCTCCCACTCAGTAGCTCTAGAACCTGAGGCAAGGGTCTTAATTTCTCAGGGCCTCAATTTCTTTATACGGATTAATTATTCTCTGAGGTCCTTTCCGGATGTACAAATCGATTAAAAAGCATCAAATGGCTAAGTTTCTGGTAGCTTGTGAGGGTTCCTAAGCCTACATTTAAATGCTATTAATACAATGCAGGTATCTGTATATATCATCCCATGTAAAATTTGGTTTGAGAGGAACAAACTCATAATCTACACCCTGAACACAGCAGGCACTGAGAAAAGTTAACTACATAAATAAACAAAGGAATGGGAATATTGACCGTACCTGGATACAAAGCCGGACACTACAGGTGGGAGGGTGGGAAAGAAATCATAGGCCAGAAACACTTAGATATGAATGGAATGCTTCTGGCAAAGATCCATGTAATGTGGAAAGGCAGAAACAACAACCAAAAGAATATAGTGAACCCCATCACCAGACTATTAGCTTCCTCTAAAACACCAATGCTCTGTTCAAGCCAAATTCTTCTGGGAAGCTCTCAATTCCTGTTTACTCTAAAACAAATGAAAAACAAAAGAAAAAACCCAGATTATTCCTTGTAACTTAAACCCCGGGGGAGGCTGGGAACCAGTGGGAGGCAAAGAGATTCACACAAATAGACACACGTATACAAAATCATTTCTGATGGGGGCAAGTTAACGAAGCACACAAAATCCCAGGGCTGACAGGAAGTGGAGTTAGAACCACAAAAGCCAAGAAGATAGTCAACAGTTTAAAAAACTCCAGATGCACTCAGTTTATTAAAACTGAACACAAGCAGGGAGGGGGCTGGAGACCCATGGCTGATGAAATAGTCTTAGGCGGCATTTCACTGAGTCAGAGAAAGTCACTGCTTCTCTCACATCAGAACTTCTAATGCCATTAAGGTCAAGAAATTCTTAAGCTTCCAAAAGGCAATCTGGTAATGAAATAAAATAGAAAAGGAAACATTCAGAAGAGCTTGTGATGATTTCCAGAACAGAGATTTTTACATTAAGAGCTACTAGAAGTTTACTCTCACAGAAGAGCCAAGTAGATGTAGAAAAGAAATGTTTAATTTTTTTTTAATCTAATAAGGTTTTTGCAGTTGGAGTCATATTTCCCACACTCCCTCCTCAAAAAGTCTGCAATAATTCTAAGAGCCCCTGGCCCTTACCACACCAGATCCATTGGGAAGCCTACTGTCAGGCCACCAAAAGGCAATTAAATCAAGACCAATCATTCATTCAACAAACATTTCCCGGACATCCTTCAATAGCAAAAAACGCTGCTATGCACAGAAGGCGCAAAAACAAGGGAGACGCTGTTGCTGTCTTCAAGGAGCTTCCAGTCCAGTGGGGGAGACAGACACGTAAACAGGAACTAAAGGACATGCGGGCGTCGCTGGAGACTGAACAGAGTGCTGGGGTCGAGGTGGCTAACTCTGATGGGAAGACTTAGGGAAAACGTCACCGAAGAAGTGATACTTGACTTTATCTTGAAAAGATGTCAGTTATCTTTTAGGTAAAGTAACATGAGAAAGATATTTCAGGCACAGGATAAAGCAGGTGCAAAGGCAAAGGGTTAGGAAAAGAGATGATAAAAGGTTTGGTTCGGCAGAAACAGGGTGAGAGTGGAAGGGGAGACACAATGACTACTAAGAATTCAAGACGATAAGCTCAGTGACTACCGGTAGGAAGAGAACATAATGGAACAAGTACAGAACAGCAGGAGAGAGGAGACGCAACAGGGCACTTTGTTAGGCAAGCGTTCCTGGAGGAGACGTCAAGCTGAGTCTCAGAATATAAAGAGGAGTGTGTAGGGCAGACAGGGGCAGAGTCTAGCTGGACTGCAGGACCTACAGAGAGGCACAAAGGCATGGAGTCCTCAGTGGCACCACTGGATTCTAAGGTGTAGGAGGGGAAATGGAATTCTAGAAAAGTCAACTGGGGTCAGATCCTTGGAAGCTCTGAAGTCCTATCAAGTATCTATTTACAAGTTAAGTCTAGGGAGCCATTTAAGGGTTTTAGAAGACATGAACATATTTGCATTTTAAGAAGATATACACATATCATAACCTCTTCTTTGCCTGTATAATTTTAGGTCCTGGTTTATCTACCATCTTCTATTCAGAGTCTCAACACTTCCCTTTGTTTAGTGCCCCTCAAGTACAAGCTGTTATGATAATCGATTAAAGAGATCAAGAATTATAATGTCTAATTATAAAAATAATAAAAAAAAACTTTTTATGGAGTACAAATAGTGCTTTGCGTACGTCATCTCATTTGCCCTTCAAGGTACACTTAGAAGGTAGGAACCATCATTACTGCCATTTTATAGTTGAGGAAACAGGATTAGAGTAACTTGCTGAAAATCAGAAAACTAATAAGGGGTACAAATGGGTCTCAAACTAAGTCTGTCAGGCTCTACAGCCCATGTTCTTTACTTCTCTGTTACGCTGTCTCCTACTGTATTCCTTTAATTATCCCCCCATCAATGACCCTACTGTGTTTTACTAACACAGCCTGCCACCTGCTGAAAGCCTGTGTGACTGCACAGACATGCATACCAGCAATCACTAAGGACTCACATCCACACAGACAGCAAATGGGGGCAGGCACCCTCGGTGCTACAGTCACAACTAGCCGGTCAGTGAGCAACAGGCTTCCTGGTCCAGTAGTTGTGATCTGCTTCTTACTCCTTCTCTGTGCAAATAGGAAATTAGGGGTGGGAGAGAAGAGAAGGGGAGGAGGAAGAGGAAGGGAAGAAAGAAGGGGTGGGGGTGGGGAACCCACCAGAAAGAAGACTAAAACAAAAAGGAGGAGCCATTGGAAAATGGGAGAAAGCACATACTGGTACCAGCCAGAGCTTCTTGGAACAGTTCCCAGTCTGGCTGCCAAAGAGCTCTGGAATATATTTGTTAGAGCTGGATTCCTGTACAGTCCGTTGCAGACTTTTTCTGATTGCGCTCTGACAAAGAGACCCACACTTTAGTTACAATCCCTGCTTCCCACACCGAAAGCTAGTTAGTCCTCAGGGGACCTCCAACTAAGTTCATCACCGGCCTCTTCATACGCTACGTGAGTTTAGAAAGAAATAAAAGTCCACCACATACCTTTTACTCTTGTAGAATCACTAAGCCTCTCTACCCCAGTATCCCATCCCAATTTCCCAAGCCCCTTTTCACAAAATATGTTAAGCTTCTTGAGTCTCCTTACCAAAACAACTGCTGCGATGAGGAACAAAAGTTTTACAGGCTGTGGCAATAGCTAGTTCAGCAGAGATTATAGTCTTAATGATCAGGTCTTCTACATGGGCCATCAATGCTACAAAAGAAAAAAAACCACTATAATGCATGGATTAGGACTGGATTCCAGAACACAATATAATTATAACAGCACATGTGCTCATTCAAAGAAGTCTCCATGTGGCAGTCTTACAAATGGGTGCTCCAGGAGAAGGCATGTCTGTGAACAGAGGGACACAGGCAAGAATGGAGGTGCTGGGGGATGTACTCAAGTGGTCTCCTATGACAAGAGATAGACACAGACTGGAAAAGGAGCCTTCCCCGCTTCTCACTCTCCTCCTCTCACCCTTCCCTTTGTGGACTGAGATAGGCCTTTCGGCACACTGCTTCCCATTCTGCTCAAGGCTCAGCGACAGTGTCCATTTTGATTCCAAGCCTTTGTACTCAAACTTGACACTGTCCATTCTCCAATTCATCAAGCAGGAATGAAAGAGATTGCCTTAGGAAAATGTGAACTCAGGGCCAATATGGAGATAGACAATTTGTTATGTAAAAAGC
The DNA here is from genome assembly GCF_003676395.1 of Aethalodelphis obliquidens. Lineage (NCBI taxonomy): Eukaryota > Metazoa > Chordata > Mammalia > Artiodactyla > Delphinidae > Aethalodelphis > Aethalodelphis obliquidens. Next base: position 1,778,694 of record NW_020837965.1, on the reverse strand, counting down.
TGACCATATTTTAGTGAGCAGTTCGACATTCAAGAAGGATAAATTCCCTAAAAACTAAAGGAAAAAGTTGTCTTCCAAACTAGAAACAAGAGAAGGGATTTGGGGAGCCATGGTAAGTAAGCCTGTTGTTCTCCATCTTGTAAAGGGCAGGAAAAATTAACACCAAGAACAATGATCCCATCAGACATCTCAGCAACACTATTAGAATTCGAGAGAATGACTCCTGGTTAGAGATAATAGTACAGTTATACGAAGAAGAGAAGTCAAAAAGGAAAAAGCCCTGGTACTCACCAGTTGTATCTTTGCCTTCCTGTTTCAGATACCTAAGCATAGCACTCATGCTCCATTTGTTCCCATAATCCTCCACTTCCGGATCATCACAACTAAAACAAATTCATGGATCAATGTCACATATGCAACTAGGCCTGGCTCTAGAAACAAGATTTTTTACAAATAGCCTTCTTTCCTTATCGGTCTTTAGAAAAATATTCCCTTTGCTGACTTCCACTCACCCGCTTTTTCTTGGTCCTTTTTGTCATATACGCTTTTGTACCAGTTTCTTCCATTGAAATGAAAATGCATATAACTTGCCTTAATGAGGTGGGTAGGGGAAAGGAAGGCAAATTCCTCCTTAACCAAACAATTATGCATCATGAACCAGTAGAAGAAATTTGTGAAAGAATGTAAACAAATTTAAGAATGGCTACAAAACATTAACACATTGAAATGCTTGGGGATACTAACCTTGTCTTTGAGGTAAATGTCACATGAGCCCACAAACCGGCCTCTAATGCCATTTTCAGACCAGAACTGAGTCTAGATGGGCTAGTAAGCTAATCTAGCGCAGCATTTTAATGAGTTAACCCTGGACAGAACTGCGCTGGCCTCTGAAGTGAGCTCCCTTCTATCTAGTGATAGACACGGCTTTTTTGGATACCTTTTGAGGTATCACCCAAGGGAGAATGCACTAGAGCAACAACAGAAGTAATGAAGTACACCACCACTACAGCAACAAAGTGGCAAACAGGGCACATTCCCAGATTGTTGGAAGGGTCTTGCAATCTGAAACCTGTATTTTACAGCTGCCCCCTTATTCCCTATCACCACCCCGCAACCCACCAGCTGCATCTTTGCTCATCTTCCAAAGTGCAAGATATTGCATCTTCAACCAATTCCTAACACTGGTCACAGGACACTCAATGAAATCTATATAGCTTCGGCAACTATGCCATCACTTCCAGATTCCTTTCTTTTTTTCCTTGGACCTTCTAGGCACCTATTTTTAGTCTGAGTAGAAAGTAACTGTTTGGGTTTCTTTTTTATTTTTCCAGTTTCTGGCAAAATTATCAGGATGAAAGAAAACACAGCAGAAAGAATATTTCCACACAGCTGGGCTGGTACTCCGTTCCACTGAATCTTTTTCTGAGATGGCCTCATTTCTTTTTTTATTTAATTTATTCCTAACGTTTTTTCCCCCGATCATAAAAGTGTTTCTTTTAGAAAAACTTAGGAAATAACATAAAAGTACAGAGAAGAAGACAGACATCCCCCACCCAAAATCCCATCCATTATAGTTAAAGACTGTTAACATTTTAAGATATATCCTTCTAGTTTTCTTCTCTCTCCCACGCCCCCTCGGGGGGGAAAAAACAGCTTTAGTTATCTTACATATTCAAAAAAGAAATTAAATTGCATGTACTGTGTGGTAACTTGCTTTTTCCACCTGACAATGTACAGTGATGCACATTCTTGTTTCTAATCTTGTGTATAAATCCTGTATTTCTTAAGGTTAAGCTCCTAGAAATAGAATTACTGGGTCAAAGGGCACAAGCATTTTTGAAGCTTTTGATACATTTTGCCAAGTGCCGAAATGACCTAATTTCTTGACTTCGAAAAAGTTCCATATGCCTATAAAATTCCTACCTCTAAGTCAAGTGAGGGAACTTGACAATGAGGCAGACGAAACTCGGGAAGGAAGGCATATTTTGGTGGAGAAAGGGGACATTGTAGGTGGGCAAGCAATAGAGAAGCTGTAGCAGGTAAGCCTCAGAACTACATGAAATGACTCCAATAGCTCTAAGTTACATGGATATGAGCGTAAAGTTTTCCTCCAGTGCAACAAGTTAACTTTGCACTTCTCCAATGAATGCCTCGGAGACCGACTTCCCTGGCTCCTGGCTCAGGCGCAGCCAGTACCTGACATAGTCTCCACTCTTCTTATTCACACTGTAATTGGTCAGGTGCATGAACTGGTTCCGAATATTCTTGGTTCCTTGGTCATATCGTACAGTGGCAAACCTGAAAGAAAAGGCACAGGTTAAATGTCAGGAACAGGGCTTCGATAAAATACAGGATCAATGAGATATTAATGCAGGGAGGTGGCATCCTCCTCAAATGCTGAGTGCTTATTAAGTGCCAACCCCCACGCTAAGTGTTTCATGTACAATATCACATTTAATTCAATCATTAAAGCAATTCTCTGAAGGAGGTACCATTATGTCTAATTTTTAAAACAGATATTAACATTAAAATATGATCTGGAAGATTAAGTGACTTGCCCCAAATCACACTGACTCCAAAACCCACGTTCTTAACCACGAGATGCTGCTTTTTTGATACAGAACCTTAGACGGATAGGAAAGATGAAAAGTGAAAACAAAGTTATTCACAGTCAAGGAAACCGTGTATAGGATGCTGTGGATGATGGGACATTAGCCTGTCAAGAAACACCTGAGTGCCTACACAGTGCCTGGTACTAAAGCATTCTATGGAAAATATTATGCAAAAAGAAAAAAAGGACAGCATAATAATATAAAGACTTAGAACTCACATCCATAGGAAAAAACAGAACTGATCTATAAAATTAAGAGAACAATAATGGCAGCATTAACAGCATACAAAGCCTAAGTCTGCAGAACAGCATAAATACGAGTGTAGAGTGGATTAATTCCTGAATTTGGAATGATGGCAAAAAGGGGGATTAAACACGGAGCCCACTGAAAACAGAGCAGCAATTTGATATCCTGGACTGTTGTCAAAAGAAGACCGAAGTATAAAATATATGTGCCTCTGAAGGAAGTAGCCGAGGAAAGAGAAAACTTTCCAGTGATGCTCAGCATCAACAAAAGTACACTCGAGGCGAACGGTTATGGTAAATATCACCCCCTGTTTACATACCACGCTAACCGTATCACCCTTCACTAAAGTGGTTTTCCCCACAGGCACAACCAAGTGTGTGAAAAAAAATCCTGGAAGGCCACAAGTTTATTTTCACATGATTTACAAATTATTTACATGTGCTTACTCAGACTATGAAGTCAACGTGAATTTTTACCACATTGAAGGGCAGCATTTAAAATTTTTCTTCTCCTCTATTTCTTCTCATTCACCCACTATCTCTGCTCCCTAATTCCCTGTACTAGAAATCTACAAGAGCCAAAGAAAGAAGAGTGGAAAAAGGAAAAATAAAAAAAAACAAACCAAAAAAGAAACCCCAAAACTAAAATAAACAAACATGAGGCCAGGAAGAAGGATGTGGACAAAGAGAAAATGTTGACCAGGCATGTATGGCTAAGGGGCAAGAGTCTGATGAGCATGACGTCTATGCATGAGAAGGACCTCAGATTTTCCAGAAACTTCCGGCAGTTATCACTTAACTTCACCCATGTCACTCCGTGGTGGGTAAACCTTACCTATACATCCCAATCTTCCTTCGTCAGAGATTCTCCAATCAAGCGGGAAATAGTCATTCTCTGAATTCTTGTGAAATGCGAAGGGGGCCCAGGCAGGCTTCACAGAGGCTGCCTGCCTCAACCAGACATTACCTCACAGTGACATACCACCTGCCATCTCTCCCCCAAAATAATGATTTAGAGGGAGGGAAAAGGTTCTGCTTCAGAGAAAGAGGTTTTTCTTCTCTTTTAAATACAAGTACCTGATCTAATTTGGTCAACATGAAAAGACTGGCAAAGGCCTGGCAGTTAACTGTAAACTGGTACCCAACACATCTGTCATTCTTATCCTCCTTTTTTCAATAGGACTGCATCTCTAAAAAAAATATCAATTTTCTTCTTCCTAGTCTTCCTTTTAGCTGGGACATTTATATTCTGAAACTCAGGAAGGACAAGATCATTAATGTTACATTTCTTCTAAGTATAAGAAGAAGTAAGAATTAGAGAAAACAAAAACAAAAAACTAAGCTCAGTGGAAAAGTTACCCAAAAGGGCAAAAGTGCTACACTCTTTATTTCAGTCAGCTGAACAAGGAATGCAGAAGACCATGTAGAGGAAAGGCAGGTGTATATGCTCATCTTTCCTCCTAACGCAGGAAGAGCTTATGGTTCTCACTAAAATCTGGATTAAACAAACCACATTCAGCTCTGATCACCATTTTCCAACATTTTCTTCTTATTTTCCAGATCAGAGGTCCCATTAGTCTTAGATCTGGCCTACTAATCAAGTTCTGATTAACCTACAAAGGTTGTTTTTTGTTTTTAAACTTGAATAACTTGGCCAGCATTTAAAATTCAGACCTTCCTTCCTGAAGCCCAGTGGCAGCCAGGGCCCATGTGAGGAAGATGGTGGACAGGACGGGAAGGCAGCCCAGAGGCAGTACAAGGAGGTTATCTAAGCAGGGTGGTGCCCCACAAGGGTCAAAGTCCACACAAGGAGGGCATCTGAATGGGGTAGTGACAGGGAGGTTGGGAGACTGGCTACATACGAGGGAACTGAGTAAATCAATATGTTGAAGATAATAGAAGTCAGATTTCTCACTGTTGGAAAAAAGATAAAAAATATGGAAAGGGAAAAAGCTAGAATGAATGCTGTAGTTTTGAGCTAGAATTGGAGGTATTTGTATGAACTCCTGATTTTCAATATAGAGATACAGAAATAAATATAGATGTAAATGTGTATGTATGTGTACAGGTACGTATATCTATACACGTATTTCCTAGGTATGTCCATTGCAAGGACCTGATAGCAGAGACACCCCAGAACAATGAGCATATCTAGCACCTGGATCTGTATGTCTAAATACTATCCTCCATTAAAAGCAACCACTGCTCCTTGGAGAAAATAGTTGATTCCAGGCTGGGACAGAGAAAGAAGATGAGCCTGAAATATCTTGTGCTCAAAGAATGAGGGGACATGTCAGAAGGACACAAAAGTCAGCTTAAACGGGCTCCCATTGGCCAAATCTGGGACAATTTGAGCATCAAAATAAATCACGATAGTAAAGGATTACAACCCATTAAATAACACAGGAATCCTTAAGTCCACATTGGTGTATATAAACAAATGAATAAGTGAACAGGATGGAGAGAAAACTCTTCCTGGGAGTAAAATGCCAAATAATAAAAGTAAAAGAAATGATGGAATTAGAAAATCATTACTCCACAACCATCACAGTAATAATTCATTCAGGCAAGAAACATCAATGAATATTAAAATTGTTGGGTGAAAGTGAGATGAAGAATGAGATTTTACATGGTCTCAAAGTATCTCTTCATAAGATATTTATTAATTACAGAGGGAAAAACAAAGTAAATTTACAGTGGAGAAATCTGCCAGACATTGTCTTAAGTGCTCAAACACCACTAAATAGTTATCATGTACCATCGGATCTAATGCAATGAGAACATGGCATCACTTCTGTGACATTCTGGCCAAAAATACATAACCTCAGTCTAATTATGAAAAAATATCAGACAAACACAAATTGAGGGCCATTCTACAAAAATGACCGGCCTAAATCTTAAAAAATGCTGAAGTCATGAAAGTCAAGAAAAGACAGAGTAAATGTTCCAGATATAAGGAGACTGAAGAGACTTGACAACTAAATATAACATGTGATCCTGGATTTGGAGCTTTCTGTTATAAAGAACATTATCAGGACAGATGGCCAAATTTGACTGTGGTCTCTAGAGGAAAGTTAAAAGGCAGTTCTTCATACTATTTTTACAGCTTTCCCATAACTTTGAAATGGTTTCAAAATTGAAAGTTTACAAACAAAAGTTTCTCAATAAAAATCTAGATTTTTCAGCCTCCCTTAAAAAACCAGAAGATCTGGCAATACCACCTGTCTTGGTCCATTCAGGCTGCCGTAACAAAATACTATAAACTGCATAAACTGTGTAGCTTACAAATAACAGAAATTTATTTCTGTTGGCTGGAAGTCCAAGGTCAAGATGCAGGCAGACAGACAGCACCTTCCTGCTGTGTCCTCACAGGGTGGAAGGGGTAAAGAATCCCTCCAGGGCCTCTTATATTAAAGGGCACTAATCATATTCATGAGGGCTCCACCCTCATGACCTAATCACCTCCCAAAGTCCCCATCTCCTAATACCATCACCTTGGGGGTTAGGATTTCCACATATGAACTCGGGAGGTAGCATCCAGACCACAGCACTACCACATATCAATGACTTGCTGCCAATGAATAGTAAATACCCTTTAGGTGGGGTATGTGATCTCTGGTTCTCCAGTCTCCACTGGGCCAAACTTTTCAGTGAATGTCCTTGTAAGCATTTAAGTTTGTGACTTGTGATTTAGATCTTCACATATCAAACTTCACCCTATTTAGGTCTGAAAGCTTCAACACAATTTCTTTATCAGAAACACCTAAAAGAGGTAATTCTCTACTAGGTAGCCCACAACCAAGTTTGCAAACACTGCTCCTAACACATACTGAAATGTACACGATGAATTAAGTCTTGAACCTCCCTCTTAATGAAATCAAGATTTAGGAAAAGCTCTCATGACAGAATTTCATAGCCTTGACCTTTAAACAAACAAACAAACAAAAAAAGAACAAAGGAATGGGGGGGTTCCTACTTTCTTTGTAAATCTGAAACCCTGAGCTCTATTTCACCACCTATGATGAACAGAGAATGATATGCCCTTTTCTCTCTTTTTTTGCCACATTAAGATATATATAGATAACCTTTATTCTGACAAATTCTTAAATCAAAAACTACATTTCCTTTTTGCTTTCTAATGTTTCTCAGTGAGAATCAATACAATGATGATAACTGTCTCAAACTCTTGAATGTGTATGTGAAGGAAGGGTTTCAATGTTAGACATACAGTAGGTACCTGATAAGCACTAACCGAAACTACAGCTGAGCTGCTTGTTCAGGAACTTTACCAACATGGAACTCAAACAGGAAGGAAAGCAGAGTTAGTGGGGTCTTTGGAACTCTCTTCCCCCGTTCAAAAACGACTTTGTTCTTCTATGAATACGACACCACAGTCAGAGTTACGGAGAGTCTAGATGTAGGACAGTTAAACCGAACCCCCCAACCCCGCTTTGATAGCTACATGTTCTAACAAACATTCACTACAAATGTACAAAGTAAGGGAGGCCAACTCTCAGGAGACCCTGGCTGTGGCACATGTGTTATCTTTCAGCAGGTGTAACCATTCAGCGCCAGAAAGGCCTGGAGGATGAAGAGACAGCACCTCAGGCAGCCTTGCCAGGAGCCACTGGGTTTCATCCTGGCCTGACCCAGAAAAATCTTATGGAAGAGAACAAGAGGCCCAAGAGCCCTCTGATCTGCTGTCAGCCAGCTGCAGCCGGGAGACTGCCAAAGTGCTGCAGTGACTAGGCAGCGCCCTGCGGAGCCGTCTGGGAGGGGATTACCAGCCTGATCCCCTGGTCTTCAGAGCCAGAAATGACTCAAACTTCACAAACAGCAAGGGCCTGCCAGGGAGGGTGACAATGAGCACTGGAGAGGGGTTTCTTCCCCTTGTTGGTGTCTCTTCCCCCTCTTGCTGCTATGGCAGATTCTGGACAGTGTGCAGCCTGTGAGGTAATCTGAATTCCTTGGCAACCGGCAAGTACCTGAATTCTTTCAAAACCACAGGAATCCAGCAGAGAAAAGGTAAATATCCCTGCGGAGCCAGTGTTAATTAGCAAGGAAGGCTACTGAAGAAGTAACTGGGGGTGGGGAGGAAGGCAGAGGCATTACAAATGCTTTGGGATCTCTTCTGAATTTCCACTGAATAATATGGCTGAGTAGAAGAGAGGCGGTCCCTGACCCGGGCCTTCTCAGTGTCCCATCTTCCCAACCCACCGTGCGGATGGATCTCTCCCAGTTCTCTGGACGGGCACTTTCATTTCCCTGCAGCTGACAGTGCTACCTATCTTTGGGTCTCTAATATGATAGCACATTTGATTTTCAACTCAATTTTGTTTTAATTTTTTTCAACTTTTAATTTTTCCTGTTTCAGTGAAAATTTGGCTATTAGCTTTGTCTCAAAAAAGGGCCTCGTCAAATCATTTAGACCACATACTGGATCCACCTAAAACTGTAAAATCCAGAACAAAGTCTTTTTGGATTCCACCTCTGTCAGGAAAAAAACCCTACACCATTTTGGTAGAGAAAAGCACCCCTCTCTGGAAACTTGAGCGCCCCCTGCTGGTGTAAAACAGTAACATACACGTGAAACTCAAAAAGTAGGAAGGCGCAAAACACTGGACTCAAACACCACTAAGACAATTTTTTAAAACGTCTCAATATTGTGCCCACGTATAAGAAAATAACAAGAGTCTTTCTACTTCCTATGTTAATAAAGCAAGGACAACTGAAATGATTAATCTAGAAAGAAACTATTTAGGGTCTTTTTCTTTAGTAAATTTAAGAAGGTAAAGAATTTACACAAAATTCTTACTTCACAGAACCGTCTTATGAAATCAACTTAATCTTTCTGTCATTAAACATGCATTCTGAGGCCCCAAACAGAAGTGATATGGGATAAGACCCTTCTTTTCTGAAAAAGGAAACCAATTACACTGCCACCAGTTCTGTCTCTTTAGGAAAGATTATGGTTTTCCTTTTTGAGCCTCAAAGTAAAATGGTCTAGTGATCTCATCCCAAACTGATTACCTTCAGTAATGTCTATTTAAAACAAACGTGACCCAAGATTACTAGAGGCTGCAGATCTGGAGATGCTGTAGACTACTGTTGAAAGTAATGACACAGTCGAATGGCTTCTGAGGATTAAAGAGCAGGAGATGAGTGCCAAGACACACAGTGGTTAAGACACAGGGACTTAGGCACATGGAAGTTATTGTGCAGAGCAATGCACCCCTTGCAGGACTGGCTAATAGCCTGTCATAATGTACTACTGTAAAGCTTTTATATTCGCCTATACTTTTAGGTAAAATAGCCAAAACCCTGAAAATTCTTTTTCTTTTGTTTCACAGTTTAATCCAAATTTCTAAAAATTTGTTTTCCAAATTATTCTAAGAAAGAGCATCCATTTTAAAAATATATAAATATATATACTCAGTTCCTGCTGAAGGCAAGAGAAGAGTTACTCAATTCAGTGGGTTCTGACTTCCAACACACAGCCAATAGCCAAAGCACTAGCACATCTGCAGTAAGTTCTATAATAAATATTAGTATTGTTCTCATTTTGCATCTGAGCCATTGAGGCTTTAAAACAATGCCGAGTTTTACCAATAGCAAGGGCTATTAATACTGTGGGTGAAATACCTTTGGAATAATTTGCAGAACATATTGCTATGATATCCTTGAGACACAGTAAGCATAAACTTGAGGTCTTTTCCCTATTCAAGAAGTCCAGTTCAGGGCTTCCCTGGTGGCGCAGTGGTTGAGAGTCCACCTGTCGATGCGGGGGACACGGGTTTGTGCCCCGGTCCGGGAGGATCCCACATGCCATGGAGCGGCTAGGCCCGTGAGCCATGGCCGCTGGGCCTGCGCGTCCGGAGCCTGTGCTCCGCGGCGGGAGAGGCCACAGCGGTGAGGGGCCCGCGTACCGCAAAAAAAAAAAA
>NW_020837965.1:1690215-1768496 GCF_003676395.1 Aethalodelphis obliquidens | reverse complement strand
ATATATAAAATCACTGTAAAATATATTACAGACTTGTAGGTGAAAAAAAAAAAGCAGCTAATGTCCACCCTAGATACAAGAGGGCATGAAACAGCTCAAGCCTTCAGCTCTGGAGTCAGATCCAGGGGTTCAAATTCCCACTCCACTATCCACCTGCTGGAGACCTCAGGGGAGTGATTTCAAGTTCCCTTACGCAAAGCCTCAGTTTCCGCAACTGCAAAAATGCATGACTTTAAGGTTGTTGTGAGCATTAAAATAAATGCTTGGTATATAACAGGTATACACATGAAAGATTTCTCTTTTTTTTCCTTTTTAGACCATTTGTGAACAACAGTGGCCCTAGGATCTTCATACCAATTGTCATTGCATGAAAATACAATGTGACCCTGGATCCCTGCTGGGAAAGGTGTGTGTTTACATACAAATGCTTGTTCATATGCGTGGATATGCAAGAGAGACTGTGAAGTGATAAGACTGATTTCTGTAATCTGAAGCCCATCTGGGGACACTCTTATTTTCCTGAGTTGAATACAACAGAAAAAACAACCTGATCTTAATACACTCTTTAATGGGTCAACTCGAATAAACACCCTCCGCTCAAGGTCTCTTACCTAGCCAGTCCTTCTTCATAGAGATAGATGACAAGAGGATCATAGGAAGTCACAAGCACATAGAGGCGCACGTCAAACTTGAAATCTGGAAAAAAAATTGGGGTACACAGGAAAAGCTAAGCTCATTTGTCTTCTGTTACAGAAAGAATAGTACAATGTAACAAAGAAATATGAAAGACAGTCCTCCTCTCCCCATGAAACATACACTGCCCACACACCTTCCCTTTTGAGGATAAATAATAATTATACCATACATTGTAAATATATATATACATGGCGTTGTACAGTTTTCATATATATTTGCTTGTTATAACATATAAAGCACTTTCTTTTTCATTATGTCAAAATCAACTTCAAAATAATACCGTGAGGTAGGTAAGGAACCAGCTTCATCTCTGGAGCCACAGTTGCCAAGAATTTCACACTAGCTTAATAAAGCCTTAATAGAGAAGACTATAAAAACGTTAAAAAGAAAAATTTAGTACGATCTAGCCCAATCCAGTCAAAGACCTAATCACAACTCACCATCTATGAGCAGGGGGTTGTTAATGTAACGGGAGACCAAGATGTTCTCTTCCAGGGAAATCTGGTTTGGCTGTTCAGTAAAGAGAAAAATGAAAGGTAGAAATGCAAAGGAATCCTGACTTACAATAAAGAAGCAAAGTTCTTAACCATTTAGAAATGATAATATGGAAAACTAAAACTCTAAGAAAAGGTTTCCTCTAAGCTACCCATATATTAATTGGCCATATAACACACCACTTCCATAAACACTGTGAGAATCCAATTATAATGCGAGAAAACAAAATTTACACAGCACCTCTCATGATAGAGCCTAAACAGCTTTAAAGATTTATATACATGATATTAAATATTTACATGCCAAGAAAATAAAAGCTACTTAAAAAATAAATTAAAACTTGCTTTCTCCCAAATGTAAAGCATGTTGGATATTTTAGAATACTACCATTATTCTTACAGGAAGGCTTTCATCAAGTTGCTCAGAGAACTTACAGATCTTTCCACAATGGATCCTGGCATTTTCCCTGTGAAATGGGATGGATATTTCACTGACTCACTCCATAGTGCTTGCTATGCCACTGCAGGTAAAGAATGAACTAGATCTTTTAAATACTTTTTTCAATGAAGAAGAGCTGTCTATACAATAAATAATGATGAGTATGATGGGTATTGTATAAGGCACTGGGGATACAGTGATGAATAAAACAAATGCAATCCCTGCCCTCACAGAGCCCAATCCCTGCTCGCAAAGAGTTTGATGTTTGAGTAGAGGGACAGCAAATACATAGAATTTAAAAGAACACAAAGCAGCACACCTACAAGTGCAAGATGTGAGGCTGCAGAGTGGAAAGAGATCTGGAAGAACAATTCCAAATGAGACTAAAACAGAAAAATCAGTTGTCAGTCACCACAATCCATACAGGACAAAAGAACTCCAAAAGGGAAGTGGCTATAATGATAACTGTGATGATAATAGCTATAGTAGCAACAACAGAAACACTATTAACATTTGCAGGAAAAAAATTTTAATAAATGTACTGAAGATTTGTTATGTGCCAACACTGTTCTAATCCCTCACAAGTATTATTTCATTTAATCTTCATCCAACCCATGGTAGGTATAACACCATCCAAATATTACAGATGAGGGAAGAGTCAGAGAGGGTTAGGAACCTGCTCAAAGTCCCACAGCTAGTAAGTGATAGAGCACCATTTGAACCCAGGAAGTCTGCCTCAGAAGCCTAATTCTTAAGCACTATTTGCACCTTTTCTCACAAGTTCTGACCTAAAATAACTGTCCAGACCCAAAAGTTTGCCTTTATAATAATGCATTTGCTATCCCAAGTACTACAGTTATAAAATAAGGATAATTGTGTGACCCATAACATCATACACAACCACAAGAAGCAACTCCGGGGTCAAGATAATGAGATTCCTCTCTCATTTCCCACTGCTGCCATCTCAAACTCAGAACACAACTTCACAAGCCATCTCTATGCATCATACGGACACTACAACATCACTACTGATTCATACTCTGGACTTGGTGACCCACACCATTTCCTGATCAGTTTCTCACACGTACTATCTCTATTTTGAGTCAGCTTAGTATGTAACGACTGATGCAATCACAGTACAAAGAAGCAAGCTGCAGGCTTCCAAACCGAAAATTAAACAATTGCAGCTCTTTTTCTACTAAGTAACATCTACAGGCTACAACAGATATGTAACCACCCAACTCTACTTGGAACCAGAGACTACAATGGTAATGGTCTTCACTCTATGACACATCTAACATCCATGCCCATTTCCTCTGTTCTCTTCCTCATCATATACATTTGTCCTTTGAATTATGCAGAACATAATCTCTTACATTATTTTGGTAACTTTAGTATTTGTTCAATGGTCTATACCTCTCATTTCTATCTGCACTAGTAATTAAACTGTAAGCTCACGGAAGAAAAGAATTGTTTGAGTACAGTTTTTTTGTATAGTGTAATATACTGATAAGCAACTAACGAAATTTTTGACATCTTCAAGCCTGTCTCCTTTTCATCCATCCCCAATTAACTCATTTTAAATGATGTCAATTCTAAGCTCAAACTGCCCTCCCAAGTATGCTAAAAGCAAGAATCTGAATTGTTGGGAAAGTTGGAAACCCATCCATTTTTCTAATTCAACTTTAAGATTAAAGCTCATGGTATCTGTTAAGTTATTATAAGGTAGACTGGTACAGTGGTTAAGAGGGTACGCTCTGGAATCAGCAAGACGAGTTAAAATCTTCACTTACTATGGAAGGAATAGTAACTACCTCTTAGGGTTCTCATAAAGTCTAAGTGAGATTATATTTGGAAGGTACAGTGGTAGGCACATAGTAGATGCTCAAGAAATATCAGTTAGTATTATTATTGCAAACTCAATAGTATCTATGTGGTCCCATTTACTGAGTTCCACAACTCAACAGCATTCCTCACGACGTGCCACACACCATTCTGCTCAGAGCAGTGCACTGATTTATAATGAAGATACATAAGAATTAGGAGATGATCCCTATTCCTGAAAAGCCTTTAAGGAGTGGCAGCACCTGGCACACAACAGGGACTCCCTAAATATTTGTTGAACAATGAGAAAAAATGGAGAGCACCTAAGAAAATATAAACAAATAGAAACAAGAGAGCTGTACGGAATTATATTCACAAACATAGGAGTGAAAAGAGTGACCAAAATATTCTCCTGATACTTCAAAATGTCAGAGAAAACACTAATATTTTATTTACTATGAATGTGTGAGACAAGGATGACTAAATTTGACTTCCATAAATCAAATTCATACCTTAATCAGAAAACACCAGATCTTTTCCCTCCTCGATTTGAATATACTAAATTGGGAAAATATGGCATTTAGTCACGGTTACTGCAGGAGCTGGAGCAAACACAACTCTGTTCCTTTATGCTGTATTTTCAGAGCTAAAAAGCACATCATTAAGAGACCACGTTCGCCAATCAGCCAAGATGCTTCCATCTGTAGGAGCTCACGCTCCTCTCTCTTCAGTATTACATAAAAGTAATCCTTCTTCTATCCTTTATCCTATTCTCATAGTGGTAAAAGTTGCTATTTGCAGATATTTTCCAAAAGGTTATGACTATTAGGGGGAATTTTTTAATAAGAGGCCCTCTCATTCCTCACTCCAGTGGGAAGACAGGGAAAGATGTTTTTATTTGGCCCTCACACCTAACTCTGCCCTCCCTCCCCCATCCCTCACCCACTCACACTAGCTCTGCTTGCAGACCCTCCACTGGAGCACTCCCTCTCCCTCCCCCTTGAATCTAAAAGGAAAGCAGGCAGCAGCCTTGGAAAGAGTTACTTCATCCAGTTGGCTAATGGGTCACATATTCCATGGGAAAGGATCCAGGTATGGAAAAGAGGAGATGGTTAGGCCTTGTGTGTAAGGAGAGAGAGAAGAGTATTAACTGCATGGTTTGTAGGTCTGGGTAAAAGGTGATAAAATTCCAGATTTGGAGAAAAGTGGGAATATTTTGCCATTATGTCCATATGCTGCCAGCTCCCCTGGTGCTTGCTGGCATCTTCCCAGGCTTCTGTCTGGCACTTCCACCAAAGACCTCAAAGAATCAGACTCATTCCAAAGCTTCACTGAGCGGGAGGTGGCAGGCAAAGGGTCCTGCCAAGTACTTTGATCTCCGCAGGGGGTCTCTAGGGAGTCAGCCCAGGGAGATGTGGGAGGGAGAAGGAGAGCCTGCCAAGTGCATTCTCTAAAGACTTGTCACCCCCTGTATGAGACGCGCGCAGCATCCAGGGAAGAGTCAGGGCATGGGGTTCTCAGCCCCACCAAAGAAAGTTTAACTTTTCTATTCTTTATGATGTTGGTTTTAAAATAACAAATCACCAGGGCAAAAGAGCATTCCAAGAGAAAAAAGTCCCAGATGAGCTGGGAATAGATCCTATTCTTTTTGACTCATGTCTAAGAAAATAAAAAGCAAACTTGTACCACAGTTGACTTTCAATAGCAATTCCATTTGGCAGCTAAAACCCAAACCCAAACTAGTGCCGTCTATGAGATTCAAACAACACTGGAGCTCCTGGCACGAAGCTGAAGGAAAAGCTGTTGGACAGGAGCCTTCACACCAAGGTCAGAAGAGAGACAAGAAAAGAGAGATCCAAGGCTTATGAGCAGTGCCTTCTGTCACAAGAGACCCAGGGCAAAAGGCCCTCCAGAGTGACCCAGGGTCAGGTAGCAGAACTTGTAGCCTGGGCTTGGGGCTGTATAGCTACTGCCTCAGAACCAGATCCTATATTTCTTCAGCATGAAAGGTCTGGCCATCAGTGTTTACTGTAGAGTTTTTAGTCCAGACTGAATTTAAGGATTTTTCCATATGAAAGACCCCTTAGAAAGTTAGTTTCTGCACATATAGGAAATAGCTCAGACCATGTGAAAAGAAAGAGAACTGGGGAATTTGGGATGGTGTACCGACCACGCACATGACATATACGCCTCCCCCTCTTCCCTTCCAGGGTTCCACCGTAAGGACAGAGTAGACATTTTATTTATTTATTTTTTAATGTGATACGCAGGTCTCTCACTGCCGTGGCCTCTCCCGCTGCAGAGCACAGGCTCCAGACACACAGGCCCAGCGGCCATGGCCCACGGGCCCAGCCGCTCCACGGCATGTGGGATCCTCCCGGACCGGGGCACGAACCTGCGTCCCCTGCATCGGCAGGCGGACTCCCAACCACTGCGCCACCAGGGAAGCCCCAGAGTAGACATTTTTAAACGTCTGAAATGATAACAAGGCTAGAAAACAGTTAAAGGAGCCAACAAAAGACCAAAGGTTTAAGGAAATCCTGAAAGACAGAAAGAAGATAGGAACAGGTTGAGGAAACAGAGCAGAAGAAGCCCCAGCCCCAAATATCAGAGGTGAGAGTGATCTTCCCAAGGAGACTTCTGAGAAGTTCCATGCTGGCAGTGAACTAACACGAAGAGCGAGAGGGAGCCAACGGACAAGAATCAGATAATTAATTAAATAACAAACAGCATTTAAAACAGTGCGGCCAACAGGCCTTCTTCTCCAGCAACCAAAGCTTTGCCCTCAGGATGAAACCTAACAACTGTCTCGGGAGGACACCTTCTGCGGGTGGGCACAGGCATCCCACAGAAGAGTGGAACTTGAGGCCACTGCAGCCCTACAGCAGACACAAAGGTGAAGAGAGAGGCAAGGTAGCACCGCCCCACAAGGAAATCACCAAACTCTTCCTTTATATCCACAATCAGGCAGGCCCTGTTTTGGCAAGGGGGAAGGAAGAAGCACGCTTCCTCACCCATATCCACCTAAGGTGCGGCCTGACATTCAACACACTTTGCCCTCACACAAAGCACAGTCAGCCTCCTGTCCAGTGAGATGTTATTAGGGAATCAGTCCTACACAACAGTAGGGGAAACCCAGGCCAGCTGTCAAAATTTAAATCAGTCTAGTCTTGTTCATCAGGGTGACTCAACATCTAAGGTCACTGAAATTGAGAAAACCCCACAGCAGGAAAAAAAACCACGATCCCATGAAAACTGGTGAAACAAAAGAGAACTTTAAAAAACTTTCAATTCGTATCCTCAGAAAGACCTGCCAGCAAACTGCATCTATTAAGCAACAACAGGCTGTTATCACAAAAGAAAAAAAAAAGGCAAATGAGAAAATAAGAGTGTTTGTACCTTATGATAGCCAATATAGAAATACAGTAGATGGAATGAACGATAAAATGGACAGAGCTCACACTGGTGATCCAGAAGGTAAAGATGGGAAAAGACAGAGAATTTAAAATGAGAGAAAAGTTGACATGAAGGAAATACCCAGAATGCCTCAAAAAGAAGTTCCAGAAGCAGAAGCATAGACAAAAAATGAATGATTTTTCCTGAACTAAAGAAAAACACTAGCTTCCAGATTGAAAGGGCTGACCAAAGGTCCAGGAGGAAGAATGAACAAAGACCCAGACTGAAATATTGGTTAAATTTCAGAATTCCCATCTGTAAAGTTTCTATTGAGTTAAAATTTTTTACTCAACTTATAGATAAAGCAAAGAAACTGAATCATAGTTACTGAAGAGAATGTAAATATCATAAACCTTTAAAATATAAAAATAATAAAAAGTAATCAAAGCTAGAGATGTAATGTGGAAGGAAGGGTAGGGGGTGATATGAGTGCAGTGAATATCAAACTGAGAATTAGAAACAAAATGTAAAGTTGAGAAAAGAAGAAACATAAATCAACTGTATTAGGTTACTACTGTTGTTAGTCTAGCCAGTGAGAGTGGGGTTGGGATTTTATTTCATTTACTTTGTATATGTATTCAACTGAAAAACAACTTTTAATGAGGATTTTGCAAAGAATCAAGATATTAATGACTTTTGAAAAAAGAAGAGGATGGGGAGGAAGAAGAAGAGGGGGGACAGAGGGGGCCAGGAGCAGCAAGGATGCCATGCCACACTAAGGTTAATTTGCTTGATGACCTTGAGGGTAGGAACCCACAGTTCTCCTCACAATAGGAACTAAATGTATGTGCTACCAATTAATGCTTAGTGCCAAGGAATTAGCAAGGCAGAATGCTGAAAGCAGAAAAAGTACCTCTTTTCTGCTGACACCAAAGGCTGCCCTCCCCCCAAATTCAATCAAGTGACTTATTAGCCATAGAGTAACTGTTGGCATGGGAGGAGGTTACTGCCAGTAAGGTGAACAGTAGACTCATACCCCTCCTCAAATCACACTTCTGAATGCAGACTTAGTAGCTAAGACAAAGGGTGAAGCAGGGAAGAACAAACACGGAGCGAAGTATGCCACCCGCTGCATACTTACATTGTTGATCAGGTAGACACCCCGCCCCCTGGAAGAGGCCACTGGTTTTACTATCCAAGGTCCCCGGTCCTTTGAATATGAATCTGCTCAAAATATTGGGAGACAAAATAGGGGAGAAAGAAACAAAGAGAAAGAAGGGACATGAGTTTATTATCTTAAATTTTAACACTAGTTATCTACTCAGGTACCCAAAGAATTTTCCAAATTTCTAAGTGGAGGACAGCAACTAAAATGACCTATATTTTTGGACTAGCCTTAAAAATGAAAACAGAGAAAGAGAGAGAAAGGAAAGAGAGGAAGAGACAGCAATATTACATAATATATTTCTTCCACCATTTCCCCTCTTGAATGAGAGGATGAAGACAAAATAAGGCAAATATCGGGATGTTCGTCTATTACTGTCACAAACAACCTTCACGAATCTTTGATATCCTCGCCTCCTTTAACTAAAGGACCTCCAGAGGCTCACGCTGCAGACGGTGACAACGTGAGTCAAAGGCCGGATCCCCTAATATGGTTACTTTCCTCAAGCGGTTTCTCTGAGCTTATAAGAAAAAATCGCCTTAAATAAAACAATGTGAGTGGAAAGGTAGGACAATAATTGACGAGTCGTTAAAAGGTGCCCTTTACTTTTGTTCCTTTCTCAGGTTCAGGTTTACGCTTTAAATACCTTTGGGTCATAGGAAAAGAAAACACACAACCAATATGAGGAGTCCCAGAGGCCTGCTCTGGCCTCCACTTAGGGAAGGTCAGTGGACACGAGAGAGAAGCAGAGACAAAGGACTCTCCCTCTGATAGGAGCCAAACTGTCTTTTCAAGGCCTCCCAACAGGAACTTGATTTGTGTCGGTGCCACAAACCATTTCACCAGGAGAGAAAGAAGACCTCCTTGTCTTCTCTCCGCCACCCTCCCCTGCTTTTTCCCTTGATGTGACCTCACAGAATTAGAAAAAATGTCACGTGCCACACAGAATGTAAAACTCCGTGAGCAACTCCACTTCTGGGGATGTATTCTCTGGTCCTACTCACACATACTGGAACATTCTTTGTAGAAGATTATTCAGTGCTGCATTTTAATAGCAAAAGACATCCATCAACTAATTAAATACACTATATTGCATCTATACGAGGGGCCGGCAAACTATTTTTTGGTAAAAAGCCAGATAATAAATAGCTTAGGCTTTGCAGGCCATGCAACTATTCCACTCTGTCATTGTAGCTCAAAAGTTACCATAAACAATACGTAAACAAAGGAGCATGGCTGGGCCCCCAAAAACCTTTATTTATGGACACTGAATTTCCTATGATTTCCACATGCCACAAAATTTTATTCTTCTTTTGATTTTTTTCAAGCATTTAAAAATGTAAAAATCATTTTTAGCTCTTGGGATACATACAAAAAGGCATAGGACCAGATGTGACACAAGGGCTGTAGTTTGCAGACACCTGCTCTACATAATGAAATATTAAGCAGACACACAAAATGAGAATGTTATTAAGGAGCAGAGAGGGAATGAGCTCAAAGAGACTGTTGAGTGTTAAGAAGTAAAGTGCAGGGCACTGGGTATTGTATGCTCCCATCTGTTCACATACACACTCAAGCCATGTGCCAGTAAGTGCAGAGAATACCTCTAGAAGGATATGTAAAAATACTAATAACACTGATCACCTCTGGGGAGAACTGGATGACTGAGGAAAAGAGGAGAAAAAAGGCTTTTCACTGATTATTGTTTTGTATTTTTTGGGGGGGTACCGTGACTATATTACCTACATCACTTACATAATTTTAAATTCCTGCAATAGATGGCATATTAATATAAGACAATTTAAATCTCTATAAACTGAAGTCACTGAATAGATGTGTATATATATATATATATATATATATATATATATACTTTATATATTTTTTCCATTTTGCCATTTTCCCCAAATTCTGAGGATACAATAGTTTGAGAACAAAAGGAACAATTAATAGTAAAATAAAACAAAAAAATTACAAAAATTTTTAAACTTCATTCATTCATTCAATACTTCTAAGTATCCAACCCGTCTTACGCAGTTTGCTAGTATGGGGCATGCAGAAGTGAAAAGACAGCAGAAAGGCAGGCCCTAAGCAAGTAATTAGACACACCGAGCTCACAAAGAGGAAGTGAGGGAGCTACATACAGCAATGCCGAAGAAAATGACCAGACCTGTCTGAAGACAGTACCCCCTGTGGTGACAAACGGACGCAGAAAATGCTCGTTTTCAGAACAGGGAAAATCTCGCTAAATGCAACTTCTGCCATCTAACGCGTTTAATAAATCTTACTTTGTGGACTAGGCTTATCAGAAGTTTCTGGTGCTTCACTTTTATCATGTTCTTGAAATTCTAAATATCAAAAAAAGCATCTTCATGCTAGGCCTTTCTCCGTGATTTGCTGTATTTCAGAACAAGGATTGATTTCTTTCACAGGTTCCAAAAATGTGGGTCAGAAGCAAAGCAAGGCAAAGAGCTTGGCAGCCTGTCAGGATGAAGATATACTAGACAGGGCCTGCAACTCTTTCTGGTGCCTTCCAGGTCCTATGGTGGCAGCATGCTCAATCTAATGGAAAGAGCACTGAACCAGGCGTAGGAAGATCTGAGTTCTAATTCTGACTTTTCTAATTCCGGGCAATTTGCTTAAATTATCCAGTCTCATCTTTAAAATGAGAGGTTTAGTCATTTGAATTATGAGATCTCTCATAATCCTACTATTATGATTCTATAAATTTACTGATTACTTTGAAGTCCAGTCATCTGAAATTAACTGGCTGACATTAAAGTTTTGCTCATTCCTTAGAATTATTTCTGTCTCTCTTGCAACTAAAGATGGCCAGAGGATGCAATTCTGGGCAGTGAGAAGTAAACAGAAATCTGCCAGGGCGTGGGGGGAAAGTTCTGCTTTTCTGATATTGGCGCCACCCTGCCTTCCTTGTTGTTTCCTTCTCCCTGCTTAGAAAGCTGTCCACAGCTGGGGAGTGGCTGCAGTTGGCAAGATCCTTAGTTAGGTTCTTCGGGGTCACAGACCTCCGACTGTACTATATACCGTTACACTAGCAACAGTGGCACCAGGAATCTAGCAAGATCTGGTCTGTATATTGCAAGCCCCACATTTTAATTACTGGGAACAGTTTGGCAGTATCCAGGCTTTCACATCTCTTGAGGCAGTGTTTGGTCTCTGGGCTAGGTCTCTACAGAGATGGATTTCAGGTTTTCTCTTATTAGAACAAAAAGCTATACAAATTCATGAGATCCGCCTTGGCTGGTCTCTCTAGAGTCTTCAGGCAATCCTCATATCTGTTCCTTATCAGTTCCCTTTCAAAGGCTCTTTGGCAGGCTAGTCACATGCCTTTCTGCTCCTCTCAAACACCCAAACCCATCCCTAGGCCCCTCATTCCTGGTACGTGCCCTCATCACCCTCTCACCAAGAAGGCTGGGAATCTGTAACATAAACCCGCTCACCTGCTTTCCTCTCCATCTCAAATGTTACCTGGATGACCACTTAGCCGCCTTCTTTCTCTCCTTTTAGGGGAGAGACACGCCCTGCTTCCTGAAGCTCACCCTTCTACTTGGGCTCTTGACTAAACCCTCTCCTGCCTCCTCTGGGACCTCATTCCCTTGCTCATATCTTCAAGGTCTCTCTCCCCTCTGATTTCTCTGTAGTTCTTCTTCTCTTCCTTTTTCCCTTCCTTGGTAGTAACATCCACCTCCGTATCTGCAACTTCCAGAGCCTATAACTGGCCAGAACTCAAAACTGCCTTTACAACTGCCTGCAAAACATCACCACACGGAGGCCTGTAGGCACCTCAGATCCACACCAGGTCCAAAATGTGACACTCCTCTTGCCCTTCAACACTTTTCCTCTACGTCAGCGGCCCCCAACCTTTTTGGCACCAGGGACTGGTTTCGTGGTTCCACGGCCGAGGGGTTGGGGAGTGGGGGGCAGGGGTGGTGGTTCAGGCGGTAATGCGAGCGGTGGGGACGATGGGGAGCGGCAGGTAAAGCTTCACTTGCTCGACCGCTGCTCACCTCCTGCTGTGCGGCCCGGTTCCTAACAGGAACCCCGGGGGTTGGGGACCCCTGCTCTACATTCCTCGTTACACTCCCTGGTTAAAGACTTAATGCTCCTCCCAGCTTCTCAGACTCACACCTTTGACCTCTGCCTCACTACTCACAGCCACTTAGTAAACTGTGTTTATTCTACCATTCTTTCCACTGCCTCCGTTCCGTTCCAGCTACCTAGCTCAGTCTATCTACACTTCTTACCTGGATTATGGCTTCCAAAGCGACCACTGTGTTTCCTCCCCCTGCTCCCTCCAGTTCATTTCGTGCAGTTATTTTCCTAAAGGCCAGCCTGTTCATGGCACTTGCCTTCTCAAAAATACCCTATTGTCTGCGCTCAAGCAAGCCCTGGAGGTCAGGAGCGCAAGTGCCATGGAGGAAAGGGGATTTCTGAGCTATAATGTGCTAGGTGGACAGCAGACGAAATGAAGAGAACTTAAAACAGACTTTAGGAGGAAGAGGAATGTCTCTTTGAAAGAGGAAGTGGTAGGAGGAGGCAAGTTTCTCCCCTAATATGTAAACTCAGCAACACAACTGACCTACTAATGCTGGATTTCTCCCCAGTGGATTTAAGTGTAGAGGTCATGGACTCTGGACTACTGGCAAAGAATGAGTGGCATCCTGGCAGGACTGAAACCAAGAAGCTTCCTCTTTACCATCACATCTTCCCTGGTCCCTCTTCTACCACACAATAAGTCCCTGCTGTGGTCTTTGGGAGGCAACAGCAATGAGGGATTTGTTTTCAGACTGAAGAACATCATTTGCCTGTAATAACTGCCCTGGGGCTCAATGTGGTGGCTTTGGGTTGCAGCTATATTCATTCTATGTGTGCTACTGACCTTTTGAATTCATTTTTGTTAGAATGTAGAAACTGTAAGAGTTTGAATAATATGCTGAAGAAATGGGGCTTCCCTGGTGGCGCAGTTGTTAAGAATACACCTGCCAATGCAGGGGACAGGGGTTCGATCCCTGGTCTGGGAAGATCTCACATGCTGCGGAGCAACTAAGCCCATGCGCCACAACTACTGAGCCCATGTGCCACAACTACTGAGCCCACGTGCCTAGAGCCCCTGCTCCGCAACAAGAGAAGCCCGTGCACCGCAACGAAGAGTAGCCCCTGCTTGCTGCAACTAGAGAAAGCCTGCACGCAGCAACAAAGACCCAAAGCAGCCAAAAATAAAATAAATAAATTTATTTTAAAAAAAATATGCTGAAGAAACAATTCTACTGAAACACAGGTCAGGCTTGAACGCATGGAGGAACTCTAACTCTATCCAATCTTCTGAATGAGCATCCAGCCCTCAAACTGCCTCCAAAGGGTGGGGAAGAACCACAGAATAAGAGACAGCAGAGAGGAGAAAGGGAATTTTCAACTTAATATCCCTTTAGTGTTTACTAGGAAATTATTCTGGACTCTGATTTCTCAATAGGAATTCAACAGCAGGGAGTTCATATCAGGAATGCTTTTACGTTGCTAACATGTTAGTTGAAGCATTTTTATGCTATCATGTTGGCTTATTACACAATTTTTTACTTTTATTATATAACAATACATCTCTACATAACTTGAAATAGGAAATATTATTGCACATTTATTAAGTACCCATCAGGCACCACTCCAAGTGCTTTCCATGTGTTAACGTATTTAAACATCCCAACAACACTACAATGTCAGTACTAGTAACAGTCCCATTTTACAGAGGAGGAAGCTAAGGCACAGGAGGTTTCAATAACATGGCTAAAAATCCCATAACAAAAATTCCTAACTATAAATGTTCAGCTTTGAGTGCACTGTAGCTTTGAAGTTAACTTAATTCATCTAGTGAATACTCTACTCTGACCCATTTCAGAGCCTTCTGTGGGCAAACACTGAACTGCCAACCACTGGTCCCAGCGGGGTAAACAAGTGCTCTCAGAAGAATGGCCTCCCCAAGGTGGGAGCAAGAGACCCTGTGACCATTCCTGATGCAAGTCCCAGAGGATGAACACCGCACTGCGTGACCAGACCAGACCACTAGGTCCAACAGGTTAAAAGAATCAAATGTCAGGAAGTCTAGAGAAAAATTTCTCTTCCTCTCTCCATGCTTCCTCTACCTATAAGACAGGAAAAGTCTTTTTCTTGGACTTATTGAGAAGAAAACTGTCTTGCTGTCCTCTCTGTGTGTCATAACTGATCCTCCTCACAGAAGTGACTTCTCCCATGGGTGGTCCTGGGAAATGGTCATTGCGTGCATACGCCCACTGTCTTGGCCACAAAGCACAGTGGTGAGGAGCCTGGCTTCTGAAGCCAAACTGCAGGGTCTGGATCCTAATCCCACCATTTGCAGCCACATAACTTACAGAAAGTTACTTAACCTCTCTGTACCTTAGTCTCCTCACCTATAAAGCTGGGAACAATAACAGTACCTACCTCAGAATAGAGGCTCCACTTGGAAGAGGGCCTAACAGAAGGGAAATGTTCATTAACTGTTAGCTATTATTATTTTTCCTATTTAGACTCTCACAAAAGACCTGCCTCACACCTTCTCTGTATTCGTGCCTCTTCTGTGCTCTAAGCCTACTGAGGCAGGCATTGCCCACCATGGGGGGAGAGTCCAAAATAGCCCATCTCCTCTGCTTGGACCTGGGGAGGTAAGTTCACTTCAAGACAAAAGAAGCAATGAGACTTGGATGCAGGCCATGCATTCCCAGCTAGCTTTACCACCAATACAGCAGACGTTCATGTGCCTATTTCGCTCCCATGAATATTTTTCAATTAGTCTGTACTCCAAGGAGAGAGAGTGTGACTAACTGGTACCTCTAAACCCTAACACCAAAAGATGTGTGATATGTGTACCCCAAAGAACATAAGTCACACAAGTCCAAAAATCGAGGGGATAGGGATATTCCTTAAATGACAAGAGGAAGAGAGATGCCGAAAAGGATGCATATGTAGTTCATATGCAGAAGTATATCCATCCTTACATGGGCACTAACTCTTGTCAATGAAAAAGAGACTTTTTGTAATAAATAGGAGCACATTTATACAATACCAATGTGTCCTTACATAAATGTCCTTACTAAGAATAAATACACACATACACGCTCAGAATAAAACAGTTTTAAAGTTATCTCTGCAATTGTTTTACTAAAGAAACAATTTTTTAAGGATCTGAAAAGCCCTGATTAGTTCCTGACTTGAGGCAGCCCTTGGAGTAAATCTGCCCCAAGTTCAGCTGCTGGGGATGGGGGACAGGGGACGGGGGTGAGAATGGAGCATCAGGAGTCAAGCACTTACTACAGAATTCCGCATACTCAGCTGGCAGCAGGAAGGTCTGAGGGAGGATGTGAAAAGCCTTGAATCCGTGCGTATGCTGCATTCGAATGATGTTTTTGTACAGTCGGTCCTTCCGGGTTAGTTCATACGACCTAAATTTCATAAAAGCATTTCCATTTCAGTACGCTATGACTCAGAGGTTATCCTGTGTCATCACATACTAAAGAGTTCACAGTTCATGAGCAGTTACTGAGGATAGTATTATATCCCAAATCTATCACTTTGTCAAGGAAATGATCACCTTAAAACTAGGGCGATAAATGCTGCCTATCAGGGAGTGTAATCTGGCAAACTACAAAAAGGCACTTCAGCTGGCCTCGACTGGATTCAAGAGTCTATGGTTTGTTGCACTATTTAAAAACCATCTAAGAATCTTTGCTGTAACCATTAAAACTGCATTCTAGCTGTTCCTCAGTTCAAAATTTTCACTTTGATTTCTTAAAATCAAAGGTTGCTTTGCCAAATGTAGGTATCACCAATACTTCTTTCTTACCCACTGTCCTCTTCAGATCTAGAGCAGAGGTCCTCAAATTTTAGTGTACATAAGAATCACCTATAGAGTTTCTTCAAAAACGAATGTTCCAGGGTCACATCTCTCAAAATTCTGTGATGAAGTCTAGGGCTCTGCATTTTAAGCATGGACCCCAGGTGTTTTGGTACAGATGGTCCGGAGACCACAATGTAACAGTGATTTAGTCTAGATCAGTAATTTCCAAACTTGACTGAGATACATATTACCTCATTGTTTTTATAATATATAACTTTCTAGGTCTATATTTGCCTAGAAAGATTAAGCACCTAGAAGGTGCTTTTTAAATATACACCATCCCTGGAGATGGTGATTCCTCGAATCTGCAGTAAGACCTATGAATGTAAAGTACCCCTAGTGACGCTTATCATTAAGGAATTAGAAACAATGAACCAGGCTGAGGGGACCTTCAGGATGGTGGAGGAGTAAGACGTGGAGATCACCTTCCTCCCCACAAATACATCAAAAATACATCTACATGTGGAACAACTCCTACAGAACACCTAATGAACGCTGGCAGAAGACCTCAGACTTCCCAAAAGCCGTGTGGCTGACAGGGTCTTGGTGCTCCAGCTGGGTGTCAGGCCTCAGCCTCTGAGGTAGGAGAGCCGAGTTCAGAACGTTGGTCCATCAGAGACCTCCTGGCCCCACATAATATCAATCAACAAGAGCTCTCCCAGAGATCTCCATCTCAACGCTAAGACCCAGCTCCACTCAACGACCAGCAAGCTACAGTGCTGGACACGCCACACCAAACAACTAGCAAGACAGGAACACAACCCCACCCATTAGCGGAGAGGCTGCCTAAAATCATAATAAGGCAACAGACACCCCAAAACACACCACTGGACGCAGTCCTGCTCACCAGAAAGACAAGATCCAGCCTCATCCACCAGAACACAGGCACTAGTCCCCTCCACCAGGAAGCCTACACATCCCACGGATCCAACGTTACCCACCGGGGGCAGACACCAAAAACAATGGGAACTACAAACCTGCAGCCTGAGAAAAGGAGACCACAAACACAGTAAGTTTAGCAAAACGAGAAGACAGAGAAATACACAGCAGATGAAGGAGCAAGGTAAAAACCCACCAGACCAAATAAATGAAGAGGAAATAGGCAGTCTACCTGAAAAAGAATTCAGAGTAATGATAGTAAAGATGATCCAAAATCTTGGAAACAGAAAGGAGAAAATACAAGAAACATTTAACAAGGACCTAGAAGAACTAAAGAGCAAACAAACAGTGACGAACAACACAATAAATAAAATTAAAAATTCTCTGGAAGGGGCTTCCCTGGTGGCGCAGTGGTTAAAAATCCACCTGCCAATGCAGGGGACACAGCATCGAGCCCTGGTCCAGGAAGATCCCACAAGCCGTGGAGCAACTAAGCCCATACACCACAACTACTGAGCCTGCGAGCCACAACTACTGAGCCTGCGTGCCACAACTACTGAAGATTCGACGGAGAAATTAAAACCTTTATAGACAAGCAAAAGCTAAGAAAATTCGGCACCACCAAACCAGCTTTACAACAAATGCTAAAGGAACTTCTCTAGGCAGGAAACACAAGAGAAGGAAAAGACCTACAAAACAAACTCAAAGCAATTAAGAAAATGGTAATAGGAACATACATATCAACAATTTCCTTAAATGTAAATGGATTAAATGCTCCAATCAAAAGACACAGGCTCGCTGAACGGATACAAAAACACGACCTGTATATGTGCTGTCTACAAGAGACCCACTTCAGACCTAGGGACACATACAGACTGAAAGTGAGGGGATGGAAAAAGATATTCCATGCAAATAGAAATCAAAAGAAAGCTGAGCAGCAATTCTCATATCAGACAAAATAGACTTTAAAACAAAGACTATTACAAGAGACAAAGCACACTACATAATGATCAAGGAATCAATCCAAGAAGAAGATATAACAATTGTAAATATTTATGCACCCAATATACCTTAATACATAAGGTAAATGCTAACAGCCATAAAAGGGGAAATAGACAGTAACACAATAACAGTAGCACACTGAAACACCCCACTTACACCAATGGACAGATCATCCAAAATGAAAAAAAATAAGGAAGCTTTAAATGATACATTAAACAAGATGGACTTAATTGATATTTACAGGACATCCCATCCCAAAACAATGGAATACACTATCTTCTCAAGTGCTCATGGAACATTCTCCAGGACAGATCATATCTTGGGTCACAAATCAAGCCTTGGTAAATTTAGGAAAATTGAAATCGTATCAAGTACCTTACCCAACCACAACGCTATGAGACTAGATATCAATTACAGGAAAAAATCTGTAAAAAATAGAAACACATGGAGGCTAAACAATACCTACTAAATAACCAAAAGATCACTGAACAAATCAGAGAGGAAATCAAAAAATACCTAGAAACAAATGACAATGAAAACATGACGACCCAAAACCTATGGGATGCAGCAAACAGCAGTTCTAAGAGGGAAGTTTATAGCAATACAATCCTACCTCAAGAACCAAGAAAAATCTCAAATAAACAACTAACCTTACACCTAAAGCAATTAGAGAAAGAAGAACAAAAAACACCCAAAGTTAGCAGAAGGAAAGAAATCATAAAGATCAGATCAGAAGTAAATGAAAAAGAAATGAAGGAGACAAAAGCAAAAATCAATAAAACTAAAAGCTGGTTCTTTGAGAAGATAAACAAAATTGATAGGCCATTACCCAGACTCATCAAGAAAAAAAGGGAGAAGACTCAGATCAATAGAATTAGAAATGAAAACAGAGAAATAACAACTGACACTGTAGAAATACAAAGGATCATGAGAGATTACCACAAGCAATTATATGCCAATAAAATGAACAACCTGGAAGAAATGCACAAATTCTTAGAAAAGCACAACCTTCCGAGACTGAACCAGGAAGAAATAGAAAATATAAACAAGTCAATCACAAGCACTGAAATTGAAACTGTGATTAAAAATCTTCCAACAAACAAAAGCTCAGGACCAGATGGCTTCAAAGGCAAATTCTATCAAACATTTAGAGAAGAGCTAACACCTATCCTTCTCAAACCTTCCAAAATATAGCAGAGGGAGGAACACTCCCAAACACATTCTACGAAGCCACCATCACTCTGAAACCAAAACCAGACAAAGATGTCACTAAAAAAGAAAACTACAGGCCAATATCACTGATGAACATCGATGCAAAAATCCTCAACAAATACTAGCAAACAGAATCCAACAGCACATTAAAAGGATTATACACCACGATCAAGTGGGGTTTATCCCAGGAATGCAAGGATTCTTCAATATAGGCAAATCAGTCAATGTGATAAACCATATTAACAAATTGAAGGAGGAAAACTATATGATCATTTCAACAGATGCAGAAAAAGCTTTCGACAAAATTCAACACACATTTATGATAAAAACCCTCCAGAAAGTAGGCACAGATGGAACTTACGTCAACATAATAAAGGCCATATATGACAAACCCACAGCCAATATTGTTATCAGTGGTGAAAAACTGAAACCATTTCCACTAAGATCAGGAACAAGACAAGGTTGCCCACTCTCACCACTATTAATCAACACAGTTCATGAAGTTTAAGCCAGAGCAATCAGAGAAGAAAAAGAAATTAAAGGAATCCAAATCGGAAAAGAAGAAGTAAAACTGTCACTGTTTGCAGATGACATGATACTATACATAGAGAATCCTAAAGATGCTACCAGAAAACTACTAGAGCTAATCAATGAATTTGGTAAAGTAGCAGCATACAAAATTAATGCATAGAAATCTCTTGCATTCCTATACACTAATGATGAAAAATCTAAAAGAGAAATTAAGGAAACACTCCCATTTACCGTTGCAACAAGAAGAATAAAATACCTAGGAATAAACCTAGTAAGGAGACAAAAGATCTGTATGCAGAAAACTATAACACACTGATGAAAGAAATTAAAGATGATACAAACAGATGGAGAGATATACTATGTTCTTGGATTGGAAGAATCAGTATTGTGAAAATGACTATACTACCCAAAGCAATCTACAGATTCAGTGCAATCCCTATCAAATTACCAATGGCATTTTTTACAGAACTAGAACAAAAAATCTTAAAATTTGTCTAGAGACACAAAAGTCCCTGAATAGTCAAAACACTCTTGACGGAAAAAGGTGGAGATGGAGGAATCAGACTCCCTGACTTCAGACTATACTACAAAGCTACAGTAATCAAGACAATATGGTACTGGCACAAAAACAGAAACATAGATCAATGGAACAAGATAGAAAGCCCAGAGATAAACCCATGCACCTATGGTCAACTAGTCTATGACAAAGGAGGCAAGAATATACAATAGAGAAAAGACAGTCTCTTCAATAAGAGGTGCTGGGAAAACTGGACAGCTACATGTAGAACAATGAAATTAGAACACGACCTAACACCGTACACAAAAATAAACTCAAAATGGATTAGAGAGGGCTTCCCTGGTGGCACAGTGGTTGAGAGTCTGCCTGCCAATGCAGGGGACATGGGTTCGTGCCCCGGTCCGGGAAGATCCCACATGCCGCGGAACGGCTAGGCCCATGAGCCATGGCCGCTGAGCCTGCGCGTCCGGAGCCTGTGCTCTGCAATAGGAGAGGCCACAACAGTGAGAGGCCCACGTACCGAAAAAAAAAAAGGATTAGAGACGAAAATGTAAGACTGGACGCTATAAAACTCTTAGAGGAAAACATAGGCAGAACACTCTTTGATAAAAATCACAGCAAGATCCTTTTTGACCCACCTCCTAGAGAAATGGAAATAAAAACAAAAATAAACAAATGGGACCTAATGAAATTTAAAACCCTTTGCACAGCAAAGGAAACCATAAACAAGACCAAAAGACAACCCTCAGAATGGGAGAAAATATTTGCAAATGAAGCAACTGACAAAGGATTAATCTCCAAAATTTACAAGCAGCTCATGCAGCTCAATATCAAAAAAACAAACAACGCAATCCAAAAATGGACAGAAGACCTAAATAGACATTTCTCCAAAGAAGATATACAGATTGCCAACAAACACATGAAAGAATGCTCAACATTATTAATCATTAGAGAAATGCAAATCAAAACTACAATGAGATATCATCTCACACTGGTCAGAATGGCCATTATCAAAAAATCTACAAACAATAAATGCTGGAAAGGGTGTGGAGAAAAGGGAACCCTCTTGCACTGTTGGTGGGAATGTAAACTGATACAGCCACTATGGAGAAGAGTATGGAGGTTCCTTAAAAAACTAAAAATAGAACTACCATACGACACAGCAATCCCACTACGGGGCACATACCCTGAGAAAACCATAATTCAAAGAGACTCATGTACCACTATGTTCATTGCAGCTCTATTTACAATAGTTAGGACATGGAAGCAATCTAAGTGTCCATCGACAGATGAATGGATAAAGAAGATATGGCACATATATAGAGTGGAATATTACTCAGCCATAAAAAGAAACAAAATTGAGTTATTTGTAGTGAGGTGGATGGACCTAGAGTCTGTCATACAGAGTGAAGTAAGTCAGAAAGAAAAAAACAAATACCGTATGCTAACACATATATATGGAATCTAAGGAAAAAAAAAAAAGGTCATGAAGAACCTAGGGGCAAGACGGGAATAAAGACACAGACCTACTAGAGAATGGACTTGAGGATACGGGGAAGGGGAAGGTGTGACAAAGTGAGAGAGTGGCATGGACATATATACACTACCAAATGTAAAACAGATAGCTAGTGGGAAGCAGCTGCATAGCACAGGGAGATCAGCTCACTGCTTTGTGCCAACCTAGACGGGTGGGAGGGAGGGAGACACAAGAGGGAAGAGATATGGGGATATATGTATATGTATAGCCGATTCACTTTGTTATAAAGCAGAAACTAACACACCATTGTAAAGCAATTATACTCCAATAAAGATGTTAAAAAAAAAGATATCTAAGAAAAAAAACACAAGAAAACTCTTAGAGGAAAACATAGGAAGAACACTCTTTGACATAAATCACAGCAAGATATTTTTTGATCCACCTCCTAGAGTAATTGAAATAAAAACAGAAACAAACAATGGGACCTAATGAAACTTAAATGGTTTTACACAGCAAAGGAAACCATAAACAAGACGAAAAGACAACCCTCAGAATCGGAGAAAATATTTGCAAACATATCAACGGACAAAGGATTAATCTCTAAAATATATAAACAGGTCATGCAGCTCAATATTAAAAAAACAGGGCTTCCCTGGTGGCGCAGTGGTTGAGAGTCCGCCTGCCGCTGCAGGGGACACGGGTTCGTGCCCTGGTCCGGGAGGATCCCACATGCCGCAGAGCGGCTGGGCCCATGAGCCATGGCCGCTGGGCCTGCACATCCAGAGCGTGTGCTCCACAACGGGAGGAGCCACAACAGTGAGAGGCCCGTGTACCGCAAAACAACAACAACAACAACAAAAAAAAAAACAAACAACCCAATCAAAAAATGGGCAGAAGACCTAAACAGACATGTCTCCAAAGAAGACATACAGATGGCCAAGAGGCACATGAAAAGCTGCTCAACATCACTAATTATTAGAGAAATGCAAGTCAAAACTACAATGAGGTATCACCTCATAACAGTTAGAATGGGCATCATCAGAAAATCTACAAACAACAAATGCTGGAGAGGGTGTGGAGAAAAGGGAACCCTCTTGCACTGTTAGTGGGAATGTAAATTGATACAGCCACTATGGAGAACAGTATGGAGTTTCCTTAAAAAACTAAAAGTAGAATTACCATATGACCCAGCAATCCCACTACTGGGCATACACCCAGAGAAAACGATAATTCAAAAGGACACATGCACCCCACTGTTCACTGCAGCACTATTTACAATAGCCAGGAAATCGAAGCAACCTAAATGCCCATCGACAGACGAATGGATAAGGAAGATGTGGCACATATATACAATGGAATATTACTCAGTCATAAAAAGGAATGAAATTCGGTCATTTGTAGAGACATGGATGAATCTAATGAGACTGTCATAGAGTGAAGTAAGTCAGAAAGAGAAAAACAAATATCGTATATTAACGCATACACGTGGAACCTAGAAAATGGTACAGATGAACTGGTTGCAGGACAGAAACTGAGACACAGGGTAGAGAACAAATGTATGGACACCAAGGGGGGAAAGCGGCGGGGGCAGGGGTGGTGGTGTGATGAATTGGGAGATTGGTATTGACATGTATACACTGATGTGTATAAAATGGATGACTAATAAGAACCTGCTGTATAAAAAGATAAATAAAATAAAATTCAAAAGTTCAAAAAAAAAGAAAAAAAGAAAAGAAAGATCGTAAAAAATTTTTTTAAATAAATAAATAAATAAAATAAACTCTTGAATGCAACGGTATGTCAAAATCAAAAAAAAAAAAAAAGCAAACACTGAACCAGAGGATAAGAAAAACGACAAATTCTTCTACAGTTACCCAGTATTAGTGTTCTCCAAACATTTTTGCTTGGTGCTCCCGAAACAAATTTTGGGAAACTGTATCCTTTTTGTCGGTGGCATCTAAGGTTTTTCATCATAAATTTAAAATGTTCCAAAGGATCCAATGAATGGCAAATATAATTTTAAAATAAAACTATAACAGTATCCTTTTAAGTATATTCAAGGGAAACTAAATAACATCAGGATTCACCAGCCACTGTACATTTTAAAAGTACTATAAAAGAAAAGGCTCTTTTTGTCAGTAAATTTTTCACTTTTTACAATACTATACTTTTAACTGAAAGTAACATATGAACAGGAAAGTACACAAATCACAACTGCAGAGCATGATGAATTCTGGTCACCTGTGTGAACACCACTGAGCATAGAACATTCCCAGCACCCCAGAAGCCTCCCCTACTCTGCCCAGACATCCCCCAATTCACTTTTGTTTTTACTTCTTCCATTCCATTTCCCCCAAAGAACAGCTTAGCCTAACAGAACATATTTAATGCTTGTAAGTCTTGTACATTATATTATACCTTCTCTACTACGAAAATATGTATACCAATTACATTTAATATTTTTAAGTTTCCTGTGATCATAAGGCCGTACTTGTTATACATATATTGACCTATCATTGTAAGAACATAGTACACAATTCATCAAAACACCGTAAATATTTTAAATTTTTATTAAAATGTACATTATACTAACATCAATTTCTCCGTTTTGATAACTATACTATGGTTATAACTGATTTAACATTAGGAAAACTGGGTAAAGGGCACATAGAAACTCTATATTATTTTTGCAACTTTTCTAAAAGTCTAAAATTATTTTTTTTTAAAAATTACATAAAAAGAGTACACAATAATATTGGAAACATTTCAAGTGTTTGCATTCCTCTTGCATGTGAGTTAGAAGTCTCTGGATTGAAAAAGACTTCTAACTTCTGGTGCTCTGTATTTTCTTAGAAAATACAGAGCACCAGAAGCCACAAAGTATACTGCATTTAGGTAATGGATTATTAATATTCCCAAACATACATGTACAACACATTCAAAGAGAAGTGAAGAAAATATAGGTTAGAATTTATTAATACTGAGTCCAAATTGAGGTGGAATTCCTATACACCTACAGGAATAGTTCAAAAACTATCGAAATAAATAATATACTACTAACAGGAATTAGGAATGCAGTCTCTACTGTGAGCTATTTTAGGACTGTTTAAATACCTATTTAAAATAGTTGCATCTGATTCACTTCAAGCACCCAGTCACACATTTAGAAAACCAAATCCACATCTTCCAGGCAGTAAGGAAGAAAATAAAGTTTAAATTATTTTCTGCCCATGAAGCTCAGACATAAAATAAAACTGGAACTTGTTATAAAGATTCAAAATATACATTTATCTAAGATTATGAAGAAACTATTTGACATTAGAGACAGCATAGGCTGAGTATTTATACCCATTGACTGAGTATAAGACAGTAGAATTGAATAATCAAGAAAGAGCCTTCGTTTCTAAAAAATGAGGAGACAAGTATATGAAGTGACCAAAAGCAAAACTTGTTAGCATGAGTGAGTACCTGGGGCATAAGTCCTGGAAATAAAATATAACTCAACCACTGAGCAAATAACAAAATTCCTATTAGATATGCATCTCTTCATTAGACAGATGAGATTAGCTGCCCTCTTCTCCAGTAGGTCATGTATCTCTCCATAGTTGAAAATTACTCACTGCTAGAATAAGGCAGCGTTTCAGCATCAATTCTATTCCTATTTTCTCTTTCATAGATGTAAACACTGATAAACCTTGTTCACAAATATAATAGCTAACACTTATATAGTGTTTACTATGTGGCAGGCATGTGATGTTCTAAGCACTTATTAAATCCTCACGATAGTCCTACAAAGTGTGTGTCATTAGTACCTTCTCTTTACCAATGAGGAAGCTGACGCTCAAAAAGCTCACTTGCCCAAGATCAGTCAGCAGAACTGCGATCTGGGCCCAGGTTAGCTGGCTGCAGAGCCCGTGCTTCTAGCCACTAGGCAATATTGCCTCTCTAGGCTGATGTTAACCAGTGAGACTGGCTGAAGTTTAATATAGCAATACCATTCAATTCTTTGAACTCTTTTCTAATTATATGTCAAAAGTCACAAGATGACCTATCTTTAAATCTTATATTTAATGATCTATCAGCTGACTACTTGATTATGTCCTTCTTCAATTCTGTTAAAGCAAAGAAATGGAAATCATTACCATGCAAAAAGATTCGTTATGCTATTACCTGAATTAAACACCAATATTTTTGTTCCTTTCTTTGGAACCCTTGAAATTTTTACACCCCAGGACAACGCACCATATTAAGATTCTAGGTGGGCGTTCTTTTATAAAGGGATAAAACGGTAACTATGAAAAAGAAGGTGAGAAGGGAGAACCTATCCACATGAGGGGCTCACAAGCAGCTCAATTTTAGGAAAGAGAATCTATGGGATTTGCAATCCAGAAGTAGTGTATTTTAAAACCATCCATCCTACAGAGTCCTTGCGAAGTCTTCAGGTATGTCCAGGGATGTGAACACCTCAGTCTGATTTGCAGACTGCTGCCCTATATCACAGACTTCTTTTGTTTTTAAAGGATGTTAATTATCTCTGCTGGCTACATGCCTCAATGTCAGGTACCTTTAAATGGAACAAAGTAGCTACAAGAGCATTACCTGGGAAAGTGATTAACCTTTTGTGCTTCAGAGAGGGTGCGAAGTAAAAAGGGCTTCAGGTGGGATCCTGTCCACATTAGGTTATAGTCAGTGCTGCTTGGGTGAACCTAAGGGCAGATAAAAAGACAAGATAAGAAACACCAGAGGGACTTCCCTGGTGGCACAGTGGTTAAGAATCCGCCTGCCAATGCAGGGGACACGGGTTCGAGCCCTGGTCCGGGAAGATCCCACATGCCGCGGTGCAACTAAGCCCATGCGCCACAACTACTGAGACTGCGCTCTAGAGTTCATGAGCCACAACTACTGAGCCCGCGTGCCACAACTACTGAAGCCCATGCACCTAGAGCCCGTGCTCCACAACAAGAGAAGCCACCGCAATGAGAAGACCGTGCACCGCAACGAAGAGTAGTCACCACTCGCCGCAACTAGACAAAGCCCGCACGCAGCAGTGAAGACCCAACGCAGCCAAAAATAAATAAATAAATTTATTTTTTTAAAAAAAGAAAGAAACACCAGAGACAGCCCCTGGAAGAATGATGGAAGTAAAAAGTCATAGAGATTTTTCATCCACAGAGCACTCACAGGGGCGGGTCAGTTAGGAGGTGAGCTTAGTAAGACAAAAGCTGAGTGTACAGAACAGAGGGATAAGCAAGTTTAAAGAATGAGAGAGTTGGACAAGTCTCACATGCAAAAAGTAGAATTAATCCTTTTATAGAAGTCCATGATATCTCTAAATATTCTTGCATATCAAAGTGAGAGATGAGGACCCAACCCCAAAACTCCCTTCTCAGACTGTCCTTATATCCTTGCAGATGCTGGGTATAAAGTGATGATCAGATCTAAAACCTTATAGTAGCAAACCAACTTAGAATTCATTCATTCATTCATTAGAATTCATCTGTCCATTCATTCAACAATTATGTACTCTCTGCCTCTGATGTGACAGGTACCATGTTAAGCCCTGGAAATAAAACAGCAACAAAGACAGTATATAAACTGGTATCAGAACTTCCTCAAAATGTCTACTTCATACCTCAACCTAGGATAAGAAGCGAGCAACCAGACTTTTATCAACTGTCTCAAAATATCCACAGTGGAAATCCATCCAGCATTTTTGCCTTTGCCTTTTGATGTCAAATCCCCATTTTCCCAATTTTCTTTGGGAATAACATACTCCTTGGTTTTAAAGGACCTGGCAATCACCTGGTCCTCCCTTCCCCCAAGGAGTGGACCCTTGACCCAAGCTAGGCTAATCATTCTATCTCCAGAATATGCTTCTTTAGCAGAGAAAGGCACAAGGACAATGAATGCAGTCGATTCATTCCACAGCAGTAAAGGTGGTCTTGAAGACTTCTGTTGCCAGATCCCTGGAGCTACTGCATTCTCTCTTCTTCCAAAGGTCTGCTTTTTCAGCTTTTCCTCTGGTTCTGCTAGCCATTCTATGTACATCTTAACTATAAATCCCTTTTGGTTTATGTTGGGCAGAGTCTGTTTCTGTTGCTTGCAATCAAAGAGGTTTAATTGGGTATTAGACAATTCCTTATGGGAAACTCTGCCTCTAGCCCATGCCTAAAAATACAGCAAGGAAAAAAAAATTTTTTTCCCCTAAAAAAAAGCCCCACAAAATCTTGTGGAAATGTTTTCCATGTATTTCAAGGAAAAACTGGTAAAGTGACTCAGAAAGTCAATGCAAGTTCTGCATCATCACTAAGGAGTGGTCCCGTGTACTTTCTAGAGCTGGCCCTGTTAGCTGACAGTCAGTTAGGTGGCTAGGATTTTCAGCTTTTGAGCAGATAAGGTAAGGTAGTAAAAATGAGCTTACTTCATGAAATCCATGGGCTGTCAGGATGCTGCGAACCAGGCGACTGTCTGTTCGTACGATCTTGTAAGACAAGTGATAACGTTCTAAAGAAAAACATAGAATCAAGTTCAGTAACCAGAAAGTTAACTATAGAGAAAGAACTAAACTGTAAGATGGTGGCTGGACTAACTACACTCAATAACACAATACTGTTATCCTTAGGCTACTATAAGTAGGTTGAGGATTATTTTGGACTAAGGGTCCTAAACCTGAGATTCACTGACTGTCACTAAACATGGATGGGGGTGGGGCGGGGGGAATGACATCCCTGTTTTCACCAAATTCTAGTTCCAATTTAACATTACCTTCAATTAGGAATGTAGGCAACAAAGGAGAATAGTATGAGCAATGCCTGTGACCCTGCCACCAACAGATATCAGGTATTCTAACATTCTTTTACAGTTGTTACAGTTATCTCAAAAAATCACTTATTCTCAAAAAAAAAATCACTTATTCTCTGGTGGCCTAGTGGTTAGGACTCCGGGCTTTCACTGCGTGGTGCAGGTTCAATTCTTGGTCGGGAACTGAGATAATGAAAGCTGCACAGCACAGCCAAAAAAAATCACTTACTCCCACAGTATTTAAAAATTATGGCAGTGAACAGACCTACCACTAGATCATGTTATTTAATGCACTAATAAAAGGCATACATATCACAAATTTGGTTTTTAAAAATATTTTGAGAACTATATTTTAATACAATTTATTTTCTTTGTAGTCTTACGTATTTTTAAAATACACTTAGAAAACATTATTCTGAGAAGAGACCCATAAGTTTCCCCATACTGCCAACGCCACCCACTGCACCAAAAAGGCTAAGAACGCCGTTCTAAATAGCCCTCATGTGCAACAATGTTGGTTACCAGCATATCTTAGACCAGAGGTTATAAACGGATGACACGAGGGCCAAAACCAATCTGCAGACATGGTTTGTTCGTTCCTCCTTGTGCTTTAAAAATAAAATTGAATTAATTGCTAACCTTTTGAAATTGGAGGAATTCATATAAAAATCTAGATTTCTGGGGGCTTCCCTGGTGGCGCAGTGATTGGTAGTCCGCCTGCCGATGCAGGGGACACGGACGGGTTCGTGCCCCAGTCCGGGAAGATCCCATGTGCCGCGGAGCGGCTGGGCCCGTGAGCCATGGCCGCTGAGCCTGCACGTCCGGAGCCTGTGCTCCGCAACGGGAGAGGCCGCAGCAGTGAGAGGCCCTCGTACCGCAAAAAAAAAAAAAAAAAATCTAGATTTCTGGACTTCTCTTGAAAACCCTGACAACCCTGGGCTCTCTCTCTGGCAAGGCAAGAGTCAACCAGAGAAGTGCAAATGCTCCCTGCAGGACAGGCCTGCGCTGTCCAGTTCAGCACCGTCCCCACCTGACCTGCTTTACTCATTCTTATCTCCTGCCAGGCCCCTGAGAGCATTCTGTGCTTGTGACCCCTGTCTAAGAGGAATGTCTGTAATCATGTGAGGTTTCTATATATCCCCAAAGACTAAAGTTTTCTCTGGCGCATTACATTCAATCTCTTTCTATGCATCACTATAAACTGTTAGCTAAGAATTCTACAGAACAATTTTTTTAAAGGACTGCATACTGAACCATTTCTGAGTGAGTATAATACAGAAACTTATGGACAGGCTCTGGAACAAAATTCAGCCTCTACAGTCAAAGATAAGCATTTCTTTTTATAATTCTATGTGAAAATATTCATAAATCCCTGCTGCTACTTGCCCAGCCCTGGCAGGAGCACCATGCCAAGCAGACACAGGAGGATTGGAATGATAAGGCCAGACACTCCATACTTCTCATTCTTGCGGCAAACTTTAAAGCCCAGTTACAAGGTTTTCCCAATGGTCAATCACTAGTATGTTGTCTTTGCAATATTTTTATAAGAAAAACAGTGCAGAGTTTAATGTAAGCAGCAGCACAGTGCACTGCTCAAGAGTTTGTGTTCTAAGATTTCCTAAAGCTTACCTCTATAAAAACAATCAATAGAAAGAGAAATCAGCTGAACTCTGTTTCATTCTAGCAATAAGCAATATTCAACCATGGATATATGAACCAATTAGTTTTGTAAACGCTCAATTCATATTATGAAGAAATGGATTTTTTTTTACTTTTATGTTTATTATTTATAAAAATTTTAATTTATTCTTATTCTTTTGCTCAACTGTATATTCATTAAGACTGTAAGATAGCTCAATCCAGGACACATTCAATCTTTGGAGATATATGAACATAATAAATCTAATAAGATATAAAAAAAGGAGTTTGTGTTCTGATTCCAAGTTGGGGAAGGAAAGTACAAGATAGGTGTGGAATAGCTTGCTATGCCAAAAAAGAGGACAGTCACAAGGATTGAGAACATGTCACAAGGATTTTTTTTTTTTTTTTTTTCACTGCTGCGGCCTCTCCCGTTGCGGAGCACAGGCTCCAGACGCGCAGGCTCAGCGGCCATGGCTCACGGGCCCAGCCGCTCTGCAGCACGCGGGATCTTCCCGGACTGGGGCACGAACCCGCGTCCCCTGCATCGGCAGGCAGACTCTGAACCACTGCGCCACCAGGGAAGACCTTTTTTTTTCTTTTTTTGGCACAAGGACCTTGAAGGGGCTCCCCAAGGCCAAATTTGAGGCAATCTGAATGTAAAAATGAATACTGACAGAAAAAGATTTTAACTCACTTATAAGAAAGAAAACAACCCATGAATCCACACTGCTAAGAAAGTGAGAAGGTATACTACTGGTTTTCTAGGTCAGAAGTACGATACAAGTGTCATCAAGGCATTGGCAGGACTGCGTTCCTTTCTATAGGCTCTGGGTAGGGTCCACTTCCTTTCCTTTCCCATCTTCTAGAGGCTGCCCCTATTCTTCTTCTATCTTCAAAGCCAGCAATGACGGGTCTAGTCCTTCTCACACTGCAACAGTCTGACTCTTCCTCTGTCTCCTTCTACTTTAAAGGACTCCTGTAATTACACTGGGCCCACTTGAAGAATCTCCTTATCTTAAGGGTTAGCTGATTAGCAACCTTAATTCCATCTATGACCTCAATTCCGCTTTGCTAAATCAGGTAACATTTTCACAGGTTCTGGGGATTAGGAGGTAGACATCTTTGGGAGACTATTACTTTCACATAGAAGGAAAAACTCTTCTTTACAGAAAAGCCAGCTAATAAATGTAGAAGGAAAAACTGAAATAGAAAATCACCATTTTACAAAAACTGCAATAGTAAGTGATTCAGACAAGAATCAATGAATTCCAACAGTCAGAGACTACTGGAGAACAAGATATTCACACATCTCAAAATATCACCCCAGAGAATGCTTTTAACAAAGGAGAAGGGTACCTGTACAATGAATCGATCTGGTAAACACTATCTTAACCAAATGATCAAACTTGTCATCACCAGTAATGCAATATAATGACATCACATGCTTTCTAATGTGATACACTGAGGACATGACTTCATTAAATGATATTCCTACAAATGTTTTTCAACTTTTTTATTCTTTTTAACCTTTTTCAACCTTTTTATTCTTTTTAACCTTTTTCAACCTTTTTAATCTAAACATGTGGAATCAATCTGACAAGCGCAAACTTAAGGACATCTGCAAAGCAACTAGTCTGGAATCTTTAAAAATGCCAATGTTATGAAAGACCAAAAAAAAAAAAAAATCCAGTAAATGGTTGTAGATATAAAGGAGACTAAAGAAATATGACAACTAAATGCAATCTCTGATTGGATTCTGGATTTGAAAGAAAAAAAAAGATAAAGGACAAAATTGGAAAAATTGAGGAAATCTGGGCAGGGACTGTATATTAGATAAGAATGTTTTAGCAATGACAGATTTCCTGAGTGTCATCAGTGTACTGTGGTTATAGAGAGGATGCCCTTGTTCTTAGGATAAACATGTTGAATAAAGTATTTAGGTCTGAAGTATGTGAACTAATTTTCAAATGGTTCAGAGAGAGAAAGAAGGTAAAGCAAACACGGCAAAATGTTAATAACGGGTGAAAGCAAGGAAATAGTATACATGAATTCATTGTACTATACTTATAACTTGCCAGACGGTTTCTTTATTCCTTTAAATAAAATGTTCAGAAAACTAAAAGAAAACCAGGTCTTTTTCATTGTGATAACTGATCACTGACAGCTCCATTTTTGCACATAAAAAGCCAAAGCCTCATCAACTGCTGGGGACCAGGACTGTGCCCGATTCTCTTGACTGTTCTGCAGTGCTTGCCCCAGGCCACGGAGATGATTGGTCAGGTGTGTGGAAAAACAGAGAATGATTATGTGGGGACTGGGGGAGAAGGG
This sequence comes from Aethalodelphis obliquidens, assembly GCF_003676395.1. Lineage (NCBI taxonomy): Eukaryota > Metazoa > Chordata > Mammalia > Artiodactyla > Delphinidae > Aethalodelphis > Aethalodelphis obliquidens. The sequence continues at coordinate 1,736,170 of NW_020837965.1, read as the reverse complement.
GAGTAATAAAAGAAAGAGTATGTCTCTGGAGTTGAACTGCCGGGGTTCAAACCCTGGCTCTACTACTTCCTGCATGCTGTCTTAAATAAGTTATTTAATTTCACTATGCTCAATTTCCTCACCTATAAAACGGGGTTGATAACAAAGGTACTTATCTCACAGGGTAGTTAAAAGCACTAAATCAGTTAATACATGTAGAGCTTTTAGAATAGGAAAGCTTGCTGATATGGGAATTCCCTGGCTGTCCGGTGGTTAGGACTCGGTGCTTTCACTGCTGTGGCCTGTGTTCAATCCCTGGTTGGGAAACTAAGATCCTGCAAGCTGCACGGTGCAGACCCCCGAAAAAAGAAAGCTTGCTGATACATAGAAAAATAATTTCATACAGTAAAACAGTAAACACATAGTAAAATAGCTACTAATACACATATAAATACATAGTATAATACACAGTAAATTATACATTTTATATAGCAAGTTAAAAAATAAAAATGCTATTAATACTCTTTCTCCTACTTCTCCTAATATAGAAGTAAAATGCAGTCATCACTGTGCTCAATGGCAGACCTGATTCTCATGGTATGTAAGCAGTGACCACCTACTTCTTTTTTTTTTTTTAATAAATTTATTGATTTATTTATTTTTGGCTGTGATGGGTCTTCCTTGCTGCGTGCAGGCTTTCTCTAGTTGAGGCGAGTAGGGGCTACTCTTCGTTGCGGTGCGTGGGCTTCTCATTGCGGTGGCTTCTCTTGTTGAGGAGCACGGGCTCTAGGCGCATGGGCTTCAGTAGCTGTGGCATGCAGGCTCAGTAGCTATGGCTTGCAGGCTCAGTAATTGTGGGTTGGGGCTCTAGAGTGCAGGCTCAGTAGCTGTGGCGCACGGGCTTAGTTGCTACACGGCACGTGGGATCTTCCCGGAACAGGGCTCGAACCCGTGTCCCCTGCATTGGCAGCGGATTCTTAACCACTGCGCCACCAGGGAAGTCCCTGGCCACTTACTTCTAATCCAAACCAACTAACTATAACCCAACTCAGATACATTGAACATGTTCTAAAAGGGGAGTGTAAGAGAGGCAGGGTGGAATGATGGAAAGCAACTGTGACTGCTTTAGGGATTTTTACCCGCATTCATGCTCTGTGTCCAATGGCCCTACAACCAATAATGCTGATTACCAGCACATATTAGACCAGAGATTATAAAATGGTAACCCAGGAGCCAAATCCAGCCTATAGACAGTTTGTCCATCCCTTGTGGTGTTTGCAGTATAAAGTTGAATTATTTGCTAACCTTTTAAAATTGGAAGAAGTCACATAAAAATCTAGATTTCTAGGCTTCTCCTGAAATAGCTGGTAAGCCTGGGCTTCCTCTCCCTAGCGAGAGTCAAATGGAGAACTGCAACTACAAACTGAACCTGTTCAACTGTTCATGACAGAACCACCTTCGCCATGTTTTCTTCCATAAAAAAACAAGAGGCAGGGCACGGTCCTGCTAGCAAACTGCAAAACACCCAACATCTAAGCCTCTGAACACACACGCATCTCATCAATTCCACTATGAGACTGTAGAATTTCCTCTTCAACAACTCACATGCATCGCAGGGGACAATCTGAAGAACTAGGACCCCTGGCAAGTTCCAGGACTGACTGTAGCAGAGTAAAGACAATCAAGGAACCAATAATCTAACTGTCAGCACAGAAGCACCCTAAGGGGTTTGGTCCAAACTAGCATGGGAAACTAGAATGAAGATAAAACTAACATTCCTTTGACTTTAGAATACAAGAATAACCCCTTCGATGGCAACACAGTGTATCCTTGCCTTACTGTCAGAAAACTGGGTCCTTACGTGCACAGTCCAATACGGTTGTCACTAGCCACATGTAACTTGAGCACCTGAAATGTGACTAGTGTGACAAAGGAACTGAATTTCTCATTTTATTTAACTTGAATAAATTCTATTTTCAATTTTAAAACTGATACTCAATTCAGTTACTGGAAAACTTGTTTGGAACAACTTGAACATAGGAATTGACTACAATTTCAACTATAACATTTATGAAATCTAAATACAGACCAAATGCTTCCAATGAAAAATTTGCACCATATGGAGATGTACTAAAAGTGTACAATACACACTGGATGTAAAATATCTTCACGATTTTTTTATACTGAGTAAAAGTGGAAATGATAATTTGGATTAAATAAAATATATTATTAAAATTAATTTCACCTATTTCTGCTTATTTTTTTGATAAGGCTACTGAAAAATTACATATACAGCTTATATCATATTTCTGTTGGACAGTGCTAGTCTATACAAATCCAAATTTATGAAACTGACACATTCAGAGGCAAAATACAAAATACTTCATTCTAGGAAAAGATTAAATTGAAAATATCTGTTGCCCTTAAAATGCAATCCCAGGACTTCCCTGGTGGCGCACTGGTTAAGTCTCTGTGCTCCCACTGCAGGGGGCCCGGGTTCAATCCCTGGTCAGGAAACCAGATCCCACATGCTGCAACTAAGAGTTCGCATGCCACAACTAAGGAGTCCACGTGCCACAACTAAGGAGCCTGCCTACTGCAACTAAGACCCAGCACAACCAAATAAATAAATAAATACTTTAAAATAAAATGCAATCCCATTTATATGTTCAAAGTATACACAATTTTGAAAAAAAACATGGATATGGTGAGGGAAAAAACATACTCCTGGAATATTTCACAAATAAAGCATATGAAATCTCATTGTATCCAAAATATTAACAGTGAATTCAATGAAACATTTAACAGATAACAGAAAAAACAAGGTTGGAATCTAACACTCTAAGATCAACAGAAGATAACTAATGCCCCAGATACACTTCTCAAGGGGATTTAACTCAGTGTTATGATCTGAGCAGATCTATGTCAGCTATTTAAGAGAGAGAGAGAAAAAAAATAGACCAAGAGTGTTTAACAATTCAGAAATCTGAGGTAGCAACTAACAAAACTCATTCAAATTGTTCTTTTCATAAAGGAAGGTGAAGAAAATTATTAAACCTCAAGGAATTGGGAATATACAGAAAATTTAAAAAAAAACAGAGTTTGAGAAAAAAGTTTAGTGGTTTCTTCCTTAAACACAGGAAGATGTACAGGAAAATAATCCAAAGACTTAGAGGTTCTAGAAAATAGTGATTGCTTGAATAATGGCATGATTACATTGATGGATGCTAATTTCCAATAAATGTTGGGTATTCTACAAAGGAAGGGTCTATTGCCACAGAATACATGGATTCTTTTATGACTCCAAAGAAACCAAAAGAAGTATGTGGGGGGGGGGAGGATTATTTACTTCTGTTGTTTTTATGCACCTTTGATGTTCTGACTCTAATCATATTTAGTGGGAGACTCTCAGCAAATGTTAGTAAATCTTCAGAGACTCCAGCTTCAGAGAACATGAATGAACCATGTCCCTTTAAGTGGTAACCTAGCAATTTGCTGAGGGGATTAGAACACCGAGACCCTTGGGGAAGGAGGAGAATTCAAATCCCAGAAGCAGGTGCTCACCGTCCTTTGAACTCTGGCTTATTATGGGGCAAGGACAGACCTTAAAGTCATGTCAAGGTAGAGCAGATCCTGTTCAACAAATAGAGTAAGCAGCACAAGTTCTGAATGCGTGCTGTGTGCTGAACATTAGTGATCTCATTCTTACACTGCCTGCAAGGTAGCTATTATCTCCATTTTATAATAATGAAATAGATTAAGAGAGTTTAAGTGATTGCACAAGACTCACAGCTAGTAAATGCCAAAGCTGGGATCTGAAATATTGACTGAGAACCCATGTATAGACCCTTTCCACCATATCGCACAAAAGTTTGCATCCACAGTATGTAACCTTTGAAGACAGCTACAGGCTAACACCAGGATTCAGAGCACTGCTTAAAGTCAAAGAGGAGTGGACATAAATGAAATTAAGAATAGAAAAACAATAGAGAAAGTAAGCAAAATAAAAAGTTTGCACTTTAAAATGATTCCCAAATTGACAAACTTTTAGTTAGACTAACTAAAAACAAAGAGAAAAAATTCAAATTACTAAAATCAGAAATGAAGGTGGGGACATTACTACTGTATTACAGAAATAAAAAGGATTATAAAAGAATACTATGAACAACTGTATGCCAACAAAATTAGATAAACTAAATAAAATGGAAAATAACCTAGAGAAACACACAAACTACCAAAACAGACTCAATAAGAAATAGAAAATAGAACAGATAAGTAGAGGTTGAACTAGTAATCAAAAACCTTCCAACAAAGAAAAGCTAAGGACTAGATGCTTCACTGGTGAATTCTATCGAACATTTAAAGAATTAACACGAATCCTTCTCAAACTCTTCCAAAGAGGAGGAAGGAATTCATTCTATGAGGGCAGCATTACCCTGATACCAAAGCCAGACAAAGACATCAAAAGAAAAGAAAATTACAGAACGATATCCCTTATGAATACAGATGCAAACATCCTAAACAAAATACTAGCAAACCAAATCCAGCAGCATATTAAAAGGACTATATACCATGCTCAAGTGAGATTTATCTCAGGAATGCAAGGGTGGTTCAATATACAAAAGTCAATCAATGTAATACACCACATTAATAAAACGAAGGAAAAAACATAAAACCATCTCGATTGATGTAGAAAAAGCATTTGACAAAATGCAACACCGCTGTATGATAAAAACACTCAACAAAGGAATAGAAGAGAACTTCCTCAACATGATAAAGGGCATTTATGAAAACCCATAGCTAACATCATACCGAATGGTGAAAGACAGAAAGCTTTCCCCCAAAGATCAGGAAGAAGACAAAGATGCCCATTTTCACTTCTATTCAACACTGTACTGGAAGTTCTAGCCAGAGCAATTAGGAAAAAGCAGAAGAAAAAGAAAGAGAGGGAGGTAGGGAGGTATTCAGGTTAGAGAGGAAGAAGTAAAATCTCTATTTACTGATGACATGATCTTGTATAGAGATAATCCTAAAGAACACACACACACACACATACACACCACACACACACTCTCTCTCACTAGTAGAGCTAATAAATGAGTTCAGCAAGGTTTCAGGATACAGGATCAGTATACAAAAAATCAATAGTAAGGCTTCCCTGGTGGCACAGTGGTTGAGCATCTGCCTGCCAGTGCAGGGGACATGGGTTTGAGCCCTGGTCTGGGACGATCCCGCATGCCACAGAGCAGCTAAGCCCGTGAGCCACAACTACTGATCCTGTGCTCTAGAGCCCATGAGCCACAACTACTGAGCCCACGTGCCACAACTACTGAAGCCAGTGCGCCTAGAGCCCGTGCTCCACAACAAGAGAAGCCACCAAAATGAGAAGCCTGCGAACCACAACGAAGAGTAGCCCCCGCAACCAGAGAAAAGCCCTCGCACAGCAACAAAGACCCAACGCAGCCAGAAACAATAGATAAATAAAATAAAATAATAAAATAAATTTATTTTTAAAAAATCAATAGTATGTCTATACAATGACAATGAACAATCCAAAAATGAAATTGAGAAAGCAATTCCATTTATAATAGCATCAAAAAGAATAAAATATTGAAGAATAAAGTTAACCAAGGAGCTACAAGACTTGCACACAGCAAACCATAAAACATTGCTACAGAAATTAAAGAAGACGTAAATAAATGGAAAGACATCCCATGTTCACGGACTGGAAGACTTAACACTAAGACGGCAATACTTCCAAAAGCAATTTACAGATTCTATGTACTCCCTACCAAAATCACAACAGCCATTTTTGCAGAAATGAAAAAGCTGATCCCAAAATTCATATGGAATTGCAAAGGACCCTGAATAGCAAAAAAATTTTGAAAATGAAGAACAAAGTTAGAGGACTCACACTTCCCAATTTCAAAACTTAGTACAAAGATACTGTAAGAAAAATAATATGGCACTGGTATAAGGATAAACAAACAGACTGACAGAATTATTAAGAGTCCAAAAATAAACCCATACATCTAATGGTCTACTGATTTTCAACAATAGTGCCAAGATTATTCAGTAAGGAAAGAATAGTCTCTTCAACTAATCATGCTGGGGCAACTGGATATCCACATGTAAAAGAATGAAGGTGGACCCTTATCTCACACTATATAAAAAAATTAACTCAAAATGGAACAAAGACCATTTAGCTCTAAATTTAAGAGCTTAAACTATAAAGCTCTTAGAAGAAAGCATAGGGATCATGACTTTGGGTTAGGCAATGGTTTCTTAGATATGACACCAAAAGCATAAGCAACAAGAGAAAAAGTAGATAAATGGAACATCATCAAAATGAAAAACTTTTCCCCATGAAAGAACACTATCAAGAGCATGAAAAGACAAACCACAGAGGAAAAAATATTTGGAAATCATTTTTCTGATAAGGGTCTAGTATCCAGAATATATAAAGAACCCTTACAACTCAACAACAAAAAGATAAGCAACCCGATTAAAAAATAGGCAAAAACCTTGACAGACATTTCTCCAAAGGAGATAATATAAATGGCCAAAAGGAACATGAAAAGCTGCTCAATGTCATTAATCATTAGGGAAATGCAAATCATAACCACAGTAAGATACCAATTCACACCCATTAGTATAGCTATATTCTAAAAAACAGAAAACAACGAATGTTACTGAGGATATGGAGAAATTTCAACTTTCATATATTGTTGGTGGGAACATAACATTGTGCAGTCACTGTGGAAAATCCTTTGGCAGTTCCTTAATAAGTTAAACATAGAATTACCATACAACTTAGCAATTCCATTCCTAGGTATATACCCAAAAGAACTAAGAACAGGTGTTCAAACAAAAACTTGTGCATGAATGTTCATAGAAGCACTATTTACAAGAGCCAAAAACTGGAAACACTTACCCATCAACCGATGAATGGATAAACAAAATGTGGTATATCCATACAATGGGATGTTATTCAGCCGCAAAAAGGAACGAAGTACTGACATATGCTAGAACATGGATGGACCTTGAAAACATTATGCTAAGTGTAAGAAGCCAGACACAAAAGGCTATGTATTGTATGAGTCCATTTACATGAAATATCCAGATTAGGTAAAGCCATAGAGACAGAAAGCTTAGTGGTTGCCAGGAGCTGGGATAAGGGGGTTGGGGAGCGACTGCTTAATGGGTACAGGGTTTACTTTTAGATGAAAATGTCCTGAAACTAGACAGTGGCGATGGTTGCACAATACTGTGAATGTACTAAATGCCACTGAGTTGTATACTTTAAAATGGTAAAAACAGTAAATTTTGTTATGTGTATTTTACCATAATTATAAAAAACAGTATCATTAAACTTATTGTGATAATCATTTCATGATATATGTAAGTTAAATTACTATGCTGTACACCTTAACCTTGTACAGTGGTGTATGTCAATGATCTCTCTATAAAACTGGAAGAAAAAAACAAAATATAAACACATGTACATGTAATTCAAAAAAAAAAGAGGAAAAATAATTTAATAAGCAGAAAACAATTTAAGAAATCACAAATAATCCGTTCAAGTATAAAAAAATCAACAGAATATTCTCATGACCAAAGCCCTTTCCCTAACTAAATATGGTTATCACTTTCTGTAAGATGAGGTTATCAGGGCCATGCCCAGCCCTTCCCTCAGTGGGGAAGGTCACACCTACCTCCAATTACTCGAACATTGTTGTCCTTTGTCAGAATAGCCTCAGCATGGAATACCAAAACTGGAATTTTCCTGCAGCCTCCAGTCCACATGATACATGGATGATCTCTACAACCGTAATAAAAGACTTTATTAATTTACAGCTCAAAATCTGAATTAACAACTGAAGCAGATCAGTGTGGTTTGGTGCTTAGCACCTTTCCCCTTCTTCTGGAACAAGCATCCCAAATGTCCTATGGGAAACCATTCATCTCCCATTCTTAGTCAGATGGTCTGTTTAAGATTAACTCCGTTCCTGCTGTAGGGATGGGTCTTGACTGGCTTTAGCCAATCAGGGTTTTCCATCCCCCAGTTATAGTTACTGGTTCAGGGATGAGGACATAAACCAGCTGGAGCCAGTGTGTCAGGACATATGTCATGTGACCCTCTAAGAAAGCGATGCTTTCTCTTCTGTAGCAGTTGCAGGAGAAATGGCCTCCTCCCCTTGATGGTGTAAGAGAATGAGGTCGGGCTTCCCTGGTGGCGCAGTGGTTGAGAGTCCGCCTGCTGACGCAGGGGACCAGGTTCGTGCCCCAGTCCGGGAAGATCCCACATGCCGCGGAGCGGCTGGGCCCGTGCGCCATGGCCGCTGAGCCTGCGCGTCCGGAGCCTGTGCTCCGCAACGGGAGAGGCCACAACAGTGAGAGGCCCGCGTACCACACACACAAAAAAAGAGAATGAGGTCTGGAAGTGCAAGTGTCATTTTGTGACCTTGGAAGGAGAGCCTGGAGCTGTTGGTAAAGGAGAAAGTCTGCAGGAGCCTGACTGAAAGAACAAGAGAAATGAGATCCTGAGTGGTAAACGTGCAGTTGCAGAATCAAGTCTTTCCTAAATATGAGTTCATAAATTCCCTTTATTATTTAGGACAATTTATGTCTTAGTCCCTGGCACAAATAAGAATCCTAACTAAAATAGTCACAATAATTGACAGACCACTTTTACACCCTATAGTCCCTTTTTAAGCCAATTTGATGATCCATCCTAAGATTCTGAGCTAGGAACCCTAAAGTAATACACGTACCCCCATTAAAACCACATATTTTAAAGGAAGCCTATACCAAACGGAACAATGTTTTCCTCCAGAAAAGGACCTCTGACTTTATTCTCTTCCTATCTTCCAGAAATCTCTGTTTAATCAATCTCAGACAGATGTGTATTTATTCACAGATGAGAAAAATCTCCAACTGCCTTAGTGCATGAAGGTAGGAAAGAAATGACCTGAGTCCCTACTATGTGTCAGGAATTACACTGAAAGCTTTCACATGTTATCTCACTTAATCCTCTTGCCTGCACTATGAACTGAAGAAAAAGTGTTCAGAGAGGTTGAGCAGTTTGCTTAAGGTCATACAACTGGTTAAGCAAAGGAACAGGTATTAGAACCCAAGTGTCTGTGCTCTTTCCACCCTTCCATCTCCCTAATCACACATTTCAGTGATTTTTTGTATAAACACCTTAAACTCAACCCTTTGGGAACTGAAATTAATCAATTCCTTTTATGGAATAAGATCCATTTAGCCAAGATTCAGGCTGCTCTCAAAAACTCACATGACCACACTCCTTAACAAAGGCCATACCACAAACCTCAGGGCCAAGTTAGACTCTCCCAATACAGGTTTAAACAGATCCATGCTTTGAATGCACAGGCTGCCAGGCTACCAATCTTAGAGGTGAGGCAGCCTTTAGACTCGGGGTGAGCTGCCAAGAGCTTTGTTGAGGAAAGCAGAGAAACCATACCTAGTTCACTTCCTGGTTTCTAGAAGTGGAATGTGGATGCTTATTTTTCTTGCAATTTGACTTGGGTGACAGCGCCCTTTTGTGAGAAATTGGTGTTTATAGGGTGCAAGAAGGGATTTTTTGTGTGTGGTTTGCTTGCTTTTTAATCTTAAACGCCTGTAAAATGTGGGTATAGGGCCAGATGATTCCTATGCTCTCTTCCAACTTGAATTTTTTTCACTATATTTCTAAGTCGGAGGACAGAGGAAAAATTAGGCAGCCTAAACTATCAAGTCTTAGACAGAAACCCTGGAAACTATCGAAAGCTCCTTGTCAATCCATCTCTAGCTGCAAACTGGCACCACTGTGCCTTAGCACTTACAAACAATGGATTACGGATAAAAGGTAAAAATGCCTGACAAGAGTCAGGAACACAATAAACATACACAGCTGAGAAGAGCCAAGCCCTTAACCGTACTGTCTACAGAAAGCCAAATCCCTGACACAGAATCTTTTCACTTACAACCTCTGAAAAGAGAAAAGAGGTAGCAGACAAATCATTAGTTCAGTAAGGTCGACCCAAACACACTTAAGGCAGACGTTGCATTGTCATTAAAAGCATGCTCCCACCAGGTGGTGCTAAAGGAAAAAGATTCAAAATGATTAGGAAGCTGAAAATTGGGACTTTAAATTTTCATTTACAACAGAAACTGGTACATTTTAAGAAATTATGCTTTTACAGACATAAAAGAACAAAAAACTTGGATGACTAATAACCAAAGTAGACCAGTTTTATGGTTTACTTTACTGAAAGCCTAAGAACGTTTTGGTTTTTAAGAAGCAATTTCATGTGGAATAGATATTATTCACTCCTGGGATCCAGCCTACATAACTCAAAGCCTCGGTGCCTCATTCATACCAATGTCCCTGCTGGAAATGCCTTCCCCACTTCTCTCTGTTCATTTAATCCCACTCTCTAAAGCCCAGCTCACCTCACCACCTCCTTGGAGCCTTCCTTAGCTCCTCCAGCCCACAGTGATGTATTCTTTCACTGAACTGTAGCACTCACTACATAATCATTTGTTGATGATCTTTGTAACTGATCTAAAGCCAGCTTTTACAATCAGAATTAAATTTTTTTTTAATTCCTAAAGAAACCTTACATCAAATTAACGTTTCCACATCTCTATATAAATTTATATTTGGGAACCCCAAACAAAATACAGAAAAAGAGGCCCTTTACATTTACTATTTGAAATAATGCCATGCAAAACAAGGATGCCTGGACAGTTTCTAGCTCTAATGTCCAGGACTGCACGGCATCAATACTTTAATACAGCCTAGGATTCTGAGCAGATCTAGCAGATATCCATGGATATATATCTTTGGATCAAGTCAACATCTTTAGATGATTTAAGACCCTGTAACCTCCAAAACTTTAAAAATGTAAGCATGTTGTTCCAGGTGTGAACAAGATTGACTTAAGATTCCTAATGTATAAAACAAGTATCTGATAGACATGAGCTGATGGAACATTAACAATCAAAACTCAACAGTAGGAGTTTAAAAGGAAGAGGAGCCATAAGGTCTGTGAATTTGGATGGGGAGGGCGGGGGGAAGGTGGAATGACACCTATATTTTCACTAACTTCTACTAGAAATTTAATGTTTCTCAATTACGAATACAGGCACCAAACACAGTAATAATAGTATTACCTGTGTTTTTGACTCTATCTGAAATTACAGATTTTATTATACCAAATTACAGTTGTTGCAGACATCTCAAAATATCACTGACATTTATCACTGCTTATAAGTTATGGTAGTTATTAAAACTGCCACTAGATCACCTGTGATTACAGTCGTCTCATCTGGTGTGATGAGGATGGACAACAATTTGGCAACTCTCCACTCTCAAGCAATCATTCAGCTACCAAATGGTGACATTCCACAGTGGTGATCCAGACATCTATGATGTTTCTTGGTATTTCCCACTTTTAATTGTTAATCAAAGACCACCCAAGTATGATGGTCTTATGCAAACTAAGCAAAAACAGTCTTCATGTTCCTGTCTTTAGAAAATAAAATCTAACTTTCTCATGTTTTAAATGAATGATCTTGTTATTTAATGTATTAATAAAAACGTACATATTATTATACCACAAGTTTGGTTTTTTAAAAAATCCTGATAACTGCACCTCAATGCAATTGGTATTCTTTGTAATGAAATGTATTTTAAGCACTTAAAAGACCTAAGGTGATCTAAAGCAGGAAGCCTCCATTTATTTACTCAATAAGTTAGTCACTCAGTCAGCAAGCATTTATTGAGTACTTACTAAAATATTAGGTTGAACCACCTACAATTCTCAATATTTGACTGTTTTTGACCTACCAAAATAGCAATTTCATACAGTTCAACCTAATACTTGTTGGGCCCAACCTATAAGACCACTAATAAAAGAGACAGTCATGAAGTAAAAGATCTTGAATCAGAAAGACTGATGTTTGAAGCAGAAGTTAAAATTTTTGTGAAGTGGGTAAGAGGCAGCACACAGAAAACAAAAAGTCACAAGAAGGCAAAGTGACAAGAGAGAATTATCCATTTAATTATCCTGAATGAGAATGACCCAAATATATCAAATCTCTATTATTTTCTATGATCTAATAGTGATGAGAAGCCTTTCCCCAAAGCTTTACTAATGCTTCAATAATTTTTTTTCAAATTACATTAAATAATGTAATCTTCTACTTTATAATAAGAAATACACTTTAAATTCAATATAAAATCCAATAAAAATAATGCCTTAACATTTGTATGGCACGTTATCATGTAAAAGTAATTTCATACACATTATTCTATTTGATCCTAACTATACCCCCCAAAACAGCCTGCGAGGGGCTTCCCTGGCGGCGCAGTGGTTAGGAATCCTCCTGCCAATGCGGGGGACATGGGCTCGATCCCTGTTCCAGGAAGATTCCACATGCCGTGGAGCAACTAAGCCCGTGCGCCACAACTACTGAGGTTGTGCTCTAGAGCCCGCGAGACACAACTACTGAGCCTGCGTGCTACAAATACTGAAGCCTGTGCGCCTAGAGCCCATGCTCCACAACAAGAGAAGCCACTACAGTAAGAAGCCGCGCATTGCAATGAAGGGTAGCCCCCAGCTCGCCGCAACTAGAGAAAGCCCACGTGCAGCAATGAAGACCCAACACAGCCAAAAATAAATAAATTAAATAAATAAATTGTAAAAAGAAAGAAGAAAAACAGCCTGGGAGATATCATCCCCACTTTTCAGGTTACATAGCACATGGATCCTAGTGGACTTATATAGAGAATCTTAAAAATTAATGTTACCTTTAAGCCAGATTCTCTCTTTATTCTCTGTGCAAGTAATAATTAATGTTAAAGGAGGCAAAACATCTAAGTGCTTCAAAATCCAGGAAAGCTAGGTCTGAATCTCAATTTATCACTCTCTGTGCATCCCTGAGGAAGTTCTTTGATATTTGTGGGGCTGAACTTAATAAAGTGGGAATAATAACATCTTTAGATTAAATGAGGTACAGCAGTTAAAGCTCTTACCGTCACCTATAACAGCTACACTTATCACTATCATTCATTTATATTATTATGAGAATCCAGCAATGAAGAAACTTGACTCTTATCTAAAAGAACTCAGGAAAGCCATGTGTCTCAACAGACTCAGCACAGGCTACAGAATTCTAATGTCCTGCTCCACACTTACTCAAATAACTTCTTTTTTTTTTTAATTTATTTATTTATTTATTTTTGCCTGTGTTGGATCTTCATTGCTGCGTGCAGGCTTCCGCGGCGAGTGGGGGCTACTCTTTGTTGCGGTGCGTGGGCTTCTTATGCGGTGGCTTCTCTTGTTGTGGAGCACGGGCTCTAGGCGCGTGGGCTTCAGTAGTTGCAGCACGTGGGCTCAGTAGTTGTGGCTCGCGGGCTCCAGAGCGCAGGCTCAGTAGTTGTGGCACATGGGCTTAGCCACTCCGCAGCATGTGGGATCTTCCCGGACCAGGGCTCGAACCCATGTCCCCTGCCTTGGCAGGTAGATTCTTAATCACTACACCACTAGGGAAGCCCTCAAATAACTTCTTATTATCACCATTCTATCATCCTAAAGGCTTTTGAGAAAATACCCAATGTCACAGAATTGAGAGACCTACTTTTCTTCAATATCTAAAAATTTCAAAATCTCCTGTTAGGAGCTCTTATCAAGAGTTGACTAAGAGCTACTACCTGCAACGTCTAGAGCTGATGTTCACTCATGAACCCAGAAACAGAGCCTTATCTCATTTCAGATAGCTGATGGTCACTCAATAATAAGATCTTGAATTAGACCATGTATGAAAACTAAAACCAGAGTCAGACAACACCAAAGGAAGGATATTGGGTAAAAGAGGATTTGAGTAAAAGAGAACTATTTTCCATCCTGAACGCAAAGGGTCAAAAGCAGGCTTGCTATTACTTACTCTTGGCTTACCGCCTCCTCATCCTCTGAGGATGATGCTGTTTCCTCCAGGTCCCGGGCCATCACGACTGGCATTTCCTTTAGAGTTTGTCATGCAGTCAGCAGACGGGGGCCTCAGAGACCTTTCAGATTCACTGGATCATACAATTTGGGTGGCACAGATTCCTGCAAGAAAGCCAAAAGACCTGAAACACAATGCAGTTGTCTTTTTGTTCATTACTGATGATGATCTTCCAAGTAATGAAAATGAATTATTTACCTAAATAGTGTCAAACCTCTAGAGGCTTACCTTCTCTCACAGTGCTTCACAAATGCCACAAAAATCAAGATTTTTTTTTCAAACATACTGTCTGCCCTCTGTATTTGAAGAGCTGCTGTGAAGTTTCAGTTTCTCGTTTTTCTTTTACATACTAAATCTAACGTGCAACAAAAGGATACACTTACTTAAGAAAGTCTGAGGTAGGTGGCTGATTGCCTAAAACATAGACTCCTTGCTAGAAAATCCTGACGTGAGTTAAAAATAAAAACGCAAGTATTAAGATCCTTGCAAACATTTCTTTAGATTCTATGCCAATCACAGGTAAAATACTCTCATGTTTCCGCTAAAACAAATTCAACCACTAAACCAAAAAATGAATATATTCTGCTGAATCAAGGTCATAAATAGCTGGGGAAAAAAAAACTGTCCTTTCACACTCTCAAAAATTATTCGCCCTTACTAAAAATCACAAACTATGATCCAAATATCAAATAGACATTAAAATTAGCATATTTCTAACTTAAAATATTTTTAATACAGAAAAGGTACATGTTCATTGCGTGTCTTTTTGGATGGAATAGAAATTACAGGTAAAGAAAATGAAAATGTTTTAATGACCATATTCCCATTACTCAAAGATAACCATTTAATGTCCATCTTTCCAAACCTCATTTTTCAATGCATTAATATATGTGATAAGAACGTAAATAGGGCAAAAAATGCCAATTCCGATAACGATCCTTACACATATTCAGCGAAATGGGCAATATCTAACAATCTCAAAGGCGTTCTTCCGAGTATCCCCAACGGGACCTCTCAGTATTTCCCCAAATGTTGCAAGTCCCTTAAATTAATACAAAACAAACAAAACCTCCAAGCGAGGAAGGGATGCCAACCAGTCCTAGGCTGCCAGCAGAGCAGGGAGAGACAGGGCGATCGGAAGAAGATTAAGGGCACTCGCCCAAGGAGCGTCCTCGCCCTAAAGGGATCGGGCCCTCAGTCCCACCCCCGGCTCACTCCAATCCAGGTAGGTCCTCAGATGCTCCCTACAGTAAGGACGCGGCAGACTCCGCCGCAGAGATTCAGCCCAGCGCGCCCGGAAGCCAGCAGCTGCTCCCGGACTCTGAGAGAGAAGTGCAGCGGATGGCGCCCGCCCAGACTTGGGAGCGCATCTCCCTCGGGTAGAGGAATGCGCTGGCGCAGGCGTTTACCTGTTTCATCTGCCCATGGCTCGGGGCGGGCAGGCGGGGACAGCGCTCGGCGCCTACCTCCCTCCTCCTTCCCCAGCCCGGCTCAAGGCGGCCGCCGACCGCTGCTTCCCCCGTTACTACAACAACCAACAAGCAACCGCCCGCTCGGAGCCACTGCGCAGGCGCCCGCCACCCGGCGCGGACAACGCTCGGCTTCGGGCGCGGACAATTGTCGTCACCGCAGCGCGGCGCAGGCGCAGGGCCCTGCTTTCCGCAGAAGTCTTGACTTCTTTTTTCCGCTCTTTTTACCTCCGCCGCAAAAAGATTGGCTTCGAACCTGGAGTTCTTCCGCCACGCTCAACACGAGGGGTCACTGCAAGAGTGGCGTACCGGGGGTGTGGCTTGGGCAGCGGCAACCGCTGATTGGCAGTGAAGGGGTTCACGCCCCATCTCCTGCTCGAGCAGAACGAGAACAGCCAATCAGAGCGAGGACTGATGGAAACGACCCAATCCTGGAGACGGGCTGAGAGTGGGGGCGGGGACAAGTGGTTCAGGTGGATTCAGGGCTGGAACTGTGCTGGGGAAGCTTCTTGCTCTTGCTGCTGCTGCTGTTCTTGGGAGTCCAATCGCTAGGTAAGGTGAATGTGGAGGAGAAGAGGTAGGTGTCTGTGTGGCATCTGATTGAGAGGATCCGGACAGTCTGGAAAAATGGATGTGGGATAGAAGGAAGATACCAGGGAGGCCACCTTGTGGGGGAAAAGAGGTTCCAGAGACCAAGAGAAGAGGGAGCTGGGAAGATGAAGAAGGCTGGATAGGTTCGGAACTAGTGAATGGATGAACGAATGAGCGGCCACTCTGAGCCTAGCACGGTGCGAGGAACCTTTACTTTCTCATGTAATTCTTATAATAACCCTTGAGATAGGTATTTTTAATCTCCATTTTGCAGGTAAGGAAACCTAGGCTGTAAAGTGTAAATTACTTGCCCACGGTCACACAGTTACTAAATGGTAGGGCCAAGAAAGGAACCTCTCACTGCCAACTCTACTAAACACCACACCTTTGCTGGCCTGGGCCAGGGTGTTGGATGCTCTAGGGGCCCTCCAAAGCTTTAGGGAAATTGTGCTGAAGGATTGGCAGAGCAGTTCAGAAGAGTGCTCAGGCTCTGTTCATCAGCTATCTGCTGGGGTTTCTGAGAGCTTCTGTGAAACAGGCATAAGTTCTGTCAAAGAGGGAGGCCATCCATGCGGCTTTTCTGACCCTGAGAGAGCCTGAGTCTCCTGCCGAAGGAGGGTGAGAAAACAAGGAGGATGGCAGGGGAGGGGAGTGTGCACATCTTGGCCCATGCTGTAACTGCCTGTGATTCCAGTAGAACCCCATTCTCTCTGGACTTGGACAGAGTCCACTTTTGTGACCCATTTTCACTGAGCAATTCACCCATTGACCCTTCCTCCTCTAGGGCTCTTTGTTTTTTGGTGCTTCACACTGTCTTGAGCCATTGCTGACTTTAATATCTGTTTCAGCTGGGTAGTGTAGGAACATAACGAAACATCTACTGCCGAAGTGACAAAGGAAGCCTGATAATTTATCGCCACTTCAGGCCCAAGAAATTAACCTGACAACAGATAAACCATGGGCCAAGAAAACATAACGAAGGTGGCAAGAAGCAATTCCATGATAAGATTTTTTTTATCTACATGGTTTTTACTTAAACCAAGCTGAGTGCTCAGCAAGGGTTGATCTAAGGTTTTGTTTTTTAAACAAAAAGTACATGACCTGATGGTATTTTCTATACAAGTTGAAGACAAGTTGAAGACAGAAGTGGCTGTGTCTTCCTCAAAAATGGAAACTTCATCAAAATATTCTCAAACAGTTAGACAGTCTTGCAACACATAGACCAACAGACCATGCTTCGTATCTCAGCTCTGCCATCTATTACTGTGTAACCTCAAGCCAGTCACTTACCTCTCTGTGCCAACCCTCATCTGTAAAATGGAAATATTAAGTGTATCCACCTTGTTTAAGGATTAAATGAGATAATATATGATAGGTACTTGGCACAGTGCATGGCATATACAGGTGGTCAATAACTGTTAGCTATTGTAATAGCTAACCCAACACCAACATTGCTGTTTCCTTCTCCATATGATTTTCTTACTAGTTCTCAAGTCACTGCAATTTATTTATTTTTAGATTGTTCTAGTTCACGGACGATGGTGTACCTGAGAACCACAGTAGAGAAAACTTAAGGATGTAAATATTGCCCTCACACCATAGATTCCACTCAAATGTACAAGGCTTTTCTGTGCTTGGAAGGATCTGTCACCAGTAGCCAGGCAGGTATCTGTTAGTAGATTTATAGTCACCTTTGAGCCACTTGCATTACAAAGGAATGACATGAAACACCAGGCTA
Source organism: Aethalodelphis obliquidens (assembly GCF_003676395.1). Lineage (NCBI taxonomy): Eukaryota > Metazoa > Chordata > Mammalia > Artiodactyla > Delphinidae > Aethalodelphis > Aethalodelphis obliquidens. The sequence continues at coordinate 1,718,377 of NW_020837965.1, read as the reverse complement.
GAAGTAAAGATCCCAGGGGACTGATTCCAGCCAAGAAAGAGAGTTCTGATTTAAGCTAATATTTTTGGAGAAATTCCTTAGACAAAAATAAGCACTGTGCTCCTTATTGCAAAGTATACTGTTGACTCACCACTATTAGTATGACTAAATATTGAGACCAATTTCTGTAAGTCTTACACCGAAGTCCATTTTACTTCTTTATAGTGATATTTGTACACCTCCCTTTCTCCTTTTCCCTTTCTTCTCTCCATTTTTTCCACTGGTTTTGTCATTTTTACCCACTGCATTATTTAGCGTTTTTCACTCTGGGTAAAGGTCAGCACACTTTGATTTAAGGTAGATATTCAAAGGCAGTGTGCGAACCCTGTGAAGGGTAACTGGGATTGGATGAGCCTCAGGTACTTGGAGAGGAGTTTATGAAATGATTGATCAAGTAAGCTTAGTACAGCCCTCATGGGTGGGACACAGGTTAACTACAGAGGAGAGTGAGCTTATGGTTGAAGTACACTAACCATCTGTTGTCTCGTGCCCTTTGCCTTTGTTTCCAAAGCAAAAACCCCTCTCAGATTTGAGGGGAGCCATGAGCCGGTTCCTGAATGTGTTACGAAGCTGGCTGGTTATGGTGTCCATCATCGCCATGGGGAACACGCTACAGAGCTTCCGAGACCACACCTTTCTCTATGAAAAGCTCTACACTGGCAAGCCAGACCTCGGTAAGAAAGCAAAGACCTTCATCCTTTGTGGGAGTGGCTTAAATTGTGGTTCCCACGTCTGGCTATACATTAGAATAACCTAGAAAAACTAAAATCAAACAAAGCACAGGTGGCCATTTCCCTCTCCAGACCTACTTACTGAACCTTTCACCCCCTGGGTGGGGCCCAGGAGTCTTTTTTAAAAACTTCCCAGGTGAATCTGATGCTGCCTAATCTAGCCTTAGGCAGCCAATAGAGTAAGAGATGTGGTGAATAGCACTTGGTCCTTTCTTCCCCCAAGCTCCTCTGAATACCTTTTCATTCATTTTACACTGCCCTAGGTAGCTAGTCTGTACAAAAAGCATTACAAGGGCAAGTGAGGAAACAGTTCCTTGGTGATTCTGTGGTGCCCGACTAGAAAACCATAAAGAAGCTTTTCATATTAGCTCAGCCCCCTTTCAGAAATCAGATCGTGGCGCACATGGTTTATACCCTATGTTGCAGATGGAGAATTACTAATCCAAGGTCTTCTCAAACCTTGACATAGACCTGAGAAGACATCCCAAATCCCTCCAAGTTGGTCTCCCAAATTGAACTTCCGCGGGCGCATGGCGGCCTCTCCCAGTGTCCTGAGCCTCTCTGCTGAGCGTGTCTGCACACTTCAGCTTGCACTTTGTTGCACTAATGTGTGGGGAGGCTTGAGCTGCAGCACCATTTCACAGTAGCTGATAATTCTGTGTCACATTTATAGCTAACCCAGATTCAGGCTCTGACCTAACTCATTTTTCTGTAATATCTGAGTATAAAATGAAACTAAGTAGGCTAAGGCTCACTTTGAACAAATCTCAAATACAATGGGTGTAAAGAACCTGGAAAAGTGGGCAGGACAGTTCCACTTTTCACCCTCCAGTGCAGTTCTCAGATGCTCCAGGAACCCTGTATAGGTTCACAGGGTTTAAAGGATGTCTGGTCTAGCCCTTTGAATTTAAAGTTGACACAGAGAAGCCCAGGGGTAGAAAATGCCTCCTCCCTCATGACCTGGGGACTGTCCTGGTACTTTTCTGATCATAGCAGGACCCCGGAGCATCCCGTTCACCTGATGCCTAATTTAGTTAGGGTTGGTGAGATATTCCACTTCTGTATCTCACTCACTAGAGGAATTTCCTGCCTTTTAATCAGAAGAGCTATCAAAATGCTTTATAAAGAATGTTGCCCTCCAGGGCTAACCGTTAGATATTTGTTTGGTATATGGAATTTTTTCTCACCTTACTACTATCTAAAGGTCTTCAAGGTTGTGAATTTGGTATTGCCGTCTGGTTTCCCAAAGGCTGAAAAATCCTTAAAGCAAAATCCTGAAAGACCTTTCAGTTGTCAATGTTGTCCCTGAAAATTTCTCTTGCTCAGTAGACCAGCAAAGAATGTATCTTTGCTTTCACCGTGTTGGTATTCCCCCTCCCCACTACTGGATGCCTTAGATCAATGCCGGTACAGTAATACCTCCAAGGCCAGGGAGGTTTTAGAAAATACCAGGTGGGCCCTGGGCCCACCTCCAGAGTGTATGATTTAACTGTTCTGGTACCCAGGTCGTGGTAGTTTTATAAAATGTCTTCAATTGATGCTAATAAACGTCCAGGGTCAAGAAGCACTGTTACGATGGACTGTGATGCATACTCGGGACAATACAGCAGTGCCAGGATGAAGCTAGCAAAAGCAGCGTGGCCCCAGCAAACGCCAAAGAAACAGTGCTTTGTTCCCTTCCCACATGCACAGGAAACCAGCCTGGTTAGGGCTTCGTTCACATAAGATTCAGCAGACCCAGGGACTTGGGTCTCTTAAAGACCAAGTGTGGGCATCTAGATGGAGCCCAGTATTGCTGAGTTATCTCCTGTATCAGCCTTGAAAGTCTGCTGACCTCCTAGGCATCTTGTATTGACAGAACCACTCTCCACCACGTTTCCCCAAACCTGTCCGGATCCAGGTTCACTGGGCTTCGCCAACACCAGAGCGGCTTCCAGGGCAGAGCCGTAAACTACTGCAACCAGGAGTTACTGCCTAAGTGGGCTGTCTGTTGGGCTCCTACTCTTGGAACTCGCCCACCCAGCTGTAGGCGTTTGAAGAGGAGCTGAGCCAGTTCTCATTCTGGAACTCTTTCCATTCCTTCTAGTTCCCATGTGCAGCACCAGAGCCTCCTCTGTGCCCAGCCAAGGGGAGTTCAGGCCTAGCTCCCTGCCCCCTTCAGTGAAGTAGGAAGAGTTTGGAGGGAACCCTGACCCTCCCTTCTCAACACTCTTGCTTTTTTCTGCTGCACAGTGAATGGCCTCCAAGCTCGGACCTTTGGAATCTGGACGCTACTCTCATCAGTGATTCGCTGCCTCTGCGCCATCGACATTCACAACAAGATGTACGTAAGAAAGGGAAGAGCGTTAGCTGCCTTCTGTTGGAAATCAGGTGCTAAGCATACACACTGTGGTCCTCTCTTGGAGACCCGTTAATTTTGATACATTAGCCTTGGATGTGGATAATAAAAGGTTAATAGGTTCCATTCCTTCCAGGCCTAAAAAACATAATAGGCCTGAAGGTCTTTAAAGTTTGAAAATTCTTTGAAATTGACATAGCAAACTGGTTATGTCATGATCCAGTAGCCTGCGTCATACCCCTCTACTTCTTTACTAAAGAGTCAGCCTTTCTTTTACTTTCTTTTACACAGGTAGTGTGCTCTTTTTAGAGAGGCCATGACATACCTTATTCTTACATTCCTCCTTGAGAAGCAGGAATGAACAGAAATCACAATCCATGAAAAAAATGAGCCCACAAGTTAAATGGTTGTATGCTTTATGCAGAGTCAGGAGGTGGGGGTGACAGAGAACCCAGGACTCCTCTGTATTCTGCCTCTTCAGGGGACTCACATGGACTAATGTGGAACAGTTGCAAGCAATCACAGCCTCTGGTCTAGATAATGTTGTAACCCGTGCCGGCCACTGGAGGGGGCTCGAGCTTTCTTCCCAACAGCAGTCATCACCACAGTCAAGGTGGAAAGTTTGCTCAGGTCCCCAGGTGAGGCCACCAAAACACCAGCTTCATACTATTGTCTTACCGAGACTCTCAGCATCTGGGCAAGAGAGGAGATAATGATATTTATTGAGCCCCTCTTATTATGCCAGATGCTTCCATCCACATGGCCTTGATGAAGTCTCCTCTTAGTAGCCCTGGGAAGCAGTGATTTTCATTGCTGATTCTGTAGATCTACATATAAGAGACCCAACTAATTTAAATTGAGGAAGACTGACCCAAGTAGGATTTGAAGCAGGGCTATTAGCACTGCGATCTCTCCAGCTTTATTTTTTCATATTTTTGAACCTGAAACTGGTGTACTTGTTCTAGATTGACACGTATTTTTGGAAGCAGTGCAGTGTAATGGAAACAGCCTGGGGCCCGAGAATGAAAACAAGAAAATAGGCTCCGGTTTCAGTTCTATTGGTAACTAGCTTTGTAGCAGCAAGTGCATTATAGATCTTCTCTGCATCTTGGTCACTTCATGTATAAAATGAGACTGGTATATCTGTTCTGCCTCTCAGGGTGATTGGGGGGAAGTAAGGGCTGAATAATCATTTTAAAGGCCTTTACCATGATGAAGAACTGCTGTCAAGTATAAGGGGTATGTCTTTTGCTCGCTGTGCTTTGGGGATGAGGAGAGACAGCTGAGACTTACCTTTACCTCTTTACCCTTTCATTACCCCTTCACTCAACACAGGACAGCTGCAAATGCTGACTTCTGTTTCCAGCATGTTTTGAAAGCCCGGGACTTTGGTCCAAGACCTTCTGATATGCACTCTGATTCTATTCCCAACCTAACTGGAAACTCAAAAGCAACTCCCAGCTGCTCTCACTCTCTGAGACAGTCTGTTCTCAGAAATTCTGCCTATTTAATGTGTATATCTCTAAATAAACCTGCTTTCACTTAAAAAAAAAAGACAACTCCCATACATACGTATTTACTAAGTGTCTAAAAACATGCACAGGAATGATAAAAATCAAACTTAAGATATTCCTTCTGGGGAAAAGGAGGCAGAAGAATGGGATCAGGGCGGGAAAAGGATACACAGGAGGCTTTAACTGAAATATGAATATTTTATTTCTTAGAAAAAAAGTATCTGAAGCAAAAATGTCAAAATATTCAGATTTTTTTGTATATTTGAAGTATTTCATAATTTTTAAAATTTCTTAGTTAAAAAAAAGGTACCAGCAATCTAAGTGGTCGGTCATCCTCTCTTCTCCACCTCCTTGTCAAAGCCGAGGAACAAGTCCTCTTCCCATGAGGGTGTCACTGTGTCCTCCATCTGACCATCTTGCTAGGTTAAGATGCAAAATATCCACCCCACGTTGCAAGAGCATCTAAAGGCCCCAGAAAGGTCCTTGCTACCCTTTCCCCACACATGCCCTTCGTTCTATGGCATCCATCATGTGAGCACTGACCAGCCCCTGGCCAAACATCTGCCACGCGGGCTTGGACTAGAGTCAAGCCAATTTGAGTAAGTAGAGTACGTAAGCATGATTGGTCCAGAATTGTCTACAGTGCCTAGGATTGCCATACTGCAGACTCTGCTTTGCTATTGCTGGCTTCACCACCTTGCTAAGTAAGACTTGCAGAGGCCCTCTGGTTGCCTGGACCATTCCCCTCTCAGTTTGGCAGTTGAAATCTTCAATTTTGCCCTAGATGTGAATAAATTGATGTGATCAAGCAGCCAGGTCTTTCCCAGGACCAAGTCTCCTTTTTCTTTAGCCATAGTCATTTCCTGGGTTTTGATTTGTGTGTTTCAAGTCTGATCACTGCTTTTCCTCTGCACTGAACAAGCTGTACCTTCAGTCCCGTTTCTGTCTGCTCCGCTGTAGGCTCTACCACATCACGCTCTGGACCTTCCTCCTCGCCCTGGGGCACTTCCTCTCCGAGTTGTTTGTATATGGGACCGCAGCTCCCACCATTGGCGTCCTGGCACCCCTCATGGTGGCAAGTAAGCATCCAGTGACCCTAGAACTCCTGCAGGAGCTGTCCCAGCCCTAGGGACGAGCCTCATACAAGCAGTGTAAGAAAATGCCGTGCTTATGTCAGCCACTAATCTTGTCTCTGTATTAAGGTTTCTCAATCCTGGGAATGCTAGTGGGGCTCCGGTACCTAGAAGCAGAACCAGGATCCAGACAGAAGAAGAGAAACTGAGGCCAACATCACCACGTCCGAGACTTCATCTTCCACCTTTGCCAGCCTCTTCCTTCACCCTCTTTGCTCTTAAATTTCTTTTCTGCTCCATCTTCCACTTCTAGGCCTTTCCTTTTTTTTTCTTTAATTTAAAACGTTTTAAGATATTTAAATATGCCTACGGCAAGTCGGTGCCATTTAAATGTATGTACCATTTAAAGAATCATTTGAAAGTGAATACTCTGTCCCTCCATCCAAATCAAGGAATCGCAGGCACATCCGAAGCCCGCTGTGTGCCCTTCCCCCGCCCGCAGCCTCTTCCAGGGCCCCTCTTCCGACCTTCTGCTGTCTTCCTTTTATTTTCACCCGACGATTTGACTTGTATGGTGGGAACACGTGAACTGCGAAACTTAAAGCTGCTGGCACACCCACAGCAGCTGCCACCAAGGGCTGCTTCGAGGGGGTGTCGACCCACGTGGGGCTCCTCTCTGCTGCTGGACCCAGGACTCTGAGCCATCCAAGGGACAGGCGGCTCTTCTAAGAAGAAGGGCTCCCCTGCAAGTGAGCATGGCTCCTTACCCTTGTGCCTACAGGCGGATCAGGGTTGGAAGAGTCTGGGCTGTTTTTAGACCTTCCGGTCAGCTGTATTTGTGTAATGAGATTTGTAATAAATAGAAAAACCGTCTGCTCTGATCAGTCCTCGTACTTTGGCCTCCCCTAAGCCCAGAGCACTCCTGCCCCTCGTCTGAGGCCTAGCAGAGGAGAATCACAGCTTTCTGCTGGTCAAATATACCATGGGTAGGACAACTCAAGACTCAGGCAAACCTGGCTGCCTTTTGTCCCTTGCTCATTTCTTGGGAAGTCAAATCTTCCTCCTCTCCACCCCCACCTTAAAGATTCTGAGTTCACAGCTGAACAGCCAGGACCCTCTCTTGTTTTCTTCCCAAGGAAGAAACAGATTCTTGAGAAAGCAGAACCAGGCAGCATAGAAGAAACAGCCGTATGATCATGAAAAGAAGAACACTGGGGCCCAAGGACAAGGCACTGGAGAAGACTGCTGCCATCCAAACACAACCAAGTGTTTATTGAACACTTCCTGCATGCCGGACACGTGGGAAAGACAGATGAACGACCCAGGCAATGTCCCTGTAGTCAAGGAGACAGAGACAAGACTATCAACAAGTCCATACCTGAAAGAACAACTCCAGACAGTGATAAGAACTCTAGAAAACAAGGTACTGTGATCAGGAAGGGGAGGGAGGTGCACAACTTAGATCATCGGGAAAAGCCTCCCTGAGGAGTTGGGATCTGAGTTGAGACTTAAATCGCAGGGATCATATGTCTTAAGATGTGAGGTGGGCATTTAGGGCAGAGGGAGCAGCAGCTAGTCTTGCTGAAGGACTACAATCACTGTAACTACAGCATGGTGAGGTTAGGGAGTGGAAGATAGGAGATGGAAGGGAGGCAGGGGGCTTGTGAGCACCTGACAGGAAGCTTGAAGTTGATACTTCAGTTGGGAATTCTCAGTCAGTTAAGGCTCTTTAGGTGAAAATCTTCCCTAACCTAGCTGAACTAATAAAGGTAACATTGGCTCACAAAACTGAAAGGATTCCAGGCTTCAGGAATGGCTTGATCAGGACTGAGCTCTATTTCTCTGGGATTCTTTTGGCTCTACCCTCCTACATTGGCTTCATCCACAGGCTGGCTTCCTTTATGATGATTATGGTGCCAAAAGTGGTTGTTACGATTCCAGGCCTCACGTCCCCACCTGGAAAAACAGCTCAGTGTACGAACCATCTTTCCCTTACCAGCTATTGTAGGAGGCAGTAAGAAAAGGAATGATCTGACAGAACGTTAACGTGAGTGGAGGTCCACAGGGAGCCCACCTAAGAAAGGAGTGAATGAAAGCATAAGAGTATGTGGATCCTCCAGGCATGCACCACAGAAACATGATTCCAGATAAATAAAGACAAGATCCCGAAGGATCTAAAGACATGATACAGAGTATTGGCAGACGCTGTGAGTATAAGATTTCTCTAACAGCCCAGGCTTGGCTCCCTTCCCAGGTGGTTTAAAGTGGAATCACAGTGTTGTCTCTCCACCTAAGAACTGCTAGCAGATACGCAGCCAGAATGCCACAGACACAGTGCAACTCTCTAAAGAAGAAATGTGCAGGGAACTGATCGCTGCAGCCCACTCACGTAACACACATAAGGTAAATGCAATCACAAAGGGAAGAGTGGCAGGAAGGGGGACGATTCAGAAGAACTGCAAATGACAAAACTGGATCCCGGCCAGCGCGACCTGGTGAGTGACTGCTCTGATTATAGAACAGACATTCCAGCCACCCTTTGAGGCAGAGCCAGAAACCACAGTGGGCTCTCTGGGCAGCAGGCACACTCAGGTGAACTGTCTTCCTTTGGATGCTGTAGGGAAAGCAGTCCCCGTCACATGTCAGACGTTGAGTTGCAGTCCCCCACAAAGGCCAGCTGTCACCCCTGCAGCCTCATCTTTTAAAAGTCACCCACTAGGATGGCAGTATCTGTGTCAGCAGAAGACCACCTTCCAGGGTACGGAGGCCACGGGAGCACCTCCTCTACCCCGAGCCCCCACCCCTCCAGACCGCTCCCACCACCAAAGCCATCTCTGCCCCAGTACATGACAAGGCAGACCACATGGAGAATCTTTTATTGCCTTAAAACATCTGACATTAACAAGTAGAAAATACTAATTATGTTTTTTAAATAAATCAATGGTTTCAGTAAACATTTTGTTGATACATTTTAAGGGGCTGAAGAGTAAACACTTTCTCCTTATCAAAAAGTAAGGCGCTATCACTCTCCAGCTCCCCTCCGCCCCTACCTCAGTCCTCCCACCAGAAGTGTGAACTTCTTTTATTATGTACAGAATATCTGTACACACACACACACACACACACACACACACACACACACACACACACACCTGGCTCCCCTCGGGCAGTGGCTCAAGCACCCCAGCGCCGCTGCCACACAGGCTGCTCCAGTGTGCTGAGGCCAGGGCAGCATAGGGGTCATGATCACGGAACTCAACGCACAGGAGAAATGACCAAGACGTCTTAATTTTGGAAATACTACCCAAGCCCGCGAGTAGAGCCAGACAGCAGGCAAAGCAGGAGAGGTCAGCTAGGGCTGGGTGAAGGGGAATCTTTAAATTCAGAACATCTGAGAAAAAATTATTGCTATTAAAGAAGGGGGTGAGGGGAGAGGTGGGGATGCAAATACTGTCCCCATCAGAGATGGAATGCACTTATCTAACCCAGCAGACCTGAGTCCCGTTCAGTGGCCACCTTCTGCCCCTTTCATCTCTCAGAAGCGTTTTGGAGTTCGCAGGGGGGAAGGTATCCAGGTTGGTTTTCACTAACAGGTACAGGCAGTTGGCTGGGCTTGCCCTCCCTCTGGAGAACACGTGGGCAGCGTCCAGATGACAACAGCAGAGGTGACAGTGACACACACACAAGGCCCTAGGCCAGGACATCTTTTGTAGAAAAGAAACTTTCCATTCCCAAATCGTTTAGGGACCAGAGTCCCCAAATTCGTAAGCACCCTCACATCCCGAGAAGGTCAGCTCTCTGAAACCAGCTTCTCCTTCACAGCCACAGCAAAGTTTCTGTCAAGTTTACTGATGTTTGGTTTGATCAGCTCTTGGGAAAGAGGGTTTGGAGACAGACGCCAACGTGAGCCGGGAGAACCTGGTCCCAGAGTCCTGAGGGGTTTGTCCTGATGGTGTTTTCTCTCCCACAGAACGTTAGCGGTCAGTCTGGTGGCCCAAGAATGACCCTCGTCCAGAGCAGCTGCTGCTCCTTAGAACTGGGCTCCTGAGGGTCTGAAGACACTAGGAAAAGTTAACCTCCGGAATAAGCTTTCTTTCCGTGATAATTTGCAGGCTCTCTCCCGAGGGATGGGGTGGAGGGAAGGCAAGGCAGCCGGCCAGGACTGACTCCAGGATTCCCTCTGCCCCTGCCCACCAGCTCCCAGACCTACGTGGGGGAGGGGTGGGGGAGGGGCGGGGAGCCGATCGGCACGTGGTGAAAAGTGCAGTCTCCCCCACGCAGACGACACCAGCTCTGCGGTGGGTTCCAGGCGGAGGCACTGCCGTCCAAGCCACAGCGATGCCCCCTGGTTCCCTCCAAAAGCTGCTCCGGTGAAGCCCGCGGTACTGGGAGGGAGAGCTGTGCTGGCTGAAGAGGTGGGCGTGGTCCGTGTTCCCTGAGTCTCACCACCTTTCTCTCTCAGAAGTGCTCCTCCAATACACCAGTGGGGGCTTTGCTGGTTTTGCTCTCGTCCTCCTCCGGGGGTTTCTACAAGGCAAACAAGTGGGCAGCCCTTGAGGTGAAGAGGCAGGGACTCCATCCCGACCGGAGCATCTGCCTGCCAGGGAGTCTGTAATCCGCGGGGAAAACCAGAGTCTCAGGCACTCAGCACCCCTGACAGCGAACAAAGGGAACAGGAACAGAAGCTCCGGCCCGGCCACAAGTGTGCTCCTCAGACACACACACCATCACGACAGAATCAAAGGAAGCACAAGAAGGCAGCTTTCTGTGACACCGCAGCCACCACGGGCCACCTCACTGCGAGTGCCACTGAGTTCTGCTCACCCTTCTCCCCCTTCTGACAGCCTCAGCCCACCTGGACGGACCCCCAGGCGGCTGTGCAAAGGGCCAGGTCTGCACCTCCCTCAGGACTGCTGACCACCCCCGGTCGGGGGCAGCCCCAGGATGAGGAATACTGTGACCATGTGGGTGGAACAGCTGCAGCAGAGAACTGTTATAAAGGCAGGACGCTTAATGGCATATATCAGCTGAAAATAATGTATATATAATTTCCGCATAGAAAAAGAGACTTTGGGTCAGTTTGTCTTCAGTTTTCTTGGGGGCGGATGGCACAGGATTAGAAGACCTTCTGGGTCACACTTGTTAACTGGGCGGGATTTATATATGGAGATTATTCTGGGAGGCCCCTAGGTGCCAGCGGCCAACTTGGGCATTTGTCTGCCGTTTTAGGAACACTTTGCTTCTTCCATCAGGGGCTCATCCAGTTCCCAACAAGGCCTCGCGCACAGGCCCCACCCCACACAGCCCCCACCATCGAGGCTGGAGGAGCACATCCAGGACACGTCAGCTGGACAAATGGCGCTCCCTCTCCAAGGACACTCTCAGGGCAACCTGTGGCAGAGATACAGCAGTAGATCCAGCTTCCTGTTCTCCATCCTGCTAACGTTTTGGCACCAGCTCGGCCTCAGCCCTGAGAAGCCCTCACTCAGGCAGCCAGCAGCCAGCTTCAGCCACACAGGCTGTCTCCTCTCTCTGAAACACTCATGCACACACTCCCGCCTCTTCCAGAGCCATCACCTTGAAATCACAATCAAACAGGGCTTAGTGCCTCTGTGGCCAAGAACTAATAACTGGAAGAAGAATGGAAACCCAAATGCAGACTGTTGCTATGAAGGTCAGTCATGACCCCCCAGCCAGAAGTTCTGGCTCTTTCTACCAAAATGACACACTTCACTGATTAGAAAGAGCAGCTCTGAAAGAGAAAAACAAATACCATATGCTAACACATATATGTGGAACCTAAAAAAAAACCTAGGGGCAGGACAGGAATAAAGACACAGACGTAGAGAATGGACTTGAGAACACGGGGAGGGGAAGGGTAAGCTGGGACAAAGAGAGTGGCATGGACATATATACACTACCAAATGTAAAACAGATAGCTAGTGGGAAGCAGCTGCATAGCACAGGGAGATCAGCTCGGTGCTTTGTGACCACCTAGAGGGGTGGGATAGGGAGGGTGGGAGGGAGACGCAAGAGGGAGGAGATATGGGAACATATGTATATGTATAACTGATTCACTTTGTTATAAAGCAGAAACTAGCACACCATTGTAAAGCAATTACACTCCAATAAAGATGCAAAAACAAAAAAAAGAAAGAGCGGCTCTGGCCAGACGCGCTGCCTGCCCTGCGTTCACCTGGAGCTGAGAGTGAATCCCTGTGACAGTTCGCAGGTCCCACTTACACCCACCACCTCGGGGTGTCAAATGACAGCCGTTGCAGGGATGCCCTCTGACAGCCCTGGCTTCCCTGGGCATTAGCCCAGCATGACTCTGGACACCCCCCCATCCCACCAGGCTCCCCCAGATGCAAGGGAGGTGCGGAGACACACAGTGAGTATCCAGGACACCGAAAGCTGAGCACCAGCACCGGACTGGCCTCCTGGTCCTACTCGGTGCTATTTCCCACAGTCCATTCAGATGAGCCAACACCTCCATCCTGGATTAACAAACCTGGTCCTAGTGGACAAGGATCTGGCTGCAAAATAGTGAAATATGGGAACAACCTAAATAGCAAACGAGAGGAAATGGAAATGTATATACGTAGATGTGGGGTTTGGGGGGTGCAATGGTGTAGAAAGGTTGCCAGGCTCTAGTAAGGAAACAATCAGGGTAGAAAACCCAATGTGCACAAGCATATTCATAGAAAATACACTGGGAAATGACGAAATGTTACTAGGGTATCTCTTGGCGCTAGGACTATAGGTGACCTTTACTTTCTTCTGTTTGCCTTTATCTGCCCAGGGAAATACAGATTATAAAGTAAACATAGCAAAATCACATATCACTTGACACAAGGCGTCACATTCCAAATTGAAACCTTTTCACGAGAAACCTATCCTGTTATCACGGGCACCTTTTCCCAGGCTCAGGATATATTCGCCAAAGTGTCCCGAATCACATGTTTCCTCATCCACGGCACAGGGGCAAACCCATCTCCACAGTGGTGATGCCACAGTTCTCACAGGCTCCTGAGAATAACACTCCTGTCTCAGGCTTTCCCTGTGTCCCCACTGAATGTCCAGTCCCAGCCGCCTCCCTCCACCTGCTCCCTGCTGCTACCTGCCAACCCCAGAGTGTGAGATCAGAGGACAAACAGTAAGGAACTAAAGATTAGCATCCATCTGCCAACACGTATTCTTAAAGCGCTAAATGTACCTCTTTCAGATGACATTTTTGCCTTAGAAAATTGGCAAAGGTTTTTAAAAATGATAAATACTCAGTGTTGGCCTCATACACTGCGAGAGCAGTGAGCATTGGTAGCATTGACAGTACCTTTCTAGAGGACAGTCTGGCAATACACATCAAAGCTTAAAAATGGGCATGACCACTGATCCATTTCTTGGGGAAATACTGTGCTTAAGAACGTGTCCAAAGTTTCAGCTCCAGGACATTAATCACAGTATCATTTATAACAACAATCAGAAACAACCTTAGTGTTCCCGGACAGGAAAACTGTTAAACAAATCATGTTTATCCATGTGCGGTCATTAGAACACTGTGCAGTCATTAAAAGTATGTTGTAAGAGACTAATGACCTGATAAAGCACTCGCAACAAGTAAAAAGGCACATAGAACAAGATTCCACTTTTGTTTAAAAAATACGAACATATATCTATATGTATAGATCATACGTGGACACAGACATGCATAAGAAAATGTAGAAAAACAGCATCTCATCTCTAGCTGACGCTATTACAGGATGACTTTTAAATTTTGTACACCTTTCTGTATTTTTTTACAGAATATGTATTACCTCTGTAATAAGTTTTGGGTGTTTTGTTCTGTTTTTGAAGAAAACCCTACTACGCTCTTTGAGCTGAAATTCCTTTCATCCTGGCTCAGATTTGACACTTAACACTTTGGTTAAAATACTTCCCAGCCAATTAGAGCTATGGGAAACACTTTTCTGTTCTAGATCAAACTGCTGGTCCTCTCTCCTTCCATGACCATCAACTCCTGCTTCCTGACTTGTCCTCTTAGAGCCCTGATGGCAACCCATTGGCCCCGGTCCCACTATCCCCATGGCACTGCCTGGGGGGCTGTCACATGCCCAGAGGGCTACTGTCTCGAGGCCACCACCACCATGACCGAATGGGGGGGCCCCAGGTGGTTACCCTTCCTCTCCAGTCACCAACCCCAGGCTGAAAGGAGATGACCCAGGGCCTGAGGACGTGTATCAGGATCCGGTGGGCGGGGTGGGGGGGCTGCTGCTCAGAAGACTGTGACACAGTGAGGAGCTCTGGGGACCAGAGCAGGGAGGCCAGGAGAAGGGAAGGAAGCAGGAGAAGAGCCCAGACAGGGCAGCAGAAAAGCAGGGCTGAGGCAGCTCCCAAGGAAACTCTTTGTCTCCACGTGCGTGATGCTGAGTTGCTCTCACAGCCACCCGTCACTCTGGGAGCACCCCCCACCCCTGCTACTGCAGCCTCAGCAAAGCCGGGACCCGGATCTCAGCCCAGCAGCTCCCCACATACTCACATTCTCAGGAGTTTCTTTGTTTGCTTTCTGCCTCCGGAGATCTGCCCGAATGAATGCTGAGGTCCAGGATTGCAGAAGGAAGGGCAAAAGAGGCAGTTACCAAGCAGAGCAATGGTCACGTTCATCCACGAGAGGGAGCCCTCACTCTCCTAAGGGCCACAGGTATCCCACCTCCTTCAGATATTCCAGGGATCTGAGGTTCAGTCAGCCTTGCTAAGCCTGGGGACCACTGCTGTCCCTGACAGGCAGAAGCCAGTGATGACAGTGCCCTTCACTTATAGATCCCTGATATTTGCAGGGAGTTTGCACACATTGCTCCAATCCTCACAACAATCCCCATTCTACAGATTAGGAAAGTGGGGCTCCCAGAAGCGGGTCCACTTGCCCAAGGTCAAACAGCTATGGAGGTCGGTGTCACAGTCTAGGATTCGAAAAAGGGTCTTTCGGGGCCAAAACCCAAGCTCACTCCAACAAAATATGCTAATGCCTCCCCAAAGACGTCCTAACAAGCCCTCTCGTCTGCCCCGCTGCACAGGAATGCCCAACTGTATGATCAATCGAGGCACCGGGTGCCAAACTGCCAACAGCCTAAACCCATGAGCAGTCAGAGCGTCATGTTGTCCTGAGGCCCTGACTCACCAGTGAGGACTGCTCCAAGGGTGAGGAACGCACACAGGAAGATGTTCCCAGGCCTGGTTCCATAGTTGTCGATAATCTGGCCCTGGGAGATGGTGAAGATGATCCCGAATACCTGCAAAGGCACAGAGAAGACTGGAAACAAGGGGCCAGCCAACCAGCCCACGGGGGAGCTGAGCTGCCATAACGAAATGAGAGGCCTACCTGGGCAGACACGTTGAGGAGGCCAGACGACATGCCTTCTGATTCTGGGTATGTCAGCTCCACAGCAAACTCAAATCCCAGCGGGAGGTAGCCAGTCATAAAGAAGCTGAAGCCCAGATCACAGAAACAAGGTGATGGAGAACTTCCGGAATGAGGAGAAAAGGGAGCCTACCTCCTGCCC
The DNA here is from genome assembly GCF_003676395.1 of Aethalodelphis obliquidens. Lineage (NCBI taxonomy): Eukaryota > Metazoa > Chordata > Mammalia > Artiodactyla > Delphinidae > Aethalodelphis > Aethalodelphis obliquidens. Next base: position 1,703,125 of record NW_020837965.1, on the reverse strand, counting down.
TACAACTCCTTTTCCTAGTCTCTTTCTCCCCATCAAGACATGCCTTGAAAATCAGGCCATCCCCTACGCAGCCATTACACACACACACACACACACACACACACACACACGTACTGCCCACAGGAAAATAAGTGGGAGGTGAAGCTGAGTAGAGACCCCTGTGGAAGAGGTACCCTTTCCTACACTTTCTCATACATCAAGTCTAGAAAATTCCAGCTCTGATCTCTTACACCTGCACCACACTTCCTGCTGCTTTCACATCCGCTATCTCTCTCATTCTTTCCAACAACTCCACAAGGCAGGCCACTCATCTTAAATTACAGATGAAGAAACTGAGTCTCAGAGTGATTAAGGGAGGTGCCTGTGGTCTAATAGATAGTCAACAGCAAAACTGAGATCAGGACCCACACTTTCTGATTCCCAGCCCTGTGTACTTTCTCTGAGCCCATGTTGTCCCAAGCAGGGCTAATAAAGACTCCATATATTTCCTAGCCTCCCGGAGATCTGTGAAGGACACAGTCCATCCCAACAGCATGGATGGGCCTGGAAGTCCCAGGTGGGCTTTCAAAGTGTTACAAGTGAACATGACCTCTGGCCACCATTTCCACATTTCAGGAGGTCAGTGAGAAGGCAGCAGAGGGATACCTATTGCTTCCTAGGATGTTGGCAGCTCAGGAACCATGGGTGGAGCGTTCCAGTTAAGCAGGTTAGAGGTGAAACTTACCCCATTGCACCAGCCGTGATGAACACTACCCACAGGTGTCCCAGGTTCAAGGTCAACGTGTAAACCACCATGCCCACCAGAGTCATGATATAGACCACCAAAGTCGTCTCCCTACAAGCAGAGGCAACGAAGTTGAGTCATATCCTGCGGACTTTAACAGGATCTTTCCCTCCCTCTCTCCCTCCCTTCCTTGCATTCCTTCCTTCCTTCCCTCCCTCCTTCCTTCCTCTCTCTCTCCTTCCGTCCCACCTTCTATCTATTGGGCACGTGCTGCGTGCCAAGCCCACTTCTGTGAGCTATTTGCTCTCATAGAATTTTCTGTCCATGAGGTTGATGGACATCGGACCAATGATCACACTGTGGTCAGAGCTACAAAGGGTAAGACCAGGACAGTATGAAGTCATCTTGCGGTACGTGTGTTCTCCTGCAAAACCCTCTCAACAAGATCGCGCTGCACCTGGACTTGTCACGTCCTACCCACAAGCAACAAGGCATAACCCTTGCCTCTCCTCCTCCCCCACTGAAAAAACAAACGGGACACACAACAACTGTGGTCAGGCGGCAGTGGCATGCAGACGACCCCAGAAGCCCGTTCTGCTTGTCTGCTTTGGCCCCAGACCCCAGGACAATGCTGGGCAGAGCCCTGGCTGTGAGAGTCTCTGTCATCGTTGAATTCTTCCTGTTGCCACCTGCACACGTCCAGCACCGTTTTTCCTGCTAAATCTGAACTACTCTGCTCCTGACCGTGGCAACTAAGAGAGAACATTCTCCAGCCCTGAACTAAGTCCTTGACTCCAAAGCCGAGGTGAGAAAGCTCCGCCCACGCCCAGTTGCATTTCCCCTTGTTGGTCCCTCAGAAGGACCCTCAGCAACATGCTGGTTTCTGTTTCTGGCTCACCCTACTTGTGCCCCTCCCCACACCTCTCCCCCCATGTTGCCCACTCAGGACTCTGCTGCGGCCCTGACTCCTGCACTGGGCCCTGCATCCCTCTCTGTCCTACTGACTGAGGGCAGGGACTCTGCACATCCTTCTGCGCTCTGGCCACGAACGTGGGAACTCAGACTATGAAAGTTCAAAGCCCTCACTCATCTCTGCTGAAGCCAGAAACACAGAGGGGTTGCCAGCAGGTGTGTACTGTGGTTATGTGAAACTAACACTGCATTTACTGAATGCCAGGGAGTCTGCTAAGTGCTTTACACGCGTTTATTATTTCATTCAACCCTTACAAAAGCCATGCAAGAAAAGTATGACTAATTTAAGAAAACTGCAAGCATCTTTTCTAATCACAAAACTATGAGATCAGAAATCAACTACAAAAACTGTCAAAAACACAAACACGCGGAGGCTAAAGTTATCTACTAAACAACCATCAGGTCACCGAAGAAATCAAAGAAGAAATTTTTAAAACACCTGGAGACAAATTAACAAAAAACACAACAATATAAAATATATGGGACACGCTTCCGGGCACCGAGCGAGCGGCGGCGAGGCGGCGTGAGCCGACCCCGCTTCCTTCTCGCCGCCGCCGTTCTCGGGCGGGCGCGCGCGCTCCGCGATGGCCCCGGCCGAGCGGGGATGAGCCCGCCGCCCGCCTGCCCACAGCCCACAGCCCCTCCGGCCCAGCCATGGCGAAGCAGTACGATGTGCTGTTCCAGCTGCTAATGGTCGGGGACTCTGGGGTAGGCAAGACCTGCCTGCTGCGCGGCTTCACCGACAAAGAGTTCCACTCCTCGCACATCTGCACCATCGGTGCCGACTTTAAGATAAAGACCATAGAGGTAGATGGCATCAAAGTGCGGATACAGATTTGGGACACAGCAGGGCAGGAGAGATAGCAGACCATCACAAAGCAGTACTATCGACGGGCCCAGGGAATATTTTTAGTCTGCGACATTAGCAGTGAGCACTCTTGCCAGCACATCATGAAGTGGGTCAGTGATGTGGATGAGTATGAACCAGAAGGTGTCCAGAAGACCCTTAGAGGGAATAAGGCTGATGAGCAGAAACGGCAGGTGGGAAGCGAGCAAGGGCAGCGGCTGGCCGAAGAGTACGGCATGGACTTCTATGAAGCAAGCACTGCACCAGCCTCCACATTAAAGAGTCCTTCACGCGCCTGACGGAGCTGGTGCTGCAGGCCCACAGGAAAGAGCTGGAAGGTCTGCGGACAGCCGCCAACGATGAGTTGGCCTTGGCAGAGCTGGAGGAGGATGAGGGCAAACCCGAGGGCCCGGAGAACTCTTCGAAAACCTGCTGGTGCTGAGCATCTTGCGTGGAGCGCCCCCACCCCGCACAGTCCCCTCTCCCCGCAGGAGGGCTGCGGGCACAGAAGGAAAGCCCATACTGGTGGTCCCCATGCCTGGGGCTGTCCTACCACCCCCCCACACCCCGTCCCCAGCTTCCGCTGCACTTGGCTGCCTGCCCTCCTGCCTCTTGGGGGAACTGAGCTTCAGAGAAGAAAAAAAATGATGAGGGGTGGCAGGGATAAGAAGTAACCTCCATTCTCTACCTGCCCTGCAGCACATACACTATTTCTCCCTGCCCCCGGCTCCCGAATGTAAAGATGTGGACCAAGGCCTGAGGGCACTGCAGGGGCAAGGAGAGCCCTGGGGCCAACCACACACTCCAGGAAGGGGAGTGTTTGGAAATGAAGGGCCAGCTCCTATATATCAGGTTAAGAGCCGGGACAGCAGTTTGCAAACCAGAGGGGAATTCAGCAGCAGCAGGGATTCCTGGGCCCCATCGTCCTTTTCTTTTTTTTTTTTTTAACATCTTTATTGGAGTATAATTGCTTTACAATGGTGTGTTAGTTTCTGCTTTATAACAAAGTGAATCAGCTATACATATACATATATCCCCATTATCTCTTCCCTCTTGCGTCTCCTCCCTCCCACCCCTCTAGGTTGTCACAAAGCACTGAGCTGATCTCCCTGTGCTATGCGGCTGCTTCCCACTAGCTATCTACCTTACGTTTGGTAGTGTATATGTGTCCATGCCACTCTCTCACTTTGTCCCAGCTTCCCCTTCCCCTTCCCCATGTCCTCAAGTCCATTCTCTAGTAGGTCTGCGTCTTTATTCCCATCCTGCCCCTAGGTTCTTCATGACCATCTTTTTTTTTTTTTTTTTTTAGATTCCATATATATGTGTTAGCATACAGTATTTGTTTTTTTCTTTCTGACTCACTTCACTCTGTATGACAGACTCTAGGTCCATCCACCTCACTACAAACAACTCAATTTTGTTTCTTTTTATGGCTGAGTAATATTCCATTGTATATATGTGCCACATCTTCTTTATCCATTCATCTGTCGATGGACACTTAGGTTGCTTTCATGTCCTGGCTATTGTAAATAGAGCTACAATGGACATAGTGGTACATGAGTCTTTTTGAATTATGGTTTTCTCAGGGTATATGCCCAGTAGTGGGATTGCTGGGTTGGATGGTAGTTCTAGTACAGCTAATCAATGAATTTGGTAAAGTAGCAGGATACAAAATTAATGCACATAAGTCTCTTGCAGACCTATACACTAATGATGAAAAATCTGAAAGAGAAATTAAGGAAACACTCCCACTTACCACAGCACCAAAAAGAATAAAATACCTAGGAATAAACCTACCTAGGGAGACAAAAGACCTGTATGCAGAAAACTATACGACACTGATGAAAGAAATTAAAGATGATACAAACAGATGGAGAGATATACCATGTTCTTGGATTGGAAGAATCCACATTGTGAAAATGACTATACTACCCAAAGCCATCTACAGATTCAATGCAATCCCTACCGAACTACCACTGGCATTTTTCACAGAACTAGAACAAAAAATTTCACAATTTGTATGGAAACACAAAAGACCCCGAATAGCCAAAGCAATCTTCCATTTCTTATGTAAGAAGGGCACTTCCCCACCGCCCCGGCAGGTGAGAGGTGACAGAACCATGCTGGTGGTCTTTCACCAAGCCCAGCCTTCCGCTCTCAAGGCTTTCCCGAGACCCAGAGTTTGTGGGAGAAGGGCAGGGGGCTCACGGGCAGAAAGCAGGCGAGCCCTGGGTAGGAACGCTTGTGCTGTTCCCTTCAGCCTTCAAGACCAAGTGCTCAGATTGTTCCTCAGCTCCTGAGTCAGAGGCCTGAGGGTTTGCCAACTGCACTGTGGCTACAGGTGGAGGGAAGCGGACTCCCTCCTCCAGGGCCCTTTGTTTCAGGAAGAAGTTTCTTTAACCCCATATGGTCCAAGAGTCGTTTGCAGGAGGCCCTTTAAGGAGGGAACAAGTCAGTTACCAGCCCTAGTAGGGTTCCTCCCCACCTTCCCAAGATGGGAGAAGCCTAGGGAGGAGGATCAGTCTTAAGCTGCGTTGCATGGCTGGCGCTGGAGCGAAAACAAAACTGGGCATCGAACATTCACTAATTAAAGACTAAAATCCAGGACACACACATGTGAAGGATTAAGAGCCCCACTTCCTTACTCCTCTGAAAAAAAGCGTGGGGGATGAAATCACCAAACCTTTTCTTCTGACTCTTATCAAATCAGGAGAGAGCAGGAGAGGGTAGCTCAGGATGAAGGACTGGGGGATGAGTTATCATAGTTGAAGGAAAAGGAAGGCAGGAATAGTTATAAATCGTCAGCTAATGAGAAATGTAAAGAGCTGACTCTTTAGGACGAAGTCACGACCAGAGCTGAGGATGTTTCCTTGAGGACTAACTCCTCAGGTGTTAAAACATGCAGCATCACTCTGGGGTAGGGAGGTCAGCAGTGCCAACCCTCAGTGTGCCCTCAGCCAGGGACTTGAGGGAGTGGAAGTTATACTGGCCATTGGCTCCAACCTGTGGTCAGTGTCAGTGCTTTCCCTGAAGATCTGGCCGAGCACCATTGCCTTTCTCTCCTAGCCCCCTCGGGGAAGAGGGACTATATTTTTACTGTACCCTACGGGTTCTGGAAGGGAACACTTGGGGTTAGAATTCTATGGCCTGAGAAGCCCCATCCATAACGGCCACAGCTGGGGAGAAGTATGGGGCAGAAGAGGGGGTGGGATTTTAGGGTGCAGCTATGCTCATGAGGTACCAGAGTCAGCCTCTCACCCCTAAACTTCTCCAGTCCCGGAGGTAGCCTGGGACCTGGCCTTAGACTGTTGAGCAGGTGCACCTGCCTGTTGACTCCTCACCACCTTTGCACCTGTTGTCTTGAGACTCGGCACAGCCCCAGGCACTCCACCTGCTCCTGAGCCCCACCATCTCCCTGTGAACTTTGTGTGCTGTGTCTTGGGTCCAGGATATGAATTGTGAGCAGGGTTCATCTATTTTAAACACAGATGTTTACAAAATAAAGAATATTTCAAGTCAAAATAATTAATTAATTAATTAATTAAATATATGGGACACAGGAAAAGCAGTTCTAAGAAGCAAGTTTATAGTGACACAAGCCTGTCTCAGGAAACAAACAAAAAAAAATCTCAAATAAACAACGTAATCCAAGGCAATCAGCAGATTCAATGCAATTCCTATCAAAACACTAATGAAATTTTTCACAGAATTAGAACAAATAATTCTAAAATTTGTATGGAAATACAAAAGACCCCAAATAGCCAAAACAATCTTGAGGAAGTAGAACAAAACTAGAGGTATCAGTTTGCCCAGATTTCAAACTATACTATAAAGCTATAGTAATCAAAACAGTATGGTACTGGCACAAAACAGACACACAGATCAATGGAACTGAATAGCGATTCAAAAATGAACCCACATTTATGTGAGCAATTAACCTATGACAAAGGAGGCAAGAACATACAATGGGGAAAAGACAGACTCTTCAATAAATGGTGTTGGGAAAACTGGATGGCTATACACAAAAGAATCAAACTCAACTACTCTCTCACACCATGCAGAAAAATAAAGTCAAAATGGATTAGACTTAAATTTAATTTAAGACCTGAAACCACAAAAATTCTAGAAGAAAATATAGGCAGTATACTGTTTGACATCAGTCTTAGTAATTTTTTTTTGATGTATCTCCTCAGGCAAGGGAAACAGAAGCAAAAAACAAACAAATGGGACTACATCAAACTAAAAAGCTTTTGCACAGCAAAGGAAACTATCAACAAAATTAAAAGGCCAGCTACTGAATGGGAGAAGACATATCTGATAAGGGGTTAATATCCAAGATATACAAAGAACTAATACAACTCAACATCAAAAAACAAACCACCCAATTAAAAAGGGGGCAGAGGATCTGGATAGACATTTTCCCAAAGAAGACATACAGATGGCCAACAAGTACATGAAAAAGGGAACCCTCGTGAACTGCTGGTGGGAATATAAATTGGTGCAGCCACTATGGAAAACAGTACGACGATTCCTCAGAAAAATTTTAAAATAGAACACCCAGATGATCCAGCAGTTTCACTCCTGAGCATTTACCCCAAGAAAATGAAAACACTAATTCAAAAAGATATATGTACTACCCCTATATTCACTGTAGCATTATGTACAATAGCCAAGATATGGGAGCAACCTAAGTGCCCATCAACAGACAAATGGATAAAGAAGATGTGGGTACATATACATATATTTCAGCCATAAAAAAAGAATGAAATCTTGCCATTTGCAACAACATGTATGGACCTAGATGATATTATGCTAAGTGAAATAATTTAGACAGAGAAAGACAAATACTATATAATATCATTTATATGTGGAATCTAAGCAAATCTAAGCAAAACAAATGAACAAACAAAACAGAAACAGAGTTACAGAGAACAAACAGATGGTTGCCAGAGGGGAGGGAATGGGGGAGAGGAAAGAAACAGGTGAGAGAGATCAAGAGGTACACACTTTCAGTTAGAAAATAAATGAGTCAAAGGAATGAAACGTATGGTGTGGGGAATACAGTCAATAACTATGTAACCTCCTTGTATGGTGACAGATGCAAGTTAGATTTATCTTGGGGATCACTTTGAAATGTATAGAAACATCAAATCTCTATGTTGTGTATAGGAACTAACATAGTGTAGTAGGTCAATAATACTTCAAACACAAACAAGCATGCAAACTCATAGAAAAAGAGACCAGATTTGTGGTTACCAGAGGTGGGGATAGGGTAGGGGGAGGGAGAATTGGACGAAAGCAGTCAAAATGTACAAACTTCCAGTTATAAGATAAGTAAGTACTAGGGATGTAATGTACAATACGATAAATATAATGAACACTGCTGTATGTTATACACGCAAGTTGCTGAGATTAAATCCTAAGGGTCCTCATTATAAAAATTTTTTCTATTTCTTTAATTTCGTATCTATATATGATGATGGATGTTCACTAAACTTATCGCGACAATCATTTCATGCCGTATGTAAATCGAATCATTATGCTGTATACCTCAAACTTATACAATGCTGTATGTCAATTATATCTCAACAAAACTGGTAGGAAAAAAAGAGATGTACGACTCTCCCTAATATGACACATGAGGAAACTGAGCTCAGACCAGTCAAGTTACTTGTCCAAAGTCACCTGCCCAGGAAGTGCACAGCTAAGATTCGAATCCAGAGGTGGGATTTGAAACCTGTGCTCCCTCTACTCCCACACACAGGAATACTAACACAGGATGGGGCTGCATCTGTGGGAAAGACCAACAGCCTCTGAAGGACGCCCTTCCCTCCTGGGTCCTCAAAGCAGCTGCTGAGGGCGGAGGAGCTTCATCCCTCCTCCCCCTGCTCCCCACATCCAGTTCCTCCCCCTCTGCAGAACCCAACTCCATGGACACCCATCTCCCTCACTGACCCCACAAGCTCATCTTTCCCATATTCGTTTACATATAGCTTCTTCTTAAACCACTAGCCTGTCTACAAAACTGCAGTCTCAGCCAGAGATAAAGGGACCTGACCATCCAATTTCCAGCCTCCAAACCAAACAGGACAAATCTGGGAGGCTCAGGGAAAAGGGAACTGGCACCAAAGTGACCAGATGACAGAGCTCTCTTGCCCTTTCTCTGCCTACGTAGTAGAGCAGGGAGAAGACTGTCCCATGCTGACTGCAGGATGCAGACATCGTGTGACACTAGGAACTGGTGGCAGCAGGATTCTGCAGTGTCCTCCCCAGCCCTTTCACTGTATTTTCACCATATTTTCTAGTTCACCTGAATCATCTGGCTGCCCACATCCCCGCCCAGGCAACATTCCAATCTCTCCCTTCTCCTGCCACACAGCAAGCCCAGAAAAGGGGACGCTGCTGTATCCTGGTTCGGGAGTGGCGTCCTCACTACCCAAAGCAAACAACTGACATATGGCAAAGACAAGGCAGCATACCAGCTTCACCAGCAGTAATTAAGCCCAGCTGGGCTCCTCGTCGTGTCCAGCCAGGCAGCCATATCCCCAGGGTTGGCCTTTGACAAAGGCAGACAGAGAGAGCCCTGGTCTGACCAGAGCCTCACAGAAGCGGATCTGTGTGGCAGAGAACAGGTCTGCCACTGTCTGTTGCCTCCAGACACTGGGAACTTTGGAGGCTTTGACAAAGCAGCCCAGAATGTTGATCTGCCCCAGAGCAGGACAACCCTGGCCTGGCAGCTGCCCTACTGGCCAGCACTAATTGAGTGCCCAGTGCATGCGGAGCACAGGAAAGACACAAGTTGGGCCTCTGTTTCCAGAGCATTTTCCCCAAGGCTGGCTACTGAATTGAGGCATCCGGGTTGATTTCTTTTTTTTTTTTAACATCTTTATTGGCGTATAATCGCTTTACAATCGTGTGCTAGTTTCTGCTTTATAACAAAGTGAATCAGTTATACATATACATATGTTCCCATATCTCTTCCCTCTTGCATCTCCCTCCCTCCCAACCTCCCTATCCCACCCCTCTAGGTGGTCACAAACCACCGAGCTGATCTCCCTGTGCTATGCGGCTGCTTCCCACTAGCTATCTATTTTACGTTTGGTAGTGTATATATGTCCATGCCACTCTCTCACTTTGTCACAGCTTACCCTTCCCCCTCCCCATATCCTCAGGTCCATTCTCTAGTAGGTCTGTGTCTTTATTCCCGTCTTACCCCTAGGTTCTTCATGACCTTTTTTTTTTTCCTTAGATTCCATATATATGTGTTAGCATACGGTATTTGTTTTTCTCTTTCTGACTTACTTTACTCTGTATGACTGACTCTAGGTCCATCCACCTTACTACAAATATCTAAATTTCGTTTCTTTTTATGGCTGAGTAATATTCCATTGTATATATGTGCCATATCTTCTTTATCCATTCATCTGTCGATGGACACTTAGGTTGCTTCCATGTCCTGGCTATTGTAAATAGAGCTGCAATGTACATTTTGGTACATGACTGTTTTTGAATTATGGTTTTCTCAGGGTGTATGCCCAGTAGTGGGATTGCTGGGTCGTATGGTAGTTCTATTTTTAGTTTTTTTTATAAACGCAGATTCCCCTACTGAATTGGCATCCATGAGGGTAGGGCCCAGGAATCTGTATTTTTAGTAAGCGTCCTGGATTAGCCTGACATCCACTAAAATCTTCGTGGCTCTTAGGAATGCACTGGGCAATCAGGACTAAAGCATGTCGTAATACTTACCAATGAGGTGGAAGCAATTGCAAGATGACACACTGTAAATTGTTGGAAGCACAGAGCACCTTGGTTAACCCCATGCGGTCCACGAGGGAGCTATGGGAACAGGGCAGAGGAACCACCTCCTCGTCCCCACTCCGTGGAGTTTCCACAAACTGTCCGACTGTTGATGCTTTTCCACATTTATTTTCTCCTTCCTCTGCTTCTTCCGCAAGCTACTTGGGGGATGGAACTCTGACAGGCCTCATGTCCCCTATCTCTAATCTTCCTGTGATCCCCACAGGGCAGGCATTGCTTCCCTCATTTTATAAATGGGGAAACTGAGGCTCAGAGAAGATATATTTGAACTCCCCGCTTGACCACTCAGACCCCCAGCTGCCACACCCACATCCTTGGAGCCGTGTTGCTAATGAATATGTCATTTCAAGACAGGGGTCCCCGATTCAGTCCAAGAGGAAGAGTCACTTACTTGTAGGTTTTGGTCCTATCCAGCCAGAGGCCTGAGATCATAGCCCCAAGCATTCCTGCAATGACGATGGTCAGGCCGATTCTTCCAGCATTCAGTTCTTCGCCCTGGGGAAACCACAGCCCCAGTGACTGCTCAGTGATGGGACAAGATATCTGACAGGGCGCAGTCAGCAGAAGGCAAAGGGGCAAAGGCAAGTAACTCCGGCTTCATTAGAGCCAATTCTCAGAAAGTATCAGGACAAAATGGCCTGTAAGAAGCTGCCAGTGGAGAGAGAATCCTAGAATAATTGCTCCTCCCAACATAATATAACCCTGGATGTGTGTGCATGATACTGGATGCTGGGGTGAACCAAATTCTGTCCTTAGAAACCACTTTTAGATGGATTTTTAAAAATGTAATCCTTATAGCAAACCTTTACCATTATTCCCATTTCACAGATGGAAAAACTGAATTATGTATATCGAAACATTCCATACTTAGGTTTTTTCAGTTATCACTGTTGAAGAGATAGGAAGATAATAATTATATATTTTTGAGCGTTTATTCAAAGCCAGACACCATGCTGATGATTTTATATCATCATCTCATTTAATTCTCCTAATTCCCCACCAGAAGGTTAATCAATATTCTCCATTTTACAGATGAAGACACTGAGGCACAGTGAAAATAACCTACTAGCCCAAGGTCATGAGGCCTTTATTAAGAGCAGAGGCAGGATTTGAACTCAGACCTGTCAACCTCCAACACTGGAACGCTCAGCCACAGTGGCTCACCCCTCCCACAAGCGTGAGAGCCTTAACCTTTCAAAAGAGGGCTGGACCCGGGATCCCGACTCCTGGTTACTCAATGTTCCATTCCCAGTATCCAGCCCTCGCTGGTTCTGGAAACATTTAAAACATGCTTTCTGCTGGGTAAATAAAACGTTAAAATTAAACCTTGCCCACATTTCACAACTTAATTTATTTCATATGTGATTCTACTGTATATATGTTTACCTACTGTGTTGCCAGGCACCATGCTATGCGCTTTACATATATAAACCTTATTATTTACTTTCTAACCCTAAAATCAATCTTTCAGTAAGTAATTAGGCTTCCTTTACAGAAAAGAGAATGAGAGCTCAAAGACACTAACCAGCTTATTACACAGCTGAGGGCCACCGGAGCTCGGGCTGAGACCCAGGGCCGCCTCCCTCCAAATCTCAGGAGCACACACCGTACCACGCTGCCACCCCAGCTCCTGCCCAGACAGACTAGAAACCTCCTTCTCTCAGGGCCCAGCAAGCTGAGGGAACACCCTTACCGGGTAGTGCAAGATCACCATGCGATTCAGCAGAGTGGACAAGGCATAAAAAGCACCAGCATTCAGACCTGAAGGAGGGAGGGAGAAACACAGCATTAGGGTCATTCTCCTGTTGGGGTCATTGCTGGCTTCTCCCCACAGTGGTGAGGGAGGTCAGAAATTCTCATCCTTGTTGCCACTGGAGGTAATGTTTCAAAGAAGAAATACTCCAAAACAACCAAAACTAACCATTTGAACCTCTTCTTAGCCACACACCACTGCCCTCTCATCCCTTTATCCCTGTCCTGGGAACACAGGCTCCAGAAAGTATTACTCCCAGGTCAGAGCCATCTACGTTCCTCTTAAGCGCTGACCTGACCTAAGGGACCAGCAGAAGTACTGGACCCCTTCCACCTCCTCCTGATGACCTGTCCCCCCTCACCAGAATGCTCCAGACCTCTGACCCCTGACAACACTCCCTCTGCAGGTAGATTCTCACCTCTTTCCACATCCCTCCAACTTTTTTCTCAGATTCAACATCACACAAAATCTTATATTCAAAACCATAAAAGACCCTAAAGAGCATTTAGTTGACTCTCCTAATTTATCGATTCATCCAAGAAACAAATGGAGCACCTAGCATATACTGTAAGAATCTGTGTCCTTAGAAGATGAGGTTGTTTGTCAAAAGCCGTACAGTGACTTAGTGACTAAGATGAGACTGAAACTGATCCAGAGAAGGGCCTTCTGCCTTCCCTTCATAATGATGGTGGTGATGGTGGTGATGTTGGTGGTGATGGTGCTGGTGGTGGTGGTGATGGTGGTGATGATGGTGATGGTGGTGATGATGGTGATGGTGGTAGTGGTGATGGTGGTG